>NC_132780.1:66927133-67230164 GCF_048418805.1 Vulpes vulpes
CAGTCAGTAAATGTCAGATAAAGACCTTACCCTGTAGTATGTGGTCCCCACCCCCCATCCGCTCCTAATTCGTGCACTGATGGAGCTGGACAGCCGTGGTGACCGAGGCATGGTTTGGAGAAAACTCAGCTGATTCATACCCTCCAGGATGTGAGGGGTTAGCGGGTGTTTGTCCAAGCACTGGCTGGGTTGACAGCTTGGTGACTCTCCTCTCTTCCTCTGCCCAGTGGCCTTTCTCCTTACAGAATCTTCGCTTCCACCCTGCGTGCGTCCTGGCGGGTGGGTGGGGGCCGCTTCCTGTGCACTCCCACCACTCTTGCCTGGATTGTGTGTGGACGTTGTGGTGTAGACGTTCTGAATCTCCATCGATTCATCATAAGCAGGATACTGGTGGTCCCCCTCCCTGGCCATAGCTTCATCATATAGTCTCAGTTTCCACTTAAACAAGGGTTGTGCAAAAAAAAGCCAGAAAAAAGCAACTTTTAACATTTGTCTCAGCTCCAATGCTCATGCTACAGCTTGTCTTTTCTTTGATACCAAGGGCCATTTATAAGGTTTTGTGACGTCTGAAGTGTGCTTCTATGCTTACTCAGCAGAACTCCCCTCTTGATAGAAGCTGGTGTGTGAGGACTTAGTCCTGTTTTACTTTTGAATCATTCTTTCTAAAATCTAATTTATCCTGGATTCAGTGTCTGAGTGATGTCCTTGTGTGGCTGCTGTAGGGTCTCTTCACCAGCTGTCTCCCTGCTTCCACCTGGTTGCTGGCTGGGCCTTGCAGACACCATTCCGCACCCCTCATCTGGAAGGCTTGGGCCGGGGTGGGGGGGTGGTTTGGAGCGTGGGGTCTTTCGGTGTGCAGGCCCTGCTCTGTTGCTCTGGACCGTGTTGGAGTGAGCACCATGGGATCTAGCAACTGCATCCGCACATGGAGGAGGGGAGGTGTAGTGCACTGAGCAGCTCGTGCCTGTTCAGGTCTGGCTTTGTTGCCAAGTGAACCACAAAAAAATTCAAGTTGTAGAGCCTTATGGATTTCACATGTGTGGTTAAGGGATGATGATGCTTTTGTTTCTACACTCGAGACCAGCCCTTGGAGACAGGCACTTCGGGGTTCCTTCCCCCTCTCCCTCCTGTCAGTGAGGCCTTCCTGGGCGTTCTGGCCCAAAATTTCAGCTCCTGACCCATTGCTGACATGCCTGTCCTCTTGCTTACTTATGTTCTTTATCATGTGTCACTGTGGGGCACCATGTGTGTTTTCTTAGCTACTGTGGTAACCGTTTCCCTCACTGGCATATGTGCTTCAAGAGGGTAGGGGTTGGGTCCCTTGCTCTGGGCAGCGCCCCCACCCCAGATATGCCTGGGGACTGCGTTCCTTGCTCAGGGCAGTGCCCCCAGCCCACAGTAGTGCCTGGGAACTGAGTCCCTTGCTCAGGGCAGTGTCCCTGGCCCACGATAGTGCCTGGGGCCTGGGTCCTTCACTCAGGGCAGCACCCCTGGCCTAGTAGTGCCTAGGGATTGGGTCCCTCACTCGAGGCAGTGCCCATGTCCCGCGGCAGTGCCTGGCCCATAACAATCCCCCCATGTTTGTTGAATGCATGATGGTATAAATGGATGCATGAATTAATTTTTCTTTAACTTTGAAACAGCTCTTGAAATATAGGTTCCTTGTCTTTTAACAGTGACAACCATGAGTGGAAAAAACTAATTATGGTTCACCACTGGCCTGTAACAGTGTGCAAGGTGAGTTTTCCTGATGTGACCAGCCCCTTTCATCTGGGGAACCCTGTGGGGAGTGGGTCTCTGTGCGCAGGTTTCCTTGTGGGCTGATGTGTCATTTGCAGCAGTGTAATGCTTACACTCCAGGCTGGAGGCTGCGGTCTCTGGTTTGAGTTTCCTTTTTTTTTTTTAAAGATTTTATTTATTTATTTATGAGAGACACAGAGAGAGGCAGAGACACAGGCAGAGGGAGAAGCAGGCTCCATGCACCGGAAGCCTGATGTGGGATTCAATCCCGGGTCTCCAGGATCGCGCCCTGGGCCAAAGGCAGGCGCTCAACCACTGAGCTACCCAGGTGGCCCTGGTTTGAGTTTCCTAAACTTCTCACCTTCTTGCCCCTTTCTGCCTTAGAGCTGTAGCCATGCTCTGGGTAGAGGAGTGTTGGAAGGAGGGGGACAGAGCTGTCCACCACCAGCTTAAGAGTTTTGCTAGAGACCTAGCTCTCTACCCTGTTGGCCAGCATTGAGGGAGCCCTAGGTTCTGTGGGCAGGACTGTGTGTGGAGAGCTCCTGTCTGGGTGACACTGGAAGATTTGCCTTCAGGGCAGGGAACAAGGTCATTTGGTAGGTGAGGCATTTCTGTGACAAAATGTGGGTATATTCCTATGTAGTGACTATAAATATGCTTGGAAGTGCATTCCTCCCTTGATGCTTTAGAAATCAGATTTTAAAAAATCTGCTAGTGAAATGTCATTGTTAGGGAATTAATTTCAATCCAAGGTGGGCATGACAGGGGGTCCTGTCACCTGTCACTCTGGTCTGAGTGTTGTCCTGGGCAGTGGGGCTGTCTCCAGCTTCCTTCCCTGTGTGAGTGACTTAGGCATTACAGGTGCAGTGACCACCATGTCTGTCTCCATGACCCTCGGTTCTCCGCCCAGGCCCTCGGGCTCATGCTGGGCCGACAGGTGCCTGCTGATGATGAACGAAAGCTGCCCCTGGACCCCCGTCCCCCACTTACGGGCTCATCATAGGGCTGCCTGAAGACCCACGCTCTGGCCCTGGGTCCTCACTGTGCTCTTCACCAGCCGGGCACCTGTGGGAAATGGGCCACCTGCCTGGATTGTGATTTCCTGAGGGATGAAACCGGGGTGTCAGGACAGGTTAGGCGTAGCCCCCTATTCTGGTCCTGCTCTCCTGCCCTGTCAGCCTGGCAGTCTCCTAACTCAGAGCCTCCCTCATCTCCAGAGCAACTGGGGGCAGAAAGGTGATCCCTACATGGTGCCTCACCTGTTCCTCACCAGACAACCACAGATACTTTTCACGTGCTTATTCCCTACGGGGGCTTCGGGCATGAGTTCTGTCTCACCTGGTCCAGTGGATGATCCACTTCTTGATAGTTGGTTCTTTTGGGAAAACTCCCAATTGAGCTACATAATTTGGAGGTCCCTGAAGGGTATACGACTGAGCTTTTATCCCTGTTAGTTTATCTTTCTTGTCCTCTCCTCGCCTTCGCATTTCTGCTCCAGAACATTCACATTTTATATTCTGCAATGTTCACACTTATTATATCACTAACACATCTGGACCAACTCATTCCTCTGTACTATCATCCTCAAACACTTATTTTTGGTCATACCGTCAGAAGATTAATGGGCAAATAGGAGTGTTTCCATCAGATTGGCTTAATTTGAGAACACGTTTTTAAAAAGCAAAACTCAGTGTAATTAATTAATTATCTTACGTCATTGTTTGAGGATTGGGCCACTCCTTCCAGAAGGGACGCCCGCCCCCGTGTAGCTCCTCAAGGACGCGCACTGGAAGCCGCAATAAATGAACAATGAAATGGTGATGTTCTCTGTTGTGTGTTTTCTTTGCAGGAGGTTGAGAACGACTGCAGGGACCCTCCAGATTACTGGACGATACACGGATTATGGCAAGTCTGGGCATGGGTCACATTTAAACAGGAAAAAAGGGCAGCCCAGGTGGCTCAGCGGTTTAGCACCACCTTGAGCCCAGGGCCTGATCCTGGGGACCCGGGGTTCTAGTTCCACATCAGGCTCCCTGCATGGAGCCTGCTTCTCCCTCTGTCTGTGTCTCTGCCTCTCTCTCTCTCTCTGTGTGTGTCTCTCATGAATAAATAAATAAAATCTTAATAAACAAACAAACAGGAAAAAAAAAAATAGCTCACCTGCAAGTAGCTTGGGGCTGGTCCTAAGAGTCACACTATTGACTTTTGTTAGATGTTTATTCAGTAGGCCGAATCCTTTTTTAGAATATCTTCGCCACTTGGACAATGACCCTGATTCTGTAGCTGTTTACTTCTGTGTTGGGAGAACAGTGACAGTCTGGATTACAGGCATGTGTGGGGACCCTGGGTGCAGGCTGGACAGGCTAAGTGTACTACTCTCATTTTATCCTTCTTGTCAGGCCAATAAGGAGATGTGTACACATCAGTAAGCGAGCGTGCCTTGTGCGTGCATCTCATATGTGTCTGCATTGTATGTGCATCACAGGTACCCAGATTCACCTTTTGGGGTCTGCCTGCAGTTTATGTAGTTTATTTACTCCTTCCTTTTTCGTGCATGTATTTGTTGTGTTTAACTGTGCACGCGAGTCTGCCCGTCAAAGCAATGCCTCTTGTCCTGCTGCTTCTGTGGGAGGAAGGCCATTCTAGGCTTTGCTGGCATGTCTTATTGCTCAGGAGTGGGTCCTGCGGGCCTGGGGACCAGCTCCAGCCCCTCCTTCATCACCTCAGTGACCCTAATGCTATAGCATCTGGGAGCTTGGCTCTCCTGGGCTGTACAGATGCTCCTGATGCTTCACTTGTAGCTGGAGGGACAGTGCACAGTGCCGCTTTCATCCCGGTGGGGAGTAGCACTGATTTCTGGGTGGCCGGGCCAGCCTGTTAACTCTGGAGACACGTCGGGGGTCTGGAAGGAGGTTTGGTGGCCTCGTGAACTCAGTCAGCTGCACCTGACATGTCTAGAATCAACATATAGAAGTAGGGAGGGTATCCGTGCTTGGGACTTTAAGAAATCGTACTGGCTAAGCTGGGGTCAGTGAGTGGCAGGCACTGGGTGAGCAAGTCTTCATGCTGTGTCACTAATCCTTATCCTCATGTAGTGAAGAGAGGTCACCCTGCTGGTGCCCTCGGGAGAGGGCCTGACTCCTGAGCTCCCCCTACCAGCCTGTGTAACTTGCTTCTTTGGTGAGAAAGTCATGGGTTGGCCTTACTCCTGGATGGTTTCTTTGGAAGAAGCTGGGCTGTGACCCTCCAACCGGGGGGGTCTTTGTTAAATGGCTCACGTGGCAGTAGAATGTCTCTGCCTTTGCTCCCCACAGATCTTAATGGAAGTGTTTCCTCCTGTCATTTGGAGCTCATCTCAACCAAGACTAACTTCTGTTGTTTTTCATTTTAATTTAAGGCCTGATAAAGCAGAAGAATGTAATGGATCATGGCACTTTCATTTAGAAGAGATTAAGGTAGGAAATGTTCATGATGTCGCTCCTGCAGATACTGCACTCAGTTCAGTCTTCCTAAGTGTATCCTCCATGTCATGTCTTAAAATGGGACTCACAGTCGCATTCACCAGAATTGAAACCCTGGTGCTTTTTTTGGATTTCTGGATCTCTAAAACAATCCACATGTTAAATCCAAGCCAACCTTTCTCCTCTACCTGGGGCCCAAACCACTGCAGGTGAACTGTGTGAGGTGAAGGCAGACGAGAGTGAAGCCAACTCTGGCTGTCCCCTGCAGGCCTGCCTTAGTCCCCTGTGGCTCTAGGCCAGCTTGGCATGTGCCTAGCATATCTAGAGCTCTGGCTTGGAGGACAGGTGCATGGAACCTGCCTGTCCTTTCTGGCTGTGGGCCGATGGGTTTCCAGGTAGGGCCTGTGAGCAGGAAGGAAGGGAGGGGCCTTTCCAGCACAGAGGCTTGCATTGCAGAAGAGCCCAGGGAGTGGCTTTTATGGGCACTGTTAGCAGATGTCCTCTTCTGAGGCACTTGTTGTGCATCTACACCCACATGTGGGTCCTTACCTTTCCTCAGGGGTGTGAACAACCCCTTGCGTGTAGTTGGTCATCTGTCAGGTAACTAGTACCTGGATTTACAGGGCAGGGTCAGATGACTAGGGCCTCCCCGAAAACATGAGGTAGCATCAGGATTTGCCAGAAATAGGGTCTTTCCCATGAATACACGGCCCCTCAAAGGACAAGGCGGTAAGTTCCAAACCCTTCACACATTCTAGTCCACACGGTGTTCTTTTCTCCTCTTTCCTTCATGTAAGGACCTTTGCTGGCATGAGCCTAGAGGCCTGAGAGTCTGAGAACTGTGTGTAAGGATATTAGTGCACCCGTCTCGTTCCTCAGACATGCTTCCCCTTTTTGGGACTCCCTTCAGCTCGCCTAGTACCATGGGGATGTTTCTGATGTGTCTTGTGACCCGAAAGTGGAATTACAGATTGTCTGATGGTGGAATGGTGTACTGAGTGCCCCCAGCATTCATGCCAGGAAGGGAAGGAGCCCCACGTGTCCTTTCAGCGGCTGTCCCGGCTACCGTGCTAGGGAGAGCTGCTGGGGGCCGGGCTGGGGGTGAGGAACTGAGGGGCAGAGGCTGTGGGAACGGAGAGCAAGAGGGGGTCCCAGAAGGAGAGGGAAGACGGCTCGGTCCCTAGCTGGGAGAGAAGCTTCAGGTGGGGCTCTGGATTTGGGCTTTGCTGGGGGTGGCCTTCCTGACTTGGGGGCATTGGCAGGGGACTGGGCTTTGGAGCACCTGTGGTTGACAGCTTTGGACATGTCTGGGTGGGTTAACATGTGTCTGTCACTAAGTAGCCTACGTTAGAGAAGAACTTCAGGTGTGATCAGTACAAAGGTGGTATAAGCACATGGGGTGAACATGGATGGGGTGGAAGCAGCCACAAGCCTGAAGCAGAGATGGGGGTGTGAGAAGCAGCAGCCAGAGGAGGGGAGCAGAGGAGGGAAGCCAGGAGAAGGTGGGATTTGTGAAGGAGCCCTGGCAGGGTTCATGAGAGGAAGGCTGAAAGGGCCCTGTGCGATGAGCGGCCTATAGGTCAAGGTGGGGAGGGGGCTGCACTCCACTCTGTGCAGAACAGAGCTTGTTTACTTGTACGTAAATACATCACAATGTGCATCCCCCATTATATTACCCAGAGGAGTCTCACTGCCCTAAAATCCCTTCTCCTATCCCCCTCCCTCCCCCAGCCCCCGACACCACTGACCCTTCCCATCTCCACACGTCTGTCTTTTCCAGAGCAGCACACACTGGGACTCATACGGCCTTTCCAGATTGGCCTCTTCCACTCAGTCATGTGCCTGGAAGGCTCCCTCCATGTCTTTTCATGGCTTGATGGCTCATTTGTCTTTAGAGCTAACTTCCTGGTCTAGATGGACCACATCTGTGCACCCAAGCCGCTACCAGCGCTCAGATTTTCAAATGCATTTCATGCTGAGTCAGATTTCACTTTTTCCTATGTTTTAAGAAACACTTCATGCAGGGGTGCCTGGGTGGCTCAGCTAGTTGAGCGTCTGCCTTCAGCTCAGGTCATGATCTCAGGGTCCTGGGATGGAGTCCCACATCGTGCTCCCTGCTCAGCGGGGAGTCTGCTTCTCCCTCTACCTCTCTCCTCCTGCTTGTGCTCTCCCTCTCACTCACACTCTCTCTCAAATGAATAAATAAAACAAAGAAATAAAAAAAGAAATACTTCATGCAGAGTAAGGACAGAACCATTTTTACTCACCTGAGTGTCATTAATGAACAGAGATCAATTCTTTTGATGTATTGGTTTATCAAATTTGCCTTCTAGGTTTTGAGTTGTTAGATCCTACACAGATTTTTTTTTTTTTTTAATGCACAGGACCTTATGCCTGAAATGAAGATGTACTGGCCTGATGTGATCCATCCACTCAATCACAGCCATTTCTGGTGAGTGCAGCAGCATGACAGCTTCAAGGGGTACCCAGCAGGACTGGGGGATGAGGACGGACCACGGGGCCTCCCTTCTGAGGTGTGGAAGTGTGAACCATTTTTTATTTGGGATGCCATTTTCAGGGCCTTTCTCCAATAGATAAAAAAAAATGTGGGCCAGGGGTGCTTGGGTGCCCCAGTAAGTTAGCATCTGACTCTTGATCTCAGCTCAGGTGTTGATCTTAGGGTTGTGAATTCGGCTGAGCATGCAGCCTACTTAAAAAAAATAAAATGTGAACAAGTGGAATTTATAGACTTGCTCTTTTTTTTTTTTTTAAGATTTTATTTATTTATTCATGAGAGATACAGAAAGAGGCAGAGACACAGGCAGAGGGGAGAAGCAGGCTTCCTGTGAGGAGCATGATGTGGGACTTGATCCTAGGACCCCGGGATCACGCCCTAAGCCGAAGGCGGATGCCCAATCGCTGAGCCACCCAGGCATCCCTAGACTTGCTCTTAATCCACTATTTCATTCATCACTTTGTTTTAGACTCTCCTCTCCTGAGTTTTCACTAAGCCAAATGCATGCGTATCTAAGGGGCTCCAACGCTGGCAGGAGAGAAGGTTTTCTAAAGACTTTGTGCTCTTGCCCCAACATACATCAAGAAAAACGAAGAGGCGCTTCAGAACACCACGGTCTTGTGCTCTGACTTAGGGAGGACAGGGTGAGGTCCCACCTGCAGCTTAGTCGGCAGCCTGTTCAGCAACATCCTTAGGTGTAGCGGGAACTGAGCCAAGGAGAGAAATGCTGTATTTGATTCAAGGTAGCTTTTTACATCATTGCTTATGAAGAAGGTAAAAACTCCTTTTGTTTACATTATATGAACCGAAAAGAATTATCCCAGCCTCACGCCAACGCGGCAGTTTATGATTCACATTGCAGTTATTCAGATCTTGTTCAAAATGATTAATCCAATTTGAAAATATCTTCGCGTAGAATATTCAGGAAGAGAACTGAGTTTAGACGGAAGTTTTCTGCGACAATGGAACAGCACTGGTGCCGGTGGTCAAGTCAACACGTCAGTCCAGGCCTGAGGCAGGGACGTGGCTCTGGGGTTCACGTGCCCTGGGTCTGTTGGTGAGATCATCTCTTTGACAGGAGAACCACTCTGACTTAGGGAGACGAAGGGCCTGGTCCCTGGCACATGTTGCACAGCTGCACCCCAGAGAGTGCTCTAACGATACCTGATGGCCTGACTGAGTTGGAATGGGGGAAGCAGTGGGAAGCCCTCTACGGCACTTCACAGTGTGCATAAAAATGATGAATCTGTGCGAAGTGTGCAAAATACAGTTTTCCCACTTGTTACAATGTTCCGTGGTACAATCAATCAGATTGTTTTTGCCGGGTGACTTACAAATAAATCAACAAACGTCCATAGAGAAGGCTGTCTGAACTGGTCCTAGCACATTTAATCCAAATTTTGCGGGTGGGGTGCACATGTGTGTTTGTGCTCTCATAAAGGCAAAATGATACTTTTCAGGTTGGATAGTAAATGGCACATTTGAAAGCTTTTGTGCTGAACGTAGGGGTGAACATCCCACCCTCCATAGCATTTCTGATCCTCGAGCCCCCGAGTACAGGGGCAGTTGCCGTCACTGCCCACCCCTGCCCTGTGTGTGGCGTTTGGGTCATGCTTCACTGGTGCCCAGATTTCCTTTGCTGTGTGCATTTCTGGAAGGTCACGGAGGGAGGCACCCCAAGGCTGTCCACCTCGGCTTTGTCGTTGGGGGCTGGATACAGAAGAGGGCTCCTGTCAGAAAACCGCCCTCTTTCATCCCAAATAGGAATCAAGTACCCAGAGTATACAGTCTTGATACTGCATCATGCTTGAGGTCATTCTCTAAGATTAAATCCATTCACAAAATTAACTGTATTGAAAAATACCATGTACACAGCCCTCTGCAAAGTAAGATCTTTATTTGTTTGCTGATGCTTGTACGAAAAAGGAGGAGAGTTGGGTGAGGCCCGGTTTGGTGAGCAGCCTCACTGTGAAACGTGTCCCTGGGCCTTCATGTGCCATAGGAGCCCTTAACCTCTCTCATCCCAGAGGGGGGCCCCCAGATCTGCTCGTAGGCCCTGCCGGCCACTGAGAGGGCCACTCGATGGTCACTTCAGCTTGAGAACTGATCATTTCGTGTTAAATGAAAAATGTCCAATTCCAGATGATGTGGGATTAAATGTTGGAAGTACGCTGATGGCACTTTAATAAATAGATCCTGATCTTTAAGTTAAGCTTGACCCAAACATAATAATAATTGACATTTATTGAATATTTCTTATGCACTAGGACCATTTGGGCTGGTGCGAAGATGCTTTGCACAAAGTGCACCCTCCTCCGGCACCATAGACGACAGACTCTGGTGACTCCAGCTGCATGGAAACTAAGGCGTCTGGAACACAGTTCCAGCCTCCTTTAGTGGCAAAGAAACTCCTTTTTCCACTCAGTGAAATCATTAGCTCTGAAAACAGTTGTAGATGAAGAAAGTAGGTGTTCACACACTCTTATCCTTAGGCTGGAGCAGCTTGTCACTGGGCGCTGGCACCGTGGTGAACTGGACCAGTAGATCTGTGCCTGTTTAGATCATATTTTTGTCAGACAGCACCTGATCCCTCAGGAGTGCCAGCACAAATGTAATTTAGCTGAACTTTAGGAAAATCGATCATGGATAAAATGGAGGATACCTGATGTCCCTTCCAGTTTCCCGCACTAATGATGGCTAACATCCGCCTCGACGATCGTCAGTGATTCTGCAGGCAGCATGCCCTCCGTTGGGGGTGGTTGGGATGGTGGCGCAGGGGAGCGGCAGTGGGTTGTTGGCACCAGCCGTGGAGTCCACAGTGCCATTCGGGTGCAGACTCTGGGACGTCCTGGCTGAGTGGCCTCAGCAGGGTGCCTAGCTGGGCCCCCTGCCTCAGTTTCCCCACTTCTAAGCCAGCAATCTCTTTGCCTTTCAAAAGAATGTGAAAACATTTCATAGTCCATCTGCAATAAGCTGTGGGGAAGGGCAGCCTGGGTGGCTCAGCGGTTTAGCACCGCCTTTAGCCCAGGGCATGATCGTGGAGACCTGGGATCGAGTCCCACGTTGGGCTCCCTGCATGGAGCCTGCCTCTCCCTCTGCCTGTGTCTCTGCCTCTTTCTCTGTGTCTCTCATGAATAAATAAATAAAATCTTAAAAAAAAAAAAAGCCATGGGGAATTGTTATCAACAGTCATAGTTTCCTTGAATACGTAGTGCTGTGCGTTGGCAGCATTAGGTTTGTGTGTTCTGTTGGAGTTTTGTCCAGGGGTGGGTGAGGACACAGTCGTGCTGGGTAGAGGCTGAGATGGGGAGTGGTTCTGAGGCGTTTCTCCAGAGGTAGTGCTGCTGCCTCTTCTCTGCTGGCTGCTTAGGAAGGACCCTTGGACGTCCCTGTGAAGCTCCTGGAGTGTGAAGCGGTAGCCTCCTGCAAAGCACCCAGTGCCATGTGATGGGTGGGTGCCTGGGTGGCAGTGCTCAGGATTTGCTCAGCTGTGACTTGTGGTGACATGCAGAAGTGAGTTGTCTCAGGCAGCCCAGGTGCCTCAGTGGTTTAGTGCCACCTTCAGCCCAAGGCGTGATCCTGGAGACCCGGGATCGAGTCCCACGTTGGGCTCCCTGCATGGAGCCTGCTTCTCCCTCTGCCTGTGTTTCTGCCCCCCCCCCTTTCTCTCTCTCTCTCTGTGTGTGTCTCTCATGAATAAATAAATAAAATCTTTAAAAAAAAAAAAAGTGAGTCGTCCCTGATTGGCAGCAGAAAGCCTACAGGGAGGCAGAGTGCTCTCTGGGGATCGTACTGAGTCCACCAGGGCCTTGTTCCTGCGCAGGGGATGCACAAATTGTGCCTGTTGCACATAAGAGATCTTACCCTCTTTCTTGGTAAAAGAAACAACATGCCTGTGAATACCCCTTCCTAGGTGTGAACTTTCCATTGTGAATTTGTTTCATGACTTCTAACTAGAGATTGTTTATTAAAATTCTCTCACAGGAAGCACGAGTGGGAGAAGCACGGCACCTGTGCTGCCCAGCTAGATGCCCTCAACTCCCAGAAGAAATACTTTGGTGGAAGCCTGGACCTGTACCGGGACCTTAACCTTAACAGGTAAGGGACCCTCTGGGGCCTGGTCCTCACGGCAGCTCTGCCTACCGCACCCCTGCTCTCTGGCCATACTGCCTCACGTCTGTCTGTGGACCTTGGGGACCTGGCCAGCAGAACAGTCCTGAGGAAGCCCAACATCTAGCCAAACTTTCAAATCAGTCTGGGCTGTGGCCAGCTGGAGCAGCCTCAGAGACATGGGTCTCCTCTCTGGTCTCTGACATCATTGGACGGTGTGTTGGCCTGAGGACACAGGACTGACCAGGGCCTGTGCCTCTCGACCATGATTTCTAATGAAAGTACCTTGAGTTAACAAGAGGTTTTGTAAAAACTGCACGTCCCTGCGTGTTTGCATCTCTGCTCCAGTGCTTCTGGGACAAGTAGGAGGGGGTATTGGGCAAGGGTCCCCAGAGCCAGAAATCACCCAGGCCCGTGGAATCCTGCCACTGCCTGTCCCTCGCCTCAGCTCTGGACAAAAGGGGAACCTGTTAAGGCTCACAAGCCACCGAACTTGTAAATAGCAACTCTGGATGGTCATGCTGGGGGCCGATGTGTTCTCCAGGGCCTGGCCCATCACCCAGGACTGGGGGCCAGGCTGGCCATCCACTGAGGATTTCTGGTGACCAGCTGTGTGAGGAATTCTTGCTTTTCCACATCCAAGTGGTCGTGTAGTAAACTTGTGACCTCGTTTTAAAGACCAGGACAGAAAAAAAAATAGAAAAAAAATAAAGACCAGGACAGGAAATGATACCGTTTGCTTTAGACAGAACAGGCCAGCATCCTATCAAGTGCCTTTGCTGTTCCACTGTGGTTAGTTCTGTGAATCACATCTGCCTAGAAGACATGTGCGCCCCGTGGGTTCTGTGCACGTGCACTCTGCTCCTGTGGCAGACAGGATCCCTGAGATCTGGGTGGAGGGTGTCCGGTGCCGGGACAGGAGGATAAGCAAGATTACAGGACGTACACCCCGCAAAGGAGGCCTCCAAGCTCGTGGTTTTCAGTGTGCCTCTGATCCTGCGGCTGGCACTGACCAGTTGTGCAACGTGCACAGTTTTGGACCTCATCTTTGGACCTCATTGTTAGGCCATAAGATGATGACTGGGTTACAGGAGATTCAGAAGCCACCCCGCTCTCAGATGTGCAGACCTGAGGACCGCTGCTTGGGAGGCCACCCCCACAGCTGCACACCCCAGCTCCCACGTGCCATGTGCTCTGCTCCAGGCTTTTCTCGCAGCCAGAGTAAGACCTTTGGGAACATTTCCTCACCCAGAAGTCTGGGTGATACTGCAGTTCAGACATCCTGGTAGAGAGTTAACTGGGAGAGTTCATGATGTGGTACGGCCTCTGAGCATAGGAGAGGCGCGATGCAGGCAGGCAGGGCAGGATGCACTTGGACTAGGGGCCCTGCAGACAGCAGGTGGCCTTGGGTCTCCCTGACACCTGTGCAGCACCAGGCCCTGCTTGCTCCCCAGGCCCAGTCCTGCTGAATCAGGCGGACAAATGAGAATAAATGGGGACTGCTGAAAGGCTTTATATAAAACATCTAGGTAATTCATCCCTTCGTCCAATGACTGTTTATTTTTTTATTCTTATTTTTTAAAGATTTTATTTATTTATTCATGAGAGACACAGAGAGAGGCAGAGACACAGGCAGAGGTAGAAGCAGGCTCCATGCGGGGAGCCCGATGTGGGACTCGATCCGAGGTCCCTGGGATCACACCCTGAGCCAAAGGCAGACGCTCAACCGCTGAGCCACCCAGGTACCCCTCAGCAACTGTTTATTAAGTTCTTCCTGTTTAAACTTTTTGAATCTCTGTAGCTTTATATGTGTACTGGCATGTGCAGGATTCCCAGTCCTGGGAGCATCAGGAAGGCCATTGCCATCTCTTATTCATCCTGTGGAAATATGCACTCGGGGCCTGTTGCACGTAATGCACTGCTAGAGAGATAGTGTCTTTTAGACTATATGGGACCGTTATAAAGAAATTATGTTTTTTCCCAGTTCCTCCAAGGAAAATCTAAAATCTCAGTACTCACAAAATTAAGAAGTTAAAACATAAAACCCCTTGTATTTTTATCTATATTATAAACCATTACCGCAGATTATCTTTTTCTCAGGGGGCCGCTTGTCATGTTATCATAAACTAGCAGCATTTTATTTACTTTATCACATGAAAGTAGCAAACCTGAAAAAATTGCAAAAATCTTGAACCAAATCTTGGGTAACCCACAAATAACGAACGGGCCAAGGATTAATGCCAAACTAATCTTGATGCTGTAGAAAATATAGGCTAATTTGGGTTGAATGCCAGGCTTCCCCAAATATATCTCTCTCTCTGCCTGACTTCCTTGGTAACCTGACTCGGGCTGCCCAGTAGGAATAGAATGCAAGTCACATATGTAACTTAAAATTTCCTAGTAGCCTCATTACAAAGAGCAAAAAAGAGCCTGGGTGGCTCAGTGGTTGAGCATCTGCCTTTGACTCGGGGCCTGATCCCAGAGTCCTGGGATTGAGTCCCATGTTGGGCTCCCTGCATGGAGCCTGCTTCTACCTCTGCCTGTGTCTCTGCCTCTCTCTCTGTCTCTCATGAATAAATAAAATTTTAAAAATAAATAAATAAAATAAAAAGAGCAAAACGGAACCAATGAAATTGATGTTATGTTATTTAATCCAAAATATTATTATTGCAACTTGAAATAATTATGTAAAAATTTGCAAAGTTTTGCATTTCCAGAGCCAGAGCCTTTGAAATCTGGTATTTACCCCACGCAGACGTTGTAAGGGCAGGTAGCGGGCACATTTATTTCTAGGGCTTTGACGACCCTTGCCCACCATCCACTGCCTGTGCCAGGAGCACTGCAGCGTAGATCCAGACACTTGGTGGTGGTGCAGTCTTTACAAACACTGTCTTGTTAACAGTTTATACTGTTGCCAGACAGAAGTCACGGTCGGACGAGCACACTCATATGACAATGTCCATATCCGGAGAGGCAGCCCAGGACTCTGTGTCTGCTCCCAGGAGTCAGAGCCCGGATAATCCAGAGAGGCGTGATGGGGGCTGGAATGTTGTTTTGGGGCTGTTAATCTGGGAATTGTTTATATTGTGCTCCATAATTTAACAAGTAAGTTAGTCATATGGTGTTTTGACGGGATAGCTGGTCAAAACCATGTGCTTTAGGAAATGATTCAAGTCTGTGGGTGTTGAATATATTTAAAGATTTGACCAAGCATGGTTTTCTAGGATAAGCCTGCATCCAAAGTCAGTTACTAACTCTTTTGAAGCAGGCGTGCTGAATAGGTGGTAATGTGTGTGCCAACTCAGCGGCTACTAGCCATCTGGCCACTGTTGAGGGTCTGGGTGCTGGAAAGAGAACCAGATCAGTAGTAGGGTGTGCATTCTGGTCAGGGTTAGTCGGGGAAGCCCGAGCACCATTTATCTGTTGTTCTTGCTCACAGAATTATTGCCCAAAGTAATAGAAAACAAGTGCTTTCTTTTAAGTGTGTCTTAATTTTTTTAAATGAAATACAACATTTTAAAAGAATAAGAAAGGGGCAGCCCCGGTGGCCCAGCAGTTAAGGCCACCTTCAGCCCAGGGTGTGATCCTGGAGACCCGGGATCGAATCCCACGTTGGGCTCTCTGCATAGAGCCTGCTTCTCCCTCTGCCTGTCTCTCTCTCTGTGTCATGAATAAATAAAATCTTTTTTAAAAAAAATAAAAGAACAAGGAAGGAAAATGTACCTTGCTATACAGCTAATTTTTTTTCATTTTTAAATTTTAGCATGCTCCAAAAATTGGGAATAAAGCCGTCTATCAACTACTACCAGGTAAGTATTGCTTTCAGCCTCTCAACCTAACGTGTATCTGCTACCCGGGGACACCCAGCCGTGGTACTGTCCCTTCAGCCTGTGGGCTACACACAGGTTTTGAAGTGACTCAAACAAGCCCCATTCCTATTTGGCTGTTATGTTTCCAAATAGCTTTTATTTAAATTTTGTTCTCTGTTTTGTGCCTGTTGAGTGTGAACTGACAGCTGTATAAACTGATGATTTGGAAGCCCAGATTCATGGTCCCTTGGTGAGAAATGTGTTCCAGTCTCGTCCAGAGCAGGGGAGCCGGCAGGAGGGCAGTTTGGAAATCATAGTCAGTTTTATAGTATTTTGCTTGAGGAAGAGCATAAGGTGTGTTTTTATTTTCATGATCAAACTATAGAAATCCAGACAGACCCGATCTTACTCTCCGGTAATCTGCCCAGGGCAGCCTGTTTTCATAAACGTAGTCTTCCTGGCTCAGGGCAAGGCCGATTCTTTTACCGTCCCCTGTGGTCACCGTCCCCAGCCAGGTGTCCCACAGGTGAGAGACCCTTGGGGCCTGGAGTACTTCCTCTGGCCCTTTACAGAGCGAGCCTTCTGACTCCTGCCTTAGAGAACCCTATGTTCTCTAGTTCCTCTGATTTAATCTCCAGGCATTAAACAAGGAGTTAAAGTTCCTGATTTTAGCAGCCCCTTGCTTCCAGTGTCCTGGCCGCACACCGAACCATCACACAGGTCTCTTGACTGTGAAGTCAGTCGGCATTTTTGTTGCACTCTGTGTGTCCAGACTCCACTGTGCAGCTGGTTTCTGGTTAATCTGGTTTCCTTTCTGCAGTGAAACTGAGACTGAGAGGGGACGGTGGTCCTGGGGAGACAAGCTCTCTCAGCTCCCTCATGACAGGGGGGTTTGCAGGGCCCCCTCCGTCCTTGGGGTCCATGTTCAAGGACATAAGGGGCCTGTGTTTCCATCTTTACCCAGGATGTGCTTATTTGAGAACTGATTTCCGTTAGAGTAAAGCACCAAGGACAAGTGTTTTGGGCTTCCTGTCTGTGCTGCAAGCACTCTGTTAGGTTCAGATGCAGCAAGATGTGAGCTCAGACGGAAGTCCTGGCCTCTGAAATTTGCTCTGACTTACTGGAAGGAGATGCTCTGCTTTTGCGCCCAGCGCCCAGGCTCTGGGTTTGAATGGAAGAGCAGAGTGGGGGAACAGACACCGTATGGAGCATGTGTGGGAGCCACTGTGGTCTGAGGGTAGAGCCCAAGCAGGTGACAGCCTCTCCTTGGGCTGCCTCTGAGCCTTGTCTGTGAGCCCCAAGTGCCCGGAGGACTGTGCCCCATTGTCAGCTGTGCGTGTTCGTGAGTGTGTAAGCTGGAGTGTCACATATGCACGGGGCAGAGCCCTTAGCCCACCTCCTTCCAAGTGTTTCTAATGCATCTTATTTAATTTCAGGTTTCAGATATTAAAGATGCCCTTGCCAGCATATATGGAGTCATACCTAAAATCCAGTGTCTTCCGCCACAACAGGTCAGATGTGCAATGCTTTGTTTTGTTGCTCTTTCTGTCTTTATCAAGAAGACATATTCAGCTTTTCGACATCTGTGTGCTCACTATAGAGTTCCCCGGGGCAGAGACGTGCGTCTGTGCATGGGTGTGTGTGCTTGAAAATCACAGGTGGTTAAACACTGATTCAGAGGAGACATGCACTCCAATGTTTATTCCAGCATTATTTACCATAGCCAAATTATGGAAGCAGCCCAAGTGTCCATCGACAGATGAATGGATAAAGAAAGTGTGGTATAAATACAGAATGAAATATTACTCAGCCACGAAAAAGAATGAAATCTTGCCATTTGCAATGACATGGGCACATCTAGAGAGTATGAGGCTGAGGGAAGAAAGGCAGAGAAAGACAAATACTGTGGGATCTCACTCATATGTGGAATTTAAGAAACAAAGCAAATGAGCAAAGGGAAAATAGAACAAACCAGGAAACAGACTCTTAACTCGAGAGAACAAACTGATGGTTACAGAGAGGAGGTAGATGGGAGATGGGGGAAATAGGGGGTGGGGATAAAGGAAGGCACTTGTGATGAGCACCAGGTGATGATTGGAAGTGATGAATCACTGTATCATACACCTGACACTACTATGACGTTGCATGGTAATTATACTGGAATTCAAAAAAATTATATAGAGATGCATACAGATTGCCCTTTGATGCTGTGTTCGATAGGGTTTGTTTTTTTGAGACTTTTCCCCAACAGGAACACACCTGTTCTGGAAGGACAGTGGAGCAGGAGCAGGGAGGCGGGTCTATGAAACATTTCTGGGTTAGAAATCTTCTCAGGGTTTATTTATACTGTTAGGCTTAGCAATTGTAGTTGTAGGTGTTTGTCTAGTTTATGGGTTTATGGGTGGTTTATCTATGGTTTCTTTTTCAGCTGTGATAAAGACTTAAAATCTTTCAGTAGTATGGTACTTTTGCCCCATCTATTCTTTGAAATCATTTCTCCCGAGGCCGTGCTGCATATGCCGTGTGCACAGAGGTGCACATTTCTAAGCTTCGGGCGGTGTCCCTTCACACAGGGCCGCCAGGTGGGCCCAGGGACATCTGGGTGGTGACCGAGGTGGCGAGTCCTGTGGCCCCCTGCCAGTCACCCGGGTCCCTGGCCCCAGGCACTGTTGGAGAAAGCAGCTCGTGGCCAGCACCTGGAGGCCTGGGTCTGCAGTCACCCTCTTGTCTCTTCAGGTTCTGAGACTTGTGACCGTATGATAGATGATCCTCCAGGGTGCAAGTTCTCAGACGTCTCTCATTCCCAATGTTTAGGGTGAGGAGGTACAGACGATCGGGCAGATAGAGCTGTGCTTCACCAAGGAGCTGCGGCTGCGCAACTGCACGGAGCCCGGGGAGCCTGGGGGCCCTGGGGGGCCGGCGCCCCGCGGGCCCAGAACGGGGGTGTCGGGGGGCACCGGGCTGGAGGTGTGCGAGGATGGCCCCGCCTTCTACCCCCCGCCGCCGGGGGCCCTGCCCTGATGCCCAGCGCCCTGGGGATGAGGAATCACTGCTGGTCAGAAAGCAGCTGCCAAGTGGAACGTTCTGTTTACGACTGTCTTTGCCGGAGGCTGTTCTGTTGTCTTCCATTTCCCTTCACGCCCGCGAGCTGACGTCGTGGTTCCTGTGAATCTGGGTTGCATGTGGGTACGTTGGAAGAAAGGCGATCTCCCACGCCTCGGTAGACGCTTTGTGGTTGGAATAAAGGACGCAGATTTGCTTTTCTTTCCCTTTATTAAGCTCTCCGGCGTCTTAGACACGGCAGGCAGCCTGGGAGCTGGGATTCAGGGCAGCTCTGGCCTGTGCCTCCGAGTGGGCAGCCTTCCTGCCGTGGGGGTCGCATGGGGGTCGCGTGGGGGCCCGTCCTCAAGCCGGATCAGGCCGGCACCGGGCGGGCACCTCCACCTCCTACCTCCGCTGGACACGTCTTGTTCCTGGAGGCCAGAAGTGAGAGAACACGTTCACCCGCAACCCCTCAGTGGCCTGGCACGGGCACGGCTCCTGAGTGCCTGGTGCTGGCAGCCAAGATGCTCTGAGGGGCAGCAGGGGACATCTGTGGGTCCTGGCCCGGCACCCCCCAGCATCCCCACCCAGCCAGGTGCTACTAAAGATCTGCTCAGACTGTTTCGGGTCCTTTCTGTGAGGAGGGACCCCAGCTACCATGTGGGGCCACTGAGAAGTTGGTAATGAGGGCAGCGCAGCCACTGGATGACCTGGCTCCTCCTGGGGGGTCAGAGCCGCCCCCCCACCCTGAGCCAGGCCCTCCACCTGCTGGGCTGCAGCTTCGCCCATAGGATGAGGACAGCAGATGGCTTGTGCAATGGACTGCCCCCTCCACGAAGCCCCCTCTTAACACTATTGCTCCTGGTCTTTGTCCTCATCAAAGGCATTTGGTGGCAGGGGTTAAAGTTAAAGTAGGACCCATCTGTGTGTCTTACCAGGTTGATGCTGTCCACGTTCTTTTTTTTGATCAAACACTTGAGAATGTGCTGGGCATCTTAGTAAGCACTTTAGAACATTCACTGACCTGATCCCAAGAACAACCACATGTCCAAAATAACCCCATCTTTAACCAAAAAACCTATGGAATTGGATGGCTATGAAAGGTCACACTGTTCGGGATCACTGATGTTTCCTTTCATGTCTTAGGGTCAATGTCAGCGATGAGGTAGGTGTGATTGATTCCAGTAGCACAACGATTTTGTAAAAGGTGCTGAGTTTCTTCTCAGAGCAAGTCCTAATGCTCGTCCCCGCAGGGTGAGTGTGTAAGGCTGTGTGTGTTCCCGGGGCTGCCCTGATAAAGCACCATAATCTGATTGAAGCCAGACCTCTCTCCTCTCGCAGGGAGAACCTTGTCCCTCCAGCTCCTAGCAGCCCCAGGAGGCTTCCTTTCTGCGTCTGTGTCTCCCTTCCTCTGGGTCCTCCCAGAATGCGCCCGTCTGCATGTCACATCTCCCTCTTCTTTCGCTTAGAAGGACACCGGTCATATTGCTCATTTTAACATGATTACATCTGCAAAGACCTGTTGCCAAATAAGGCCCTATTCTTGGGTCCTGGGGATTAGAACCCACAGCACCTACCAACAGACCAAAGCGGCCTGGCCGCTGGTCCTTGTGTTCTGTACGGGAGGGCCTGGCAATGTGATGCCAGCAGCGCAAGGAGGAAACCACTGGCAAATTCTCCTCCTACAATAAACTAGGAACGTGGGAATTGCTGGAGAGATCTCTGAAGGATCTTAACACGCTCAGAACCCACACGGTAAAGGTGTCTCACTTGACTGGGACTGAAGGGATTTTTTTTTTTTTAAGATTTTATTTATTTATTCATGAGAGATGCAGAGAGAGAGAGAGGCAGAGACACAGGCAGAGGGAGAAGCAGGCTCCATGCAGAGAGCCCGACGTGGGACCCAATCCCAGGACTCCAGGATCACGCCCTGGGATGAAGGCTGCGCTAAACCACTGGGCCACTGGTGGTTTAAACTCCCTGAAGCTTATCTGTTGTCACCTGAGCCTTTCTGGTGGACCCTGAAGCCAACAATGAGAAAACACTGAACGGGCTCTCAGCAGGTCCATCCAGGCTGGGGGTAGTCACAGCCAGCGGGAGCTTGGGGTGAGCGCTGTGTTGGGGGCCAAGACCAGGTCACCCACCGATAGGGCATTTTGACGTGAAGATTATTTTGAGTTATAAAGGAATCAAAACCCAGGAGATTTGGGGAAAGCTCTTTATCTTCTGCTCAAGGGCCACAAAAAGAATGTAGACAAGGGCCCTGTTCCAGGAAGGGCGCTGTCCCCATAGATTGGGATGTTATGCCATGAGGTAGGGGCGGCCCATAGGGAGGAGGAACCTGGCACCTGTTTGATCAAGTTCTTAGTCACAATGGGCCCATATGGCCCAGCAGACAGTTGTCTACCAAACATTTACTCGTTTTCCCCTTCTTGTGAATTGTATTCCTTTCCTGGAAGTCCCAGACCCTGCCCCCCAGCTCCTGAGTTCAGGACGACACACACCCCTCACTTTGCTGGTGTCTGGAGTTTCTAGGTCTGTGGATTCCCCGCACGTACACTATTAAATTTGATTTTCTCTTGTGAATCTGTCTCTTGTCAATTTGATTCGAAGGACCTGTGAAGGGGATGGGGAGTTCTGCCTCCAGACAGCTGACAGATACATAAATGAACTTCTAGGAGATGGAGAAGGGCACAAACAGCCAGACCCTGGGCACAGTGGGGTAGAGTGGGTTTGCTAAGACATGTCCCAGCGGATCATTCTGGATCGATTTCTCTTGGTACACCGTGGGTCCTTTAAGTAATGTAAATTAGCATCATTTATCTCTGGAATTTTATTTTTTAATTTTAATTTTTATTTATTTATTTATTTTTTGAGGAAGAGAGAGATGGAGAGGGTGTGTGAACAGGGGAGGGGCCGGGGGAAACAGAGAATCTCAAGCAGACTCCATGTCCAATGAGGAGCTGGACTCAGGGCTGGATCTCGGGAATCAGGACTGAAGGTGGAATCAAGAATCAGACACCCGACTCACCGAGCCACCCCATCAAGTGTTATAATTTTAAAGGTTAGTTTTGTTTTGTTACATTGTTTTAATTTTCTTTTTCAAGGCCATTTATATACTGTAAAGTCTTAAGCTTCCTTGTAACTTATAGCCCACTTGCTGTGGTTTGGAGAGGTGTTGGGATCTGGAGCCGATGGCCAAGTAAGAATTCATGAAACCTCTTGGGTGCAAAAAGGTGGTTTTATGAAAGCCTGGGGCCAGGACCCCGAGGGCAGAAGGAGCTGCTGCCCCAGGATTGTGAGGTGCAAGTGATTGTAGACTTTGGGGTTGGGGGAAGTAAAGACCAACATTGATTTCCAAGAGGACTTAGATGTGCTGAAACAGACCCTCAGGCTATTGTCGGGCTGAGGTGGTTCTCTCTCTAGCAAGGCAGGAATGGGAAGACAGTTGGGAGCTTCCAGAGCTTCCAAAGCTTCCCGGAGGAACTATATGCTCCCCACCTCAAGTATCTGCCATTGTGCTGTTGGTGTTGAACACATTTAATTGTATCTCCATTACCTTCCGCCTCTGTTCCCCACATCACACTGACACTACTTGAGACAGGCAGGTGGGCCTTCTGCTGAGGGCAAACAGCGATCTTAGCCTGACCCCCAGGACCCTGCGAGTCGGCTTTAACATATGACAGTCCCTCTCGAAACTTCCTTTTTCTCTACACCCCTGCCCCTTCAGACACATGTTGGTGATGATCCCCCAAGCATATCACCCACTGAAAGGCATCTGAAGGGTCGGTCTCCTGACTAAGGCTTTAGTAGACTGTAGTAAATGACCCCTCGAGGTCCTGGAAACCTTCCAGATTCCTTAGAGGCTCTCCCAACCCCCCTACCTACTGGAAAGTATGTATCAGCCACTCCTCCCCCACCAGCAAGTGCTTTCTGCCCAGGGTCAGGCCCCGGGCTTTCATAAAACCACCCTCTATGCACTGAAGGTGTCTCAAGAATTCTTCCCAAACCCCAACGTTTCCCATCAGTAACCACTAGAGTGAGAACACAGACCTTCCCAGGTACCAAAATCAATTATTCACAAAACAACACACCCAATGAGGAAACATGAAGTGTAACAGAACACAGAGTAACTGCCACATAATATAAATGACGGAGTGGAGACCAAACACAGCAGACACGCGAATGCACATCTCTTACCCACTGAAAAAAACTTTTTCAAATGGTCCAAAAGCAAAACCAAACTCCCTGGTATAAAAGAGACACACCCGAAATGCAGTGCTCTAAAAGGCAGCCAGCAGAGAGGGACAGAGACTGACCGGGCAGATAGAGACGGAAGGACAGCAGGTGTTGCCGACTCAGAGAAATTTGTCTCCCCAGAGCATTCCAGGGGCTGCCAGAGGGTACTTGGTAATGTATAAAAATAAACAGGATGCTAAGAACTGGTTTCCTGAGACAAAGATGCTAAATGACTGCTTTCCTCGGACAGATCTTAAAGTGGCTGTGTCAGGAGTTTGATCAAAAGCAGCACCATCATGTTGTCTTCTCCGCACGGGAGAGGACAGGGCCCTGCTCTGGGGTCCAGGCTCAACATCCTAGGAGAGATGTGCACATTGAACCCCCCTCCCCACCTCTACACCCCCTACCCCCCACTCCCATTTCCTGTTCACCTGTGGCTTCTCTTCTACATGGACCATTTGCATCCCCTGTCTGGAGAAGCAAGAGGGGGAGACAGAAACAGGGATTTGATCTGTGTCTAGACTGGGTGACCTCCTCACCTTGGCTGCCTCCAGCAGGTCCTCACT
Source organism: Vulpes vulpes (assembly GCF_048418805.1). Lineage (NCBI taxonomy): Eukaryota > Metazoa > Chordata > Mammalia > Carnivora > Canidae > Vulpes > Vulpes vulpes. The sequence goes on from NC_132780.1 coordinate 66,950,616, forward strand.
CAATAAAGAAACCATAGCCCAGAGTCATTTAAAAGAATGCCATTGTTTCTTTGAGCCGTTCTGCAAATGCATGGCTCAAGGCTAGGGTTTCAACTTCATTACTTCCAGGCTAGTCAGTGAATTTAAACAAACTTCACCTTTGAATTGCATTTTATAGCCCAGGGGGCTGGAGAAAGCAGAGGTCTGATGAGGTTTCTCAGATGCCCGTCCATCTAAAGCCTGCCTTGCCTTTGTTCGCATAAGCCATTATCTTTTAAAATAGGGCGTATTTATGATTAGATAGCCTGCTAGTCTGCGCTTCTCCTGCAGGTGGACAGACCTGGGATGGCTCATCCGGAGGGGTGAGCTGCCAGCCTGAAAGCTGGGGGGACGGGCAGGCTGGCTTCAGAGCTGTGGCTAACCAGGGCAAACTGCAGGGGAGGCTCGACTCACAGCGGGACACCACCCAGGCCGCCCTGGGTACTGTTTACCTGGACTTGTTTTGACCTGGAGCACAGAGGAAACAGTAGAAATTGTGCCCCAAAGGCCCAGTCCGCCCTGGAGACACTTGGAAGCCTGGTTGTATGCATCACTCACTGGGTCCGGTTCTGCTCACGGCCCTTTCTCACTGCAGACACTCAGGGACAGGGCCCAAGGGTGCCCAGGAGTCAGTGCCCAGTGGCTGGGCAGGGGCAGCTGGGAGTGGGGCAGGGGGAAGTAGGGGGGTGGAGGATGGGGAGGGGGGGCGGAGGTCTCCCACAGAGCCAAGGGTGGGTCTCTGGGGAGTCAGCGCCCAGCAGGTGGACAGGAGCAGCTGGGGTCGGGGCATGGGTCTCCTACGGTTCCAAGGGAGCCCCCCCTCCACCCCCCCTCCCAGAGCTGAGGGCCCAGTGTGGGCAGACCCCTTTGCCTGGAGTGCCAGGAAAAGCTGCTCTTCCTGAGACCTGGCTTGTGGACTGGGAGGCTAGGATCCCCCCCACCCCCACCACATTTCCCAGCAGCATCTCTACTTCTGTAGGGTCAGTCCCTGCATTGTTTTATGGGGTGAGCCACATTTACGTGGACGGGCAGGGATTCCTTATGCTAAGCAACAGGGAGAAAGAAAGGCTGCGATGGGAACTCTGTGTTTCTGAGAGCTGCAAGCAGCCCTCCACCGACTGTAGACAGGATAGAGTTTCAGGTTCGGATGACGCTAGATTGCCGGAGGGTTGGAAACGCACAGGGTCAGAGCCCCTAGGTTCCAGCGACTTCACGTGGACTTGCCCGGACCCTTCCAGACCTGCGCAGCTTCGGTGCCTTCAGAAAGCAAGAATCGTGCAGTAATGCCCATTCATTCTTGGATGTGGAGAAGTCTGCAGAGCTGCACGGCCCCTCTTGACCTGCAAAGCCGTTGGCCCCGGCTTGTCTGGTGTGGGTGGTCCAGTCCCCACCGTCCCCGCTCTCCCGGGTACCGGGGCCTACTGGGCTCCACCGCGAGCTGTGAGCGCCTCCTACCTTGAACAAGCAGGTAACATCTCACCAGAATTACGGACAGATGGTCGACGGTGGCCCGAAGAGGACCTTGAAGGTCACCTGCAGGCCTTGTCTGTGTTAGAGCATGACAGGAACAAGCAGGGCAACTGGGACTGGAGTGGTCCCACCTGGGATGCTGGGAGCCTCCCGCAGGTGGGCTATCCCTGCACATCGATGATGGATATGATTTAATGTTGCTGCAGCTGAAGGTCTCATCGGTGATATGGGTGCGGTGGGGTTCCCCCTGCTGGAGTGACATCCCGAGGTATGGGCCGGCACCAAGGAAGGACGGGCCACTAGCTCTGGGAGAGTCTTGCCATTTGAGTGTGTGAGTTAGTGATCCTTGAGCTCATGTGTAGATATTTCTTTCACATTGTAATATAAATCACCAACATAGATATAAACACATTCATGCCTATCCCTTAGGGCCCTGACAGTTACAATTAACTAGAAATGAAAGCTGTCTTCAAAAATAAGGGAATTAGTTGGCCTCAGTACTTGGAAACCCTGCCTTCAGGTGTCGTTTGATCAGGGCTACGGCTCAATTACTGCGCAGTCAGCTGGGCTCCGTCCTCCACACGGCAGTTTTCCTTCCGCCCCGTCTCCACCCGGGACAGAGTGGCAGCCACCGTGCCAAGCCTCCGTCTGGGGGGACGTTCCAAGTCGTTTCCTTTGAAACCAAAGCAACTCTCCCCTAAAGCGAGTCTCCTGAAACTCTGTATTAGCTTTCATTTTTTAAAAAAAGATTTTATTTATTTATTCATAGAGACAGAGAGAGGCAGAGGCACAGGCAGAGGAAGAAGGAGGCTCCATGCAAGGAGTCCAATGTGGGACTCGATACTGGGACTCCAGGATCACGCCCTGGGCTGAAGGCGGTGCTAAACCGCTGAGCCACCCGGGCTGCCCTTGCTTTGATATTTTTTTCCTCCATGGGACATAGAAGGTGCTACTTGGAGCTGCAGGATGGTAGGAAAGGCTGCGTTTTATGCTTTGTGCCTAATTATGACAGATGATACGTACCTCAGGTCATACTGTTTTTTTTATGTGTGTGTTCTTATTTTCTAAAGGTTTTTTTTAAAAACTTATTTGTTTGTGAGAGAGAGCAAGTGAGTGAGTGAGAGTGAGCACAAGCAGGGGGAGAAGCAGGCAGAGGCAGCAGAAGGAGAGGGAGAAGCAGACTCCCAGCTGAGCAGGGAGCCCGACATGGGGCTCGATCCCAGGACCCCGGGATCATGACCTGAGCTGAAGGCAGATGCTCAACTGAGTCATCCAGGCGCCCCTCCATGTATGTTCCTGTTTCATTGTGCAGACAGCCCCACGGGGCCTAACCCAGCCACCAGTGGCTAAGCTAGCGGACTGGCCTGGGGGCACTGAGCGGGGGCGGACGTTCACAAGAGCCTCCTCCCTCGGACAGGCTCCTGCTGTGAGAGGCGTCCTAGCCTCTGGCAAACAGCGCTGTGTCTTGCTGCGTGGCCTCGCCACACCCATCTGTGCTCCCAGTGAGTGGTGGGCGCCACCTGGCACTTGCCCCGCTGAGGACGTCACAACGGTCTAGCCAGTGTAGACCGCTGCGGATGCCTAGCAACCTCCAACCTTCTTCACCTGGAGGTGAGGCTTGTGGTGGGGCTCTGTGTGCCACTCTGTCACCTCCCCTGGGGGCCCTCCAAGAATGACAGGGCTGAGGCCATCAAGCCCGGGGGTCGGGGGTGGGTGGCTCTGACAGTGGAGACAGGCCGGCACAGGCAGGGCCGTCCTGAGCGAGCCGAACTTGGTCTGCTGCCACTTGGGGGGACACACTGGGCCCACGGGCCATGTCCCCAAAGTGCAGAGGGCCTCAGACCCCAGGCACCTCCTCAAACAGTGTGACAGGTGTGGTCTGAGGGACACGGTGGCTCTTTGCCTGAGGAGCCAACCCAGGGGGCCCACGATCCAGCAGGGTGTTGGGTGCAGGACGCCGCGCAATCCCCAGGTGGGCCACCGAGGGCCAGAGGACGCAGCGAGCCAGGCAGTCCATTCCTGCCCATGCTCGGGCTCCCTCTGGGGACCTGCTGTACCCAGGGACACATTTAATTACCGAGCACGTGCTCTTACACGAGGGCGACCTGGCTCCGTGCCAGGCCTCTTCCTCCCTTGTTCTTGCAGAGAGCAGGAGGGCCAGCGGTGACTCAGGCCACGTCCTGGGAGCCCAGCGCCTCCCAAGCACCGGTGTGGCCATGTGGTCACCAAGTCCCCTGGGGGCGGGGTTGACACTGGTGCTGGGGAAGGGCCCACTGATGTGTGTGTTGGGGCCCCAAGACCATCTGAGGCCTCCTGGAAGCTAAATTGTCACGTCCGGCTTTCATGCATCTGGGGTCTGCCAAGTACGGTGCGTTTGGTAAGGGGAACCTGACCCCAGCAAGCTGCCTAGAGCCAGAGGATGGAGTGTGGAGTTCAAGGCCATCCTCAGGTCTCCACTGTTCATGCCACTGTTCAGAGCTGATTACCCACCGACGATGGCCGTGTCTGTGTGGAGACGACAGGGTCTAGGGTGACCACAAGGAGGCAGGTGGCAGTTAGCTCTCACTCAGGTGGGTCAGGCTTGTTGAATGTTGACATTAGGACTTCATGGGGCACCTGGATGGCTCAATTGGTCAAGCGTCTGCCTTTGGCTCAGGTCATGATCTCAGGGTCCTGGGATCAAGCCCCACATCTGGTTCCCTGCTCAGTGGGGAGCCTGCTTCTCCCTCTGCCCCTACTTCTCTCCCTGCTTGTGCTCTCTCTTTTATGTCAAGTAAATAAATAAAAAATGTAAAACAAACAAACAAAAATTAGGACTTCTTAACCCCTCTGCACTAAGCTGGACTGTGGGGCTGCTGTTACTTCTGTGTTAGTTTGTTCACAAAAAACAAGTTGTCAACATACTAGTGGCAAACAGGTTCGTATTGTGAAGCTCCCCTCTGCCTTGGTGATCATGTCTGTGCCTTCCTTGCCCGATGGGGTCTGTGTTCCTTTATCAGTGATTTTCTGTAGTCAACAATCTCTCTAGGAGGGCCAACTCTCAAGAATGTGGTACCTCTTCCATGTATTTTAATTTCCAGACTGGTCACTGAATTTTTAAAAATAATTTTTTAAAGATTTATTTATTTATTTATTTATTTATTTATTTATTTATTTATTTATTTATTTATTTATTTATGATAGACATAGAGTGAGAGAGAGAGCGAGGCAGAGACACAGGAGGAGGGAGAAGCAGGCTCCGTGCCGGGAGCCTGATATGGGACTCGATCCCGGGACTCCACGATCACGCCCAGGCCAAAGGCAGGTGCTAAACCGCTGAGCCACCCAGGGATCCCTAAAATAATTTTTTTAAAAAAAGAGATTTTATTTATTTGAAAGAGAGAGAGCAGGAGGAGGGGGGCAGTGGGAGAGAGAATCCCAAGCAGGATCCACGTGGAGCCTGACATGGGGCTCAATCCCACCACCCTGATATCATGATCTGAGCTGAAATCGAAAGTTCGACAGTCAACAGACTGAGCCACTGAGGTGCCCCCAGACCGGCCACTGACTTTTCAGCTGAGCTCAAGACGGCTCTGCTTCTGCGTTACCTGTAGGGCTATAAGGCAACCACGGTCACACATCTAAATGCAGAGAACAGTGATACATATTTGGAGTATGTTGCTGCACTTATGTTGGACCACAGCTGTGACATCCAGGCCGTTTGCCACTTTTGCATTAAAATAATTAGACTATACTGTGAAAATATGGCCCCAAAGGATCGAAAAGTTGTTATGCTTTCTTTTTGGTTCTTCCATTCAACATCTTGATCCACTGTGATGGTTAATTGTATGTGTCAAGCTGGCTGGGCCACCATGTCCAGATATATGGATCAAACATTATTCTGGATGTTTCTGTGAGGGCCTGTCTGGAGGAGAGTAACTTTTAAATGGGTAGACTCTGAGTAATACAGATTGCTCTCCCTGATGTGGGTGGGCCTCATCCAATCAGTTGAAGGCCTGAATAGAACAAAAGACTGACATGCCCTGAGCAAGAAGGAATTCTCCGGCAGATTTCAGACTTGACAGCCTGCATAATCATGGAAGCAAGCCCTTACACTCCCTCCCTCAATCTCTCCCACATACATCCTACTGGTTCTGTTCCTCTGGAGACTCTGATGGGTAGACTTTGAGTGAAGGTAGCATTGGCACATGCAAGGCACCCAGCCAGTTGAGCTCCTGGGATCTCCCTGAGCTGGATGATTTGTGCTCTTCTGCTTCCTGGGGTTGGGGGTGAATGAAGGGTCGGTGCTAGGATTCCATGCAGGGCTCCCTACAAGGTCTCCACTGCCAAGAAAGGATGTGGATGCGCAGGTACAGACCATGCTGGGTGATTGCAGGTGTTGCTTGGGCTGGGCTGAGGGCTGGTGAACATCGTCGCTGTGTGGGTCTGTGAGGGTGTCTGCAGGAGGGATGAGATTTGACACCTAGTAGAGACCCACCCTCACCACAACGCGGGACACCATCCCACCCTCTGGGGACCCCATCAGGGCAAGAAGGCAAATGGAGAGCAATCCATCTGTGTTCCTGAGCTGAAACATCTTTCTTTTCCTGCCCCCGGACATGAGAGGAAGGTTCTCAGCCTCAGGCTCGGACTGAATGACACCACGGCTTTCCTTGTGCTTCAGCTGCAGATGGCAGAGGCCTTGTGAGCCAAATCTTGGAACAGGTCCCCTCATATATGTCTCTGTATCTATCCCGTAAGCCTCCCGCTTTAACACACGTTTACTACCAATATCTACGGAATTGGTGGAAATAGTCAAGCGTGGAGCTGAGAGGGGCCTGGATGGCGCAGTCAGTCGAGTGTCCAAGTCTTGATCTCACCTCAGGTCATGATCTCAGGGTTGTGAGATTGAGCCCCACATCGGGGTCTGCGCTCAGCATTGAGTCTGCTTGAGATTCTTTCTCTCTGCTTCTGCCCATCCCTGTGCTCACAGGAGCTCGAGCTCTCTCTCTAAAATAAATAAAATCTTCAAAAAAAAAATATGGAACCAAAAATGTGGTGACCAGTGAACTACTCCCACCCCGTCCCATCCTTTAGCCACTCAGAGACACTCGGCCACAGGGTTCTGTATGTTTTCCTCTTTCTAAAGAGCTTCAGGTTTACAGGAAACTTGCAAGAATGGTGCAAACACTGCTCCTCTGAGGCCTTTGAGGGTAAATTGCTGCCACAATGCCCGTCACCACCAAACATTCAGCATGTGTTTTCTGCAACAAAGGGCATCCTCTTACACGCTCAACTGCCATCTGGATGAAGAAGCTGGCCTGACACTGCACTGCCACCCAGTCCGTAGACCTCACTCCATGTCCAACTGCTGTTCCAACACCACCGTTAGGGAGAAGCATCTACCCAGGACCCCTCCTTGCATTTAGTGGCCATGCCCTTTCATGGCCCTCAACCTGGAATGTTCCTCGGAGCTCGTGTGACCCTGTGTCCTTGGCACACGGGCAGACTACTTTGTGGGCTTCATCCAAGATTTCCTCAGGGCGTGTTCTCTATTGAGTCTGCTGGAGAAGTGGGCCTGGGAATCCTCCTGCATCCCTCCAGGGCGCCTGATTTCCACACGTTGCAGCGAGCTGCTCTCCACTGTTTGCGTTGCCTTCTACTTCATCATTCGCGACTGTAGTATGCATGCACGGACTCTGCAGTTAATAAATATCCTGTTCCTCGTGGCGCTTTTGATCTGTTAATTTAGTAACTGAAGTCAGTGTGGACTCGGGCTTCCTGTTTTATTCCATGAGTTATAACCCATCACTTGCATAATTTGGTGCTCCAGTAGCCCTCAGTTCAGCCAGTGGGAGCCCTTGGGACTGGAGTCTGTGTCTGCTCCCATGGCCCTGTCATTGCCTGAGCATTTCCTTACTTTCTGGCACAGAAAAATGCCTTTCTACACCAGGCATCTCCGTTTATTTCTATACCAGCCCATATGGACTGCACTTCTGGCTGCACACAGGTGCTGCTGGGTCCAGGCGAACGCTGTGGGGATCATTGCTCTGCTCCCTTCCCGCGTCTGTGACTTTCTCTGATGTCAGCACACCTGGCTGTGCACCAGTCCCCTGGCTGTGCCCCATGCACGCGCTCTGACACCCATGCCAGGCCCCTGTCCTCCCGCATCCCTACGGGGCCTCATCCCACCAGACACTCCCAGAGGGGCCAAGGGAGGAAGTGAGCTTTACCCTCTGTCGCGCTCTTTATGGGGTTTGCGTTTTTACCATCCATCAAGTCTATGCAGCACACACTTGCGAACTGAAATTCTTACAGGAAATGTACGAAGGAAGCCACGAGACCAAAGAGCATGATGGATGTTTAGTAATAAAGTCCGGCAGGCGGGCCTCTGAGGCGGAGTCAGGGGCATTTCTAGATCCCTTTATGTGGGATTTTTGTGATGCTGTGCTAACACTCTTTTAAAAATAATTTGTTTGGCCACATGTGCCTCCTGAGCTGCCGGCAGCAGGGAGAAGCAGGGCCCTTGCACAGGATGTGTGCGCCTCTGGTGGGAGAGCACGTGTCCGTGGGAAGCCCGTGGGGCCGCCGAGCAGAGCAGACAGAGAGCCTGTCGCCCGGAGGAAGCTGGGGACGAACGGTTCGGGGAAGGTTGCAGAAGCAGCTGACGCTCCTTCCTGAAGAGCTCCGGGGAGAGCACATCCCCGCTCGCACAGCGCTGCTCGGGGCTCTGGCGCAGCAGGGCCTTGCATGCTGCCCAGTGCAGCTCTGCACTTGGCCCGGGGCCAAAGGCACACTCAGCGTCCCTGCTGCCCGGAGCACTGCCCTGGGGCCCACTCGTCGCCGAGCTCACTAGCAGACGCAGTGCAGCACGCAGCCCCTTTCAAGCCCTCTCCTGTTCATCGCAGAAAGCCCTGCAAGCAGACCAGGGAAGCAGAATCTCTGCAGCTTACGTGCCACTTTCTGTTGGTTCCACGCCCCCCCCCCCCCACCGAGATGACTCTGAGGGGGGACAGTCATCCCCGTGAGTCCTGAGGCTCAGCCCCAGGCCGTGGACATGGCCAGCCCAGGGCCCTGGAGGGCAGGCCCGTCTGCTGCCCCGGGGGCCCAGGGCAGACACCGAGAGCTGACGCCAGTGACAGCCGCTTCACCCCCCAGGGTCCCAGGACACGCTTTGTTCTGCTTCAGTGAGTCTGCTTTGGGCTCTGTCTTGATGCCTGTCGATAGAGAGGCCAAAATGAAGCCGAGCACATCCCAAACACGCATGACCGCGTCTGACCTCTGGTGTCTGCGCTACTCAGTACAGATGTTACTCACTGGGAAATGGGAGCGGTGACTGGAGGAGGCAGGTGACCTGAAGGGGAGGAGGTGACCTGGAAGGGAGCAGGTGACCTGAAGGGGGCAGGTGACCGTGGAGGGGGCAGGTGACCATGGAGGGGGCAGGTGATCTGGAGGGGGCAGGTGACCATGGAGGGGGGAGGTGACCGTGGAGGGGGCAGGTGACCTAGAGGGAAGCAGGTGACCGTGGAGGAGGCAGGTGACCTGAAGGGGGCAGGTGACCATGGAGGAGGCAGGTGACCTGGAGGGGACAGGGTGAAGAAAGAAGCAAGAAGCACAGGGGACTCTGGCCGATGGGGAGGAGTGTGGGGGCGGCACAGGCGAGGGCGACGGTGGGCCCTATGCTGGGGGGACGGCTGTCCTCCACGGAAGATCGGAACTTGTTCTAGGGGCTGGCAGCGCGGGAGGTGACAGTGTGGCCGTGGCTGTGGCCATGGCAAGTTTCTGCTGGGAATGAAGGAAGGGCAGGGGAGAGGTGAAGAGGCCTCGAGACCCCAGGGGGGGATTATTTTGCCAGAGGGTCTCACGGGGCCTGCAGGAAAGTCTATGTGCCATTGGGTGGCACAGGCACCAGACAGGTCCGGAGCTCGGTTCTGGGTTTCTGCGATGCGAGGAAACACGTATGTTGGGTTAAGGGTGTGTTATTTATGGAGATAGATTTCCTAGTGACAGTCCCTTCTCTGGCTGTCCCCTGCACCCTGCACTCTACTTCTCATTCATTTTTACCATTATTTATTCATTCGTTTCTTCAACAACTACTCTCAGAGTTCCTCCTCCGGGTGCGGACGGAGCAGCGAGCTGAGGGCTGGGGGGACCATCCCCGACCTCCCTCATCCTCCTGCCGGGGCCCCGTACCCTGAACTGACCCACCCAAAAGGGACAGTGAGCATGAGGCTGGGTCATGCGTGGCGCTAGGGGGCACAGGGGCACCTGGGGACATCACGGGTCATGCTCTCTGCTGGGCTTCCCAGCATGTCTCTGCTTTCCTTGCAATAAGTTCTATGTCACATCTTGAGCACAGAATCTACCTCTCCCAGTGTCCCTGGTCTCCAGAACAGGAAAAACATAAATCTCTGCACACAAAACCTCCCAGAGACTCTCAGAAGGTCAAGACCCACAGCAGGCCTTGCTCTCCCGCGGCGGATGTGACACAGGTGCTTCTACGTGCGTCCAGAGCAGGGCTGTGAGCGTGCGGGGCCCACGCGGCGTGCAGCACCTCCATGGAAACGGGCTCGCTCGGCGAGGCCCCCCCTCCACTGCAGTCAAGGCTGCGAGCCAGGGGAGGGAGGAGGTAGCCAATGAAAGCGAAAATGATGTATTGTGACATAAAGCACAGAGAGCCACAGGCTGTACTTCTGCATCTCAGCGCGGGCAACTGTGACCTTGGGATCTAACGCCCACGTCCAGTTAGGATCAGGCTCGAATTCTGGCCCACGGCTCCCCAGATGGAAACTAGAATGCCCCTGTGTTCCTGCTATTCCCTTCGCGGTCCTGCTCCCTTGGTTGTTTATTTGCCAGCTGTGTGGTTGGCACCGAGCCCCTTGAGGGCTGGACCAGAGGCTGGGGTGGCTCTAGAGTTGGCTGCTTCAGCTGGGAATTCGTGGCAGGTGTTCAGAGGCTCCAACATTCATACAGTTATAACCATCCAGGAGCAAGGAAGAGATCACACCTTTTGCAACCTGAATTACATTCGCGCTGAGCTCCCCGGCGGGATTCACCCAGCATCCTGCATGCACTTGGGTGGATCTCCCCATGTCAGGAGCTGTCAGAGGGGTAGGGGGCAGGTCCTGCTGGGGCCTGAGGCCTTGCTGGGCTCCCACTGTCCATCCTTCTCCTCTGTGCAGCCTTTTGTCAGCACTCCTGGGCCAAGATCTCCCGTCTGTTCCACCGGGACTGGCGGCAGGAACCCAAAAGGTCAGCACGGTAGCAAGCCACCTCAGGGGGAGCTGTGCATTATGATTTTGGTGTTTCCTCTGCGACTTCCCAAGGGTCCTCCCCTCGAGCCTGGGTAGGTCGACGGAGCAGGCATGCTCACACTCATTTGAAAGGTTCCCCAAAAGCCTCTGATAGGTCCATGCTCCTCCAGCGTGAGCCCTGCGCCTCCCACGTTGGAATCACCCGGGGTTGCTTAGAAATGCAGTCTTGGGCTCTTCCTTGACCTGCGTCTCAGTCTGCATTTTAGTAGGGACCCTGGTGATTGCAGGACTCGAAGCCGTCTGAAATGTGTGGCTTCGGGGGCCCAGAGCCGGGACTCCTCGTGGCCACCCCAACCACCCTGTCCTTCCGATGGACAGTTCAGTGTTTCCTGAGCTCCACATTGTCTCCCAGTGAGGTAACTCAGGACTAGCATCTAGATCCCAGATGCAGAACCATATAGATACACAGCTCCTGAAGCCGCAACTGGGAGGCTGAGTCAAACCAGCGAGGACCGGCAGGGAGGGGTGGGTGAGAGTGGCAGCAAAACCTACAGGCAGGGGCACCAGGGTATGAGGGGTCAGGAGAGAATGTAGAGTCCTGGGTTCAAATCCCAGTTCGGCAGTGCTCTGGCTCCTGACTCTGCCTCACTTCCCTGTGAAATGCAGGCTGCATTAGGCAGTAGCAGGTGAGGAGGCCCCGAGACCAGCTTACAGCTGCGTCTGCTGCGCATTAAGATTTCAGAGGTGTAACGACTGGGCGCCCAGGTGGCTCAGTTAGTTGAGCATCTGCCTTTGGCTCAGGTCGTGATGTCGGGGTCCTGGGATTGAGCCCCGCGTCAGGGAGCCTGGTTCTCCCTCTCCCCATCCCCCACCCGCTTCATGCTCCCTCTCTCTCAAATAAATAAAATCTTCAAAGCTGTAGCAACCATCACTCCCCGAGAAGCCTCTTGGGGCAGGTGAGAGGCAGTGGGCACTGGTCGGGACGCAGTTCATGCCCCTGCTGGCAGAGGCCCGATTCTCATCCACTCCCCCTTCCCATCCCTGGCTGTGTCCCAGTGTGGGCCTGGCTGCCCATCAGCTGAGGTGGGAAGAGAGTCACCGATCACACAGTGCTGGGATCTCTGCATGAAAGGGCTCTGCTCTGCGCCTGTGTCAAGCTGTTCGGTACCACGGCTGGGCCAGCAGGCGACATGCCCCGTGGCCTCATTTCCACAGCAGAATGATGATGACCCGACACCATCGGCAGTGAGTCTCATCAGTGGGGCTGAGGAAGGGGTTTTGCAGACCTATGGGCGGAGCAGCATCCTGACTCAGGCTGCTGGGCCAGATGCCCTGCACCCACCCACCCAGGAGGCCCCTGTGCTGCAAAAGAGGGGATCAAGAACGGGGCTCGGGGCCAGGCTCGTGTGGCCGCCCCCGTTCATTGCTTGTGAGTCTCTGCACTAGCTGGGGTGGTGCGAGCTGCTATAGTAAATACACCCCAGCCTATTTCTCCCTGTGGAGCCGATTCCAGTGTTTTGGCGGGTGGGCGGCATTGCACACGATGACTCGGGGGCCCCGGGCTCCTGTGGCCAGTGGCCCTGCCTAACCCTTTCCCCTTACTGCTGGGCTTTACTTTTTTAGTTGCCATGGACCCCTTTTTGTGGCCTGATGAATGGGCTTTTCTCAGAGTAATGTCTGTAAACACACATAATGGGCAACCTGGGTGGTTCAGTGGTTTGGCGCTGCCTTCAGCCCAGGGCCTGATCCTGGTGTCCCGGGATCGAGTCCCACATCAGGCCCTCTGCATGGAGCCTGCTTCTCCCTCTGCCTCTCTCTCTCTCTCTCTCATGAATAAATAAATAAAATCTAAAAAAAATAAAAAATAAAATAAAATAAAATAAAGCACCAGGATAACAAAGAATGTGACGTGAAAATGCGATTTCTGTTAACAGCAAGATCACCGGTCCTGAGGCAGCACCTGGGTTTTCTTGCCTATGCTCCTGACCAGGGGAAATACGGACCATCACGGAGGTCAGGGAAAGCTCTCCCTGACTTGAGTTCACAGACCTCCCTCCATCCCCTGACCCCAAATTGTAACCCCAGGCCCAGCCCCGCAGCCGACAGCCTGGTGTCTATCTCAGGCCGTGTCTCTGCTCTCAGCGTCTCTTGTCCACCGGGTCCCCAAGCACTGAAGTGTGTACCTTCTCTCTGAGCCCTGGGATGAATACTTAGATTCAGGGGTCTGCTCACGGCATCCCACACTGTAGGCGTTCAGAGGCCCTCACACTACAGTAAAACAGCTCTGAGACGCACCAAGCATTTGCTGGTCACATGGTGGCTCCAATGCTAGCAAAATACAGTTTATTCATTCCAAGTCCTGTGCTTTCTTTCAGCCCACTTTATCGCTTTAATCCAGTTTGTGTATATTTTGAATTGTGTGCATGGCTTCAAAACTGAAATCAATCACGAAGTCTCAAGTGTGGTTAGTCCGCGAAGTGCGCAAATACCTGATCTCACCTGAATCTATCTTGAGGAAGATTACCAGGGGAAGGCCTTGGTATGATTATTTGATAGAACCAATTATTGTACATAAAACATATACATATATGTATATACTAATGTAAGATAAAAAAAATTCACTTGTTCTCAATGAGCAACACCTGGCAGCGGTCCCCCCGGATTCTGGGTGGGACTCCAGGTGGAGATGCTGCTGGAAGAGAAACAGGCTGGGCATCTATCTCCTCGGCTCCGGAGACACAGACCAAGACGTGGTCCTGAAACAGGGACCCGTGGCCTCGGGGGACAGGAGGGAACCGCAGCTCCTCTGTGCTCCCTCCCCCATCACGGTAGGAATCGCAGGACAGCACCCGGCCATCCTCCCCACCCCCGTGGCCTTTGTGAGCTCTGCCCACCCTGAGAGAGAGGCTCTCATCAGAGCGGAGGGGATGCGGAGCCCCGGGAATGTGCTCAGCTGTCACTCCTGGCCCACCACCCACGCTGGGACAGCCCGTCTGCATGTCAGCCTGGAGAACCGAGCTGTAGCTCCAATGCCAGGTCTGGCGTGTGCTGCTTCGCTGGGGCTGTCGGAGCACATTACCACACCGGGGCCTGCTCTCCCCCGGTGCTGGGGACCAGCAGCCCGAGGTCATGGGGTCGGCAGGCCTGTGTGCTCTTTCTGACGGAGGCTCCGGGCGTTTCTTGGCTGTGGCCACGCACCCCCAGCCTTGGCCTCCACCTGCACGTGGCCTCACCCGGGCCTGAGGTCTCTCCTCTTATCAGACACCGGTGATTGATGAGGGCCACCCCGATCTGGCATGGCTGCGTCTTCTTACATCTGCGAAGCCCCCGTTTCCCCATAAGGTCACACCCGCGGCTTCCAGGTGGGCCCTCCCACAGGACGCAGCACCCACGCCAGGTCTAGTCACCCCGCGTGTGAGCTCTGCTCTCTCCTCCTGGCCCACCTTTAGCTGCTCAAGGCTGGAAAAGGATAAAAACATGTTCTCTAGTCCTTCCGGGGCCTGCCTCAGTGTCCCAGGTCCTCCTCAAAGCCGGCGTCCGTCCTCCTTGGAGAGGAAAATGAGCGATCGCGATGGTAATGCGAGGAGGCTATGTGAACAGTCGTGCGTCCCTGTTATTTCAGGCCCGATAGGCCTTTGGCTGATGCTCTGTAAGGACTAATTTTTTTTTTTTTTCCAGGAGGGTGTTTGTTGGAAAGTAGAACACAAGGAGTCTCAACTGATGAGACCCGATTGTCTTCAGCCAGGACCACAGGCAGGAAGAAATATTCTGGATGACAAATCCATGTAAGTTTTTGTTCTACCACAAATTTGAGTGACTTGGGCAGCCCGGGTGGCTCAGCGGTTTAGCGCTGCCTTCAGCCCAGGGCGTGATCCTGGAGACCCGGGATCGAGTCCCACATCCGGCTCCCCTGCATGGAGCCTGCTTCTCCCTCTGCCTGTGTCCCTGCTCCCCCCCTTACTCTGTGTCTCTCATGAATAAATAAATAAAATCTTTAAATTTTTTTTTAAATTTTTATTTTTTTATTTATTTATGATAGTCACACACAGAGAGAGAGAGGCAGAGACACAGGCAGAGGGAGAAGCAGGCTCCATGCGCTGGGAGCCCGATGTGGGATTCGATCCCGGGTCTCCAGGATCACGCCCTGGGCCAAAGGCAGGCGCCAAACCGCTGCGCCACCCAGGGATCCCAATAAATAAAATCTTTTAAAAAAAATTTGAGTGACTCTGGGCAGGTCGCTCCACCATGCTGGATCCAGGGTTAAATCTGTGAAGTGGGGCGACCAGGTGAACAACTGGGTCTCAAACTACATGCTGAGGGTGGGAGGGCTTTGTCAGGCGCAGCAGGGTCTGCGGCCAGGCTAGACGCGGCAGGTGCCTTCAGTCTGTGGACGTTTCTGAGGACCTGCTGAGCTGTCCTTCCCCAGGCATGGAGCACGTGCTCCCCACCCCCTCGAAGGGATCGTAGGCACCGGTGCGGACAGGCATGCACACAAGCAAACCCTCCTCCTACTCCCCTTTCTGGACTCCATTGTTCTTTTGTCACTGTATTTTCCTCTCCAGAGACCCCTTGCAATTCTTCAGATGAAAAGCTGTTAAATTCCAGTGTCTTATTGCCTGTGTTTTTATAAAACTGGTAAAAATAAGACAGCATTGGTCGAAAACTTGTTGGGGCAATATACCAACAAATTGGTTTATTTTCTTCAACCCCAGCAATTCTGGCTTTGCTTTAGACTGGTCCTTGTGTGGGCTGTGCAGGAGCCAGCCGTCATCACCACGGCATTGACCTTGGGCTTTAAAGACTAACGTTTTAATTATTATAGAATACAGGATTATTGAAGAAAACTTGGAAGATCCAAACAGACCTAAGGAGGGAAATAAAATGTAGCTGTGTCCCATAATGTAAAGGAAATCATCTAAAAAATTTCTCTTCTTGCCTCTCTCCTCTGCTGCACATCAAAGGGATTTTCAATGCTGGTTACAAAATGGAATCTGATTATTTTTAAAAAATCATTCATGCCTAGGCCAATTATTCTCAAATCCTTGGGAGCCTCAGACATCAAGGTGTTTTTTTTTATTATTATTATTAAGTTTTCCCAATGGTTTAACCAATGACCTACAGCTTTGGGTTTTCTGTTTCAAAGTTTTGTTCACATTCTTTATACAGATCCAACCCGTTACCTTTTTTTTTTTTTTTAAGACTTTATTTATTTATTCATGAGCGACAGAGAGAGAGAGAGAGGCAGAGACACAGGCAGAAGGAGAAGCAGGCTCCATGCAGGGAGCCCGACACAAGATTCGATCCCGGGTCTCCAGGATCACACCCTGGGCCGAGGGCGGCACTAAACCGCTAAGCCACTGCAGCTGTCCCAACCCGTTACCTTTTTAAAAAGATAAAAAATTTCAAACAAACAGCAAAGTTGAAGAAATACCTCAGTGAACGCCTGTGTAGTCATCACTTAGATTCTACTACTGACGTCTTACTACATTCATTGTGCCTTCTGTCCACTTAGCCAAACCTCTGTCCATCCACTGAGCTATCTTATTTTTGACCCCATTTCAGAATAAACTACTGACATCTCTATACTTCCCCATAAATACTTCATCATGCAGATCTTTACCTAGATTAACATTTGTTTACAGGTTTTCACTTTAGGTGTAATATTTGCATGCAGTGAAATGCAGATCTTAAGTGTCCACTAACTGGCTTAGCCGACACACACACTTTTGTAACTTTGACCCTATCGAGATAGAGACACAATGGTTAATCCCCATCCCCATTACTCTGCTGATTTTTCTCCCATCACACACGAGATGGGCCTATTCTACAACTTTGCAAGATTGGAGCCATACAGTATTTGCCATTTCACATCAGAATCCTTCCACTTAGTTGTATTGGATTTCTGTGGCTGCTGTAACAAATGATCACAAAGTGAGCAACTTGAACAATGCAACGTTACCTTCTCACCCTCCCTGGGATTAAAGGCTGACCTGGGCCTCCCCAGGCTAAAATCAAGGTAAGGCAGGACTGGTTCTTTTCTGGTGGCTGTAAGGGGGGAGAGTTTTCATGCCTTTTAACAGTTTGTAGAGGCTTCCTGCAGTTTTTGGTTCATCCTCCACCCCTCTCTGCCCATAGAAAACAAAACAAAACAAAACCCAACTCCTATTTTCGCTTAAGGCTCACAGGGTACTTTGTACTCCATGTGTGGTCAGATGTGGGTGGGGTCCTCCCCACAGCAAGCAATTCTGGGATACCAGCTGGGGGCGGGGGTGGGGTGGGGGTAGGGGTGTCTCCTACAATTCAATTCAGTTGTGACAGCGTCTGCCTGGAGGCAGGACAGACCCCACAGCCCCTCAAGACGGCCCCTTGCTTAAGACGCCAAGACCAAGTCCAGGCTGATGACCTGCTAATGGCAGCTTCTGATAGTTCCCCTGCTGGGTTTGATGACTGCTGGAGTGGCTCACAGGGCCCAGGAAAACAGGTACTTCCTAAGTCACTGATTTATTAAAAATGGTATTGAATAACACAGAAGAATAGCCAGGTGAAGAGATACAGAAGGTGAGGTCTAGGAGGTCCCAAGCGCGGGAGTGTCTGTCCCCGTGGCGTCTGGGGTGAACCAGCCTCCCCGCACAGGGATGTGCTCTTGTTCATGAACCCAGGGGCTCTCTGAACCCCATCCTTTTTGTATTTTATGGAGGCTTCATCTCACAGGCACAAGTGATTAAATCACTGGCCACTGGGGATGAACTGAACCTCCAGCCCCTTCCCTCCCCAAGCTTGGGGATGGCGCTGAAAGTTCCAGCTCTCTAATCCCATGATTGGTTCCCTGGTGATTTACGTCATCCGGAGGCTTTCCAAAAGTCGCCTCATTACATATGCTCAGAGTTTGTTATGAACAACAAAAGACACATATTTCACCTTTATCGTTCTGAAAATATTTCAAACCAAAGACAAAAATCAAATATAATTCAAAAGCTGCCCCTCTGGCTCTAATCAATCACTGAGGAAATCACAAGGGCTTAGGGAGCTATGAGCCTGGAACCAAAGACCAAAATTTATATTCATCATATCACAATTACACCCTCGTCTTCCATCTCCAAAGCCAGCCATCACCTCTCTGGCCTTACAGGGCACTGCTCTGACTTCTTTTCCTCCCTCTTCAATTTTTAAGGAAAGTTGACGACAGTGGCCCACCTGGGTGATTCGGGATAACTTCCCTATTACAGGTGAGCTGATGAGCACCCCAATGCTTCCTCCTCACTGTGTAAGCTAACACAGTCAGGGTTCCGGGGATCAGTCCTTGCAAGTCCTTAGGAGGGCCTTATCTACCCACGTCTTCACAGCAATCCCGAGATTCTTTGTCTTGAGGATGGCGAGTATTCTACTGTATGAAATTACCAGTTTGCTTATCCACTCTGTCTCTGGACAGCTGGGATTCTCCCCATTTGGGCTATTATGAATAAAGCTGTTTTGAAAATTGTTGATCAAGTCCTTTGAGGAGATACGTATTATTTCTCTCGAGTAAATACGTAGGAATGGAATTGCTGAATCAGAGAGTGTATTTCATTTTTTAAAAAAAATCTGCAGACCTTTTCCCCAAAGTGGTTACGTCATTTATTCTCTCAACAATAATGTGTAAGAGTTTTCATTGCTCTGCATCCTTGCAAACATTTGGCAGTATTGATCTTTTTAATTGTAAGAATTCCAGTAAGTTGGTGGTAGCATCTTATGTGGTTTTACTTTGCATTTCCCTGATGACTAATAATGTTAGGCACTTTCTCTTGTGCTTATTAGCTATTCCTGTATCTTATTTTATGAAGGGGCTAATCAAGTCTTTTGTCCATTTTTAAAGGATTACGTTTTGATGATTGAGTTGTGGTAGTTCACATATTCTGCAAACCAATTCTTAGATATTTGTTTTGCAATTTTTTAAAAAAGTTGTAGTTTGCCTAGTAGTTTCCTTAATGGTGTGTTTTGATGAAAAATTTCTATTTGAATATAATCTAATTTTTTTCTTCTGTGGTTATTTCCTTCTGTGACCTACTTAAAAAACATCTGACTGCTTTTAAGTCACAAAGATTTTCTCATATATTTTCTTCTAAAAGTTTTATGGTTTTAACTGTGATCTATTATGAATCACTTTTTGTATATGGTATGACAAGGAATCAAGTTTCCTTTTCCTACAAAATGGAAATCCAGTTATTTCAACACCATTCGTTGACAGGATTGTCTCTTCCTCAGGGGATTGCTTTGACACTTTTATTGAAAATTGAGAGACTATATGAATAAAGGTCTGTTATTGGGGTCTCCATTCTATTCCATCCACTTGTCAGTCCTTGTACCACTATCATAAAGTCTTGATTACTGGAGCTTTATGGCAAATCCTTAAATCAGGAAATTAAAGTTCTCCTAGTTGGTTTTTTTCTTAAGGGATTTCTTTGGGTATTCTAGGTCCTTTGAATTTCTATATAAATTTTAGAAGCTACTTACCAATTTTTATTTTAAAAATCTGCTGAGAGGGATGCCTGGGTGGCTCAGCGGTTGAGTGTCTGCCTTCGGCTCAGGGCATGATCTCAGGATCTGGGATCGAGTCCCCTATCGGGCTCCCTGCGAGGAGCCTGCTTCTCCCTCTGCCTCTCTTTCTCTCTGTGTCTCTCATGAATAAATAAATAAATCTTTAAAAAAAATCTGCTGAGATTTTGATTGAATTACTGTGCTAAATATACAGATCAATTTTAGAAGAATTGACATCTTAAACAATACTAAATTCCAATCAATGAGGATGACATATCTCACCATTAGGTTTTTAAAATTTTTTCATTACACTGTTTTATAGTTTTCAGTGTAGAAGTCTTATACATCTTTTGCTAAGTATTTTCTTAAAAATTTTTGATGATATTATAAATGGACTTGTTTTAAATTTAATTTTCCAATTATTTGCTATGAATATGAATTTGGTTTATTAATGTAATAATCTAGCACTACTTTAAATTCATTTATTAATTACAATTATTTCTCCTTATTTTAATATTTTATTTATTTATTCATGAGAGACACAGAGAGAGGCAGAGACATAGGCAGAGGGAGAAGCAGGCTCCCTGTGGGGAGCCTGATGTGGGACTCAATCCCAGGACCCCGGGATCACAACCTGAGCCAAAGGCAGATGCTCAACCACTGAGCCACCCAGGTGCCCCAATTAGTTACAGTTATTTCATAGATTCTTTAGGATTTTTTATATACATAGTTATATCATCTGCAAATGACATTATGACCATTATGTCTTTTATTTCTTTATCTTGCTCACTGCACTGTCTAGAATCACCAGGACAATGTTTAATAAAACTGATGAGATAGGTATCCTTGTCTTATTTTTTGCTCCTAAGGAAAAAGTATTAGTAATTTACCATTAAGGATGACATTAGCTGCAGATCTTTCATCGGAGGGAAGAGACTCTCATCAATTTCTGACGGGTTTTTTTCTTTAATTATGAATGGATATTGAACTGTGTCAAATGCTTCTTCAGAACTTATTAAAACAATTGTGTGGGTATTCTTATTGTTTTCTATTAATTGGAAATTACGTTTTTTTAGTTTTTGTTTACTAACAGGGGAATTTATTTGATCAAGGTTAAACCAGTCTTGAATTTCTTAGACAAACCCAACTTAAATATACATTCTTAAATATATACTATTAAATATGTATGATATTTAATTTATATTTGCTTGTATTTTGTTAAGAATTTGTGTTTATGAGGGTTATTAATTAGTACTTTTCATCCTATTTTCTGTTTTTGTTAATGTTTTTGGTCACATTTTTTTTAAGATTTTATCTATTTATTCATGAGAGACAGAGAGAGAGAGAGAGAGAGAGGCAGAGACACAGGCAGAGGGAGAAGCAGGCTCTATGCAGGGAGCCTGACATGGGACTTGATCCCAGGACTCCAGGATCATGCCCTGGGCCGAAGGCAGGCGCCAAGCCGCTGAGCCACTCAGGTATTCCCCACATTTTCATATTAATCTTAGATTGGACTCATGAAGTAATTGAAGTGTTTATCCATTCTTTGTTTTCTGGAAGAATTTAGGTGACATTTATACTACTTTTTTTAATACAGTTTTTGAATTCAACACTAAAACTATCTGGGCCAAATATCAAAAGTCTTTTTGATATTAATTCAATGACTTTAATAAACATAGGATTATTTAGATTTTTTTTTGTGATCTGTGCCAATTTTGACAGTTTTATAGTTTTTCATCTACAGAAATTCCATTGGATCTTTTTTTTTTTTTCATAACTTTGGGTTTTCTCTGTATAGCGCTCACGGTTACTTCTACCTTCTTAAACATATGGTACATACTTATAATTGCAGTTTTAATATCTTTTTCTATATTTCTATTGTCTCTGTTATTTCTCTTTTCTTTCTTTCCTTTTTTTTAAGAGAGGGACATGGCTGGGGAGGGCAGAGGGAGAGAGAGAATCTTAAGCAGGCTCCAGGCCCAGTGCAGAGTCTGATGCAGGGCTTGATCTCATGACCCTGAGATTATGACCTGAGCCAAAATCAAGAGTGGGACCTCAACCGACTAAGCCACCTGAGTGGCCCTCATCTTTATCATTTGAATCTGTTTCTTTGATCATTTTTCTACTGATTATGGGTCATATTTTCCCATTTTTTAAAAACTCAAAACATTTTGCCGTTGACATACAATATAATATTATTTCAGGTGTACAACATAGTGATTTAACTAACAATTCTATACATCATGAAATGCTCACCACAGTAGATATCATTACCATCTGTCACCATATGTGATTATAATATTATTGGCTATATTCTCTATGGTATACTTTTCATTCCTATAACTCGTTTATTTTAAAACTGGAAGTTTGTACCTCTTTATCCCCTTTACCTATTTTGCCCATCTTCCCAGCTTCCTCTCCAATATATTCTCTGTGTTCATGAGTTTTCTGTATTTATGAGTCTGTTTTTTTTAAAGATTTTATTTATTTATTCATGAGAGACACAGAGAGAGAGAGAGGCAGAGACACAGGCAAGGGAGAAGCAGGCTCCATGCAGGGAGCCTGACATGGGACTCCATCCCGGTCTCTAGGATCAGGCACTGGGCTGAAGGCGGCACTAAACCACTGAGCCACCCAGGCTGCCCTATGAGTCTGTTTCTGTTGTTATTGTTCTTTGTATTTTTTTGTTTCTTCGCATAGCTAAAAATTTTTGATTGGATGTTAGGCATTTTATTTTATTAATTTATTAAGATTTATTTATTTATTTTAGAGAAAGCGAGTATGTGAGCAAGCGGGGGTCAGGAAGAGGAAGAGAGAGAATCCTGAAGCAAATTCTCTGCTGAGCAGGGAGCCTGACCTGGGACTCAATCCCAGGACGTTCAGATCATGACCTGAGCTGAAATTGAGTTGGTTGCTTAACCAAATGTACCACCCAGGTGCGCCAGATGTTGGACATTTTAAATTTGCCATTGTTGGGTGCTGAATTTTGTTGTTTCAGTATTGTTGAATGTTGTTTGGGGATGCAGTTTAGTTACTTATATTTAGTTTAATCTCTTCAAGGCTTGCTTGAAAACTCTGTTACATGGGTTCAGGATAGCCTTGAGTTTAGGGCTAATTTATTCCTATTACTAAGGCAGTATTCTTTTGAGGACTTTACTGATGCACATGTATTAGGTGGTCTTTCTACTCAGGCTGCTCCTTCACAATGACTCTTTCTCTGGCCCCTGGTACTCTCCCCATATACATGCACAGATAAGTATCAGCCACATTTTCAAGGGTGCATCTCTTCGTATTTCTGGGGCTGCATCTTCATTGGTTTTAAAACCAGAAATTTTAATCTTCCCAAATTCCAAATTGTGTCTCCTAAATTCAGGGGAACCACTAAGCTCTGTTTGGACTTTGCTTCCTGCTCTGTCCCCTGGAAACTTTCCAGGCAATGGTGTGGGGAAGTCTTAAGGCTCACTTTATCCAATTCCCTTCTCTCAAATAAGTGGTTGATGGTATCTGTGTCCTGAGCTGAAATTGAAAATGTCCAGCATCTAATCAAAATTGTCAACCACGCAAAGAAACAGGAAAATATGACTCATATCCATTGTTCCACATAATTTGAAAAATATATTTGTTTATGTATCTTTTTGTTTCAGACAGGAGGGTAAATCCAGCCTCTATTACTCCATCCTGGCTGAACAGAAGTCTCTGTGGGTTTTGATCACAGTTTTCAGCCATACCATACTGTTTCTACGACTAAAAGTCGTAAAACAAGAAACTCACCATGTGGCATTTCTTTCTCCCAAATTGTGTCTCCCTTCCAAAATATGCTTATTTTAGTTTACTCTCAAGAGTCTGTGGGTAATTGTTTTTGTATTTAGTCAATGATTATTATAATCAAGAGGTTGGTCTGTTGGGAGGTGAAACCAAACTTTAACTTTTCTTTTAAAATGCAATTTACTTAATCCTTAATATACTCTTATCCATGCTGCCAACCAGTGTGAAAATATCTTCTCATCCTTTGGTTCACAGTCTGGTTCTTCCTAGGCTGGTCCCGATCTATGTCTATAGCCTGCGAACTTTCTCAGTAAGTACATCATGACACCTTCCTCCCCACCAGCTGGTCAATTACATATCCGTTTCCAGACCTTCGCTTGCCCGTAGACCACTTGGCACATAGGCCCACCTGAAAGGAGCTTTGATGATTCTGTGATGGAAGCAGCTTTTAAGATATAATACAACAATGATTCATATTATTAACTCAGTAAGTAAGTTCCCAGGCATTTTGTAGGTGTTAAATTTGAAAATCAAGGCTTCTGTTCTCCAATCATTTGATTCTAGGTCAGAAGAGTGAACAGGTGGCATAAAGCATCAGGGAACACGTGTGAAAGAAAGTATAACACACTTAGGTAATTGTTATAAAGCGCCTAAATCCAGTATGGATTTGGGGGAAACATTGTACAAACCGGCCTAGGGGAGCACTGCATTTAGCTGTGAAGGCACGGGACAATGCTGTTGGCACCGTTGATGTTACAGCTCCCCCCAGGATGATAGAACCTGCACAAGGGTCCACCATAGCCTTGGAATACAGAAAAGCCTCAAGAGAAGCTAATTTTGAAGAAAGACTTGACGTATGAATACTCATTTGCCAACAATGATAGAATAAATTAATATTTGGGTGGCTGATTGTGATGCATCAAACGCTGTGCCTCCACACACAGCTGGCACGCCCATTCACGAGGCAGCTCCCAGCACATGAGGGCTGGTCCCTGAGCACTCTGCTCTTTCTTTCTTTCTTTCTTTCTTTCTTTCTTTCTTTCTTTTTTTTTTTTATGGTCTTTTTTTTTTTTTTTGGAGTTCAATTTTGCCAACATATAGCATAACACCCAGTGCTCATCCCATCAAGTGCCCCCCTCAGTGCCCGTCACCCAGTCACCCCCACCTCCCTGTTCACCTCCCTTTCCACCACCCCTTGTTTGTTTCCCAGAGTTAGGAGTCTCTCGTGTTCTGGAGGACTCCGCTCTTTCAACCCAGGAAGAATCATTCCCCCTTGTTCCCCGCATTCATTCCATGCGCTCAGTTCACTCACTTTCTGACCCACAGACCAGCTTTGGGGGATCTTTTGACTCCTTCAGTTTGGCTGCCCTTCCTGGGTTTTAGGCTCACACCATCCATGGTTTGGGCTACTAGTAGCACAAGAGGGAGATGCTTCTTCCACCGGTTCGGGAGCTCAGGAGGCTCTATCACCACCATGGGGCTGTGGCATCCAGACACATGAGGCTGCTAGTGCTGCTGATTACAATACTGATACTCTTACTTCTGGGTGGAAACTGAAGCTCAGAGAAGGGATGCCATGAACCCAGGCCACAGGATAATTAAATCATGGAGTTGGGGTATGGACTTTGGGTCTTGAGCTTGGGCTTTGTGGCCTTTCTACCCTCCCCCCATGTTCTTGCCATAAGTGGATTTAATGCCTTCTTTTTATTCACACACAGGTCATGTAACACCTGCTGAGTCACCTGCTTGAACGCTGGTCATAGATTTTCCCCATCTTCTTGATTCTGTATTTTGTGAGTATCTTGCACCATACTGCTCTTCCCGTGATCTGGCCCCAGTGCATCTAGCTTTTGTGTTTTGTTTTGTTTGGAATCCACTTGAAAATTTTCCTAAAAGCTACACAGTAATGTACATTTCTGTCCTCTGGAAGTTAGGACACACTTGTAGAGTTACCCTGATCATCTTGAGCTGCCTGTCTGGGGTCCTTTTCTACCTCCTCATTTCTTGGAACATTTAGCTCAGATGGCAACCGTTAAATCACCACCAATAATGTAAGCCTAAACAAGTCTATAATTTACCCAGTTACTAACTTCTTGAGTTTTGAAAATAATTTTTGGACAGATGGTTCATTAAAATGTAGTAGAAAACATCAAAAGTGTTACGGACACATAATGAAACATATAGATAATGCTTCGATGTCATGTTTGGAGAGAATTCCTTCCCCCAGTTAGGGAAAAAGGCAGAAGTGTTTGTTTCTAAGCAAAAATGAAAGGGAAGATTTCATAATTATGTTCATGGTGATTAACTTTTTGGTTTGTCCATGTATTTCAGATCTTAAAATAACCTGAGTTATGTAAAAGTGATTATTGCAAACCTTTAGTGTTCCCCTCAGGATATTAAGAACAATCTTAAATTTTATGGAGATAAATCTATTTGTTCCTTTTTGTGATTTATTGCATTTTTTTATGTTTAAAAAGTTATTTCCTAAGCAAGTCAAATAAATATTTAGCTTTATTTTCTTTTTGTTATGACTTCATTTTTTACAATGAAAATTTTAATTATCCCTAATTAACTTTGTGTACTTGGGAAGTGAGGCTTTAAACTGCGTTTTCCCCCAAAGGGCTGGTTTCCCCACAACAGTCATTAACTAATCTATCTCTTTGTAACTGCTGTTCAGTATTTTTCTGCTGTATTTTAAGTCCGTGTGTGTGTTTCCTGCAGTTATTCCTTGGAGGGCTCTTGCCCACTGATTTATGTGCATATTCTCGTCCCACGGCGGCTCTGCTTTAATCAATGCACCTTTCAAGTATATGTTATACGTGATAACAGATTTGTTCCTGTGATTCTTTTTATTCTTTCTTTGGTTAGTTTTTTTTAAAAAAATATTTCATTTATTCATGAGAGACACAGAGAGAGAGGCAGAGACATAGGCAGAGGGAGAAGCAGGCTCCCTGATGAGTAGGGAGCCTGATGGAGGACTCGATCCCAGGACAGTGAAGACAGATGCTCAACCACTGAGCCACCTGGGGAACTCCTTCCATATCTGCTTTCATGAAAATAGGCCAACATGGAAAGTATGTTTGAGTCACGAAGATCTTTTGGGGCCACTTACAAAATCACCCACTTTTCCTATTTGTAAGATGAACCTTGTATTAAGTTGTTTTACTGTAGTATATAACAAGACACAGAAATGTTCCTATCCAGTTCCTAGCAAGGCTCCATTTGGGAATTTCCCTAAGTGCAGCACAAAACCTCCACTGAACCAAAAACATTCATTTGTGGGGGATGATCGAGGTATGTCAACATAGTGGAATGTTACATACAAATTTAAAATGATTTTGAGGGTGTAACAATGTTGGAAAACATTAATATGATGTGTTTTATTTTATTTAAAGATTTTTATTTATTTATTTGAGAGAAACTGAGAGTAAGAGAGAAGAGACTCAGCACAGAGCATGGAGTCCAATGCAGGACTTGATTCCAGGATCCCGGGCCATCTGGAAAGGCACCTGGGTACATAAACAAGTGCAGTCAACAAATTTTAAAATCATAGAGGGTCTAGAGACATTCTTTGATTAACATTTATCCTGTTGGCAATGATGAAAAAGGCCTATCTTGCCTCCTGCTCAGAGCAGCTTTGCCTACCGATCCTTACTTGATAAGAAAAAAGTTGCGTGGTGGGACAGGGGCTGATGGAAAGTTTCTGGAGGGCACTGGATTCTGCTGGGCATCCCCCCCCCCCGCCCTCACTCTGCACTGGGATGGAAAACTCCGCTGTTTCGGTGAGTGTGGGGCCCCTGGGTGCCAGAGAGCTATGAGACTGGTCCCCGTCGACCATACGTCTGCCCCCCGGGGGCCCCATGACTTTGTGGTTGTCGAGGAGGGAGAAGGCACACACAGAGAGAGGCTAGGCGCCCGAGCCCTGTGTTCACACGGGTCACACAGGCCTCAGTGGAAACGTCCTGGCCGGCCTCCAGCCAACAGCTCCATTCCCTCACCCGCACCACTTCCCCAAGGAAGGCGTGGGACGTGCCTTCATTCTCTGTCCCCCAGATGGCCTGCCAGATGATCAGGGACACATGATGCGGAGGTCAGGAGAAGTGATCTTCCCTCCCTCCTGGCTTTTCAAGTTCATTTAGAAAATATTACTAGGGGAGAGCAAAGATTTACATGCATGAGGGACCAGCACGCGGCAATGCAGAGGACACAAGCTCCAATCAGAAAACATCTATTTTTACTGGAGAAGAAAAAAGTCTAGCCGAGCTTTCTCAGCTGACGGAAGTGCCACCTAAAAACTGCCGTAATCAGCTGCCTGGAAGAAAAACATATTCCAAACACAAGACAAAAGGCTGTTTTTAAAGAAAATCAAGCCAGATAACAAAAATGCTGGATGAAATTAACAAATCAGGAGGCTATTTGCTCGTTTTAAATAGCGAAGATGTCAGTGTTTTTATACAAGAAGAATCCAGGTCTGTGGAAACATAATGACGTGAAGTCGCTGGCAGAAATTGGGGATGTTCTTGTGCCACCATACGGGGCTCCGGTGGGTCAGCTGAGAGGAGCAGGCCTACAAAGAGAGGGGATGTTGATTTGAATTGTCACATTGGTTTTAGCCACATTGTGGACACTGTAGGAGGAGGGCTGAATAGAAGAGCTGGAAAGAACGAAAGAACTGCACAAGCTAATTTTCCTTCATTATCAAGGGCATTCGAGCCCGCTCAGCTCCACAGGTAATTTTCTCAGTCAGCAAGTCTGCAAAACCTGGGCACTGTGAGCTCATGCCCACTGCACGGCTAACCTCCCATGGATCACGAGGAAAACCTCACTCTGACTCCCTCGTAGGTAGAAAACTCAGCCCATGAACACAGTTGTGCAAGAACTGTCAGATTTCTTTGAATAGAGTGAATTCTGAGACCGACTCCCCATCACTGCAGATCCCTAGTTGGGCAATGACTGTATCACCCCGCTGGGGTCCACTCTGGGCACCGACTCTCCCATCCACCTGCTCCTTCTGGGCCCAGCTGCTATTCTGGGAATCTGTGTCCATCCCAGGGAATCTGCGTGGAGGCAGGAGGCACAGGGGGGCCGATCTGCCCTATCTGGGGTCACAGGCTACAGGCTTCCTATCACAGGTGAGGAGGTGGAGTGTGATCATTTATGAGAAAAATGCACTGGGTCACTCACATGACAAAATATGTATTTCTCAGGTGTATTTAGTCTTTGCCCATGGTTCCTGAAAACACTCAGAGCCCTGAGGCAAAATGGGTGTCTTGTTATTAATGAAGGTGACTTTCAGACCCACCCAGAGTGAGGCTGGTGCCTGAAAGAGCAATCCTGTGACTAGAGGGTCAAAGCTAGCAGGTCCCTCCCGCCCTACCCCCAGCCTCACTCTGAGAGGGGAGCAGAGCTGGAGCTTCTATCAGCGATTTAGTCCATCATAACTGTGTCATGAGTCCTCCCTAGAAACTCGGGAGGACAGCCTTTGGGTTCTTCGTCCTGGGAAGCTTCCATGCTCGGGGGACCAGAACCCTTCCATGGGCCCGAGAAGGACAGAGGCCCCTTTGTGCAGGTCCTCACACCACATAGCTCTTCATCTGGCTGCTGGTTTGTATCACATCCCTGAGGGGGACCTGAGTTTCCCTGAGTTCTGTGAACCGCTCTAGCGAACTTGCTGAACCAAAGGAGGAAGTCCTGAAAACCTACAGTCTGTATCCCGTGGGTCAGAAACACAGGTAAGAACTTGGCCTTGCACCTGACAACCCTGGTCTGCAATCGGGGGGAGGGTGGTTCTTGTAGGACTGAGCCTTCACCTGTGGGATCAGATGCTGTCTCTTGGCTGGAATTCTCAGACACCCTGCTGCTATCGGGACGTTATGTATATATGTGGGTGTGTGGGGGCAGGGATTGGGTCCAGGAACTCTAAAAGAGGATGGGTCCCTTAGGGGCTTGGAAGAAAGAACAGAATGGGCTTTTCCCAAGATTTTTTTTTTTTTTAAGATTTTATGTATTTATTCATGAGAGATAGAGAGAGGCAGAGACACAGGCAGAGGGAGAAGCAGGCTGTCTGCAAGGAGAGCCCAATGTGGGACCTGATCCTGTATCCCAGGATCACGTCCTGAGCCAGAGGCAGAAGCTCAGCTGCTGAGCCACCCAGGTGTCCCTTCCCAAGACTTTTTATCCTTACGAGAAATACACACTACTTCATTCCCAAAATTAGTCTGAGAAATCAAGGTTAGGTTAAATTATTTTTTTAAGATATGTATTTATTTATTTGAGACAGGGAGAGTGTGAGCACACTTTCATGGGTAAGGGGCCAAGGGGGAGGGAGAGGGAGAGAGAATCTCAGATAGACTCCCTGCTTAGCGTAGAGCCTTTGGGGGGGGGGGGGCTTGATTTCACAACCCTGAGTCCATGACCTGAGCCAAAACCAAGAGTATATGCATAACTGATTGAGCCACTCAGGTGCCCCAGGTTAAATTATTCTTAAGAAATAGCCCAGTAATACAAAAAAGCAATTAATTTGCTTTAAAAAAAAACGCCTTGCTATGATGATTCCTTTACCAGTATTATCATTAATACAGTCAATATTTATCTTACAGATTTATGGTTAAAACTAGGGCAAAGAAAATCATCATTCTTATGCCACTTTGGCAAAATCAATAATCAAAGCACTCAAGTCAATGCCCAGATCCTGCTGGTCCTACACATGTTTTTTATCTCCCTCTACCACTCCTAACACTCTGCAGCCTCAAATATTTTTTGGTTTAGCAAAGACTTGACCGAAGACTAAATGTGAACCAAGTGCTTTGCTTAACTGCGGAGGCATCAGGGACAAGAAGTTCTACCCTCGTGGACTGAAGGACGGAGGAGTCACCTGCTGGCAAGCCATCCTGCTTGTATGGTCACGGAACCAGGTCAAAGGGGTAAAGAGCACTGGACAATTCTGCAACCTTCACTCTTCCCAGGAAATCACCATGTTAGTGTGCACATGCACACACACACATGCGCACATACACACAATTTTGGGGGTACCTTGTGAAATTCCCTTAGCAATGAATCAATGTTTATTCATTAAACACTAAGCTTGTTCAACTCTGAGTTGGGTGCTTTGGTGAATGCAACATTACTTGTCTTCTAGGACTGCTAGTGCTTTGCTTTATGTCAGTAAGCACAGCACCGCTCACCAAGGGTGAGAGGGAATCCCACACCACCGTGGTTATTGTTCAATAATTGTGAATATTATCACATTCTTCAAATAGTGTCACCAGAAGTACAAATTTGATTCCATAGGTTATTTGGAAGATTCCTATAAATACCACGTTTTTAGTGATTATTTATATTCTAAGAAAGTAACTAGCATGGTTTTAAGAATTTGCCAAGTACTATTCATACATATGCTTAATTTTCTAAGATTGGTACAAATTACAACGGGTTCCAATTCCTTCCAAAGCCTAGTGTACTGAGCAGAGGACACAACGGTCTTCTACATTTGACTATTTAGAGTCTTCCCTCATTTTAATGGATAACTTTGCTGCCTTTTCCCTTTCTTAACCTGTTAAGCGATGGCCATTTTTTTTTCTTAGTACAGAGACCCAATCATTATAAAAACTTCAGTAAATAATGGTAATAGTAATAAATGAACTGTATGCTCTCAGCCCCGGGAAGGAAGGGAAATCGGGGTACATCTCTGGGAATGTTTCCCTACTCATTGACCTGGGCTGGGCTCCCAACACCCTCCCCTGCCTTCAAAGCCAGATTCTGTGTCCACACTTTCCACTGAGCTCACACTGCTTCCTTTAAAAGGCATTGTATGTGCTCAACTTACAGATATTAACGTTACTGTTTGTGTTTCCAAAAGGAATTTGAGTCGGTCCAATGAGGAGTGCTTTAAAGTAAAAATCTAGGAATATACTTATTTTCCATTAAGAATCTTTCTTAAGGGCATGGTTCCTCATGTGAATTCCCACGGAAAGTCCTATAGGTCTTTCTGGTGAGGTGGAGCTTTGGGAAGACAGCAAATGCAGCCTCTTCCAGATGATGTTTTGATCATGTTTGCTCATTGAAGGGCTATATGATTCGCCTTCTGAGAGTTGAAATAAATTTTGGATCAAATATGCTTGGCTTGAAGCCACATTAATTTAATTTAAATAAATCCCTGGGAATTACTTAATTGGCGATTACTGCAGAGTACACCGAATTAGGAGTGTACAGCTTTTGTGTTAGCATCTCTGCAGGACTGGCAAGTTAGAAGACTCCCAACCAGGAAGGCTGGTGAACCCACGCAGGCCTTTTTTTTCTTTTTTTCTTGCAGGATTGTGCTAGCTTCTGGGAAGTATTATTTGTGGGCAAAAAGATGAGTGAGCTGGAAAAGTAAACAGATATTCTATCATTTTTGCTTCCTCCCATCCTGTGTATGTGTGTTGTTTCTTAGCTTAGGTGTGAGATGCTTATGACTGGAATGGAATGGTCTTTGCCAGGGCTGCGTCCCTGGGTGACACACCACCAGGACCAGCTGCTGGTGGCCCAGTAATCACAGGGCCAGGTCACATCAACCTTCCCTTCCTCGCAACCGAGATGAAAAATTCATCGGGAGGATTGCAGATAAAAGCTCCTTTAAAATTTTCTCCTAGCTTAGAATTCTTCTCATGGTGAAGAGATGCTGTTTACCCTGTACTCAACCATTCTTTTCTTCCACGTGATTAATTCCTTTTGGAAAAAAAAGCTGTTAGGTTTCAGAGCGTCACGACTTTGCTGTGTTGGAAATGGGGCTTTGGGTTCTTCTCACAAAAGGGGCCGATTTGGATTCCAATCACCTTTGGTGTCTTTCTGAACAACTGCAGAATGTTCGTTAAGTGGTTTCTGGAAGCCGGTTAGTTGCCAACTAAAAGGATGTCCCTGGCTAGTCCCCGGGGAAGGAGGATGCAAACGAGGGTCTTTACACACCAGTTTTATTTGGGCCTCTGGTTCCTGGTCATCCTAGAACCGTAGCATCCTAGTGCTTTCTGATTTATAGTTATAACTCATCCTCATTCCCCGGTGTGAATTTGCTCGGGCCACAGTAACAAAGGATCACAGACTGGCTTACAGCACAGAAACCTACTGCCTGGCGTCCTGGAGGCTGCAGGTGTGGGATCCAGGCATCGCCAGGGCCAGGCTCCCTCCGAAGGAGCTGGAAGGATCCCAGCCTCCCTCCCTCTCAGCTCCTGACAGTTTCCTGGCTCGTGGCAGCAGAACTCCGGTCTTCCATGATGTTATCCCTTGTGTGCATCTGTGCCCACGTTTCCCTTCTCTGGGGACACCAGTGGCGGTGGATGAGGGCCCATCTCTCCAGAATGACCCCAACCTAACTAATTACCACGACTGTGAACATCAGTAATGGAAAACCTCAGGAAAACAGAGTGGGGAGGTTGGGTGAGGGTGCTCTCACAACCAATGATTCACACC
The DNA here is from genome assembly GCF_048418805.1 of Vulpes vulpes. Taxonomy (NCBI): domain Eukaryota; kingdom Metazoa; phylum Chordata; class Mammalia; order Carnivora; family Canidae; genus Vulpes; species Vulpes vulpes. The sequence goes on from NC_132780.1 coordinate 66,983,060, forward strand.
TGGGAGTCAGCTGCAGCCCCAACAGGAAGAGCCAGACTAGACCCAGCATGCACTTGACCTTGCATGTGGACACTTCTACCCCAGCCGAAGGAAGAGACTCTTTCCCCATCCTGTGACAGCTCAGCCATTGAGAAACCACCAGGCTTCCAACTCCCGGTGGACTTCCCGCATATGACAGCCCTCCCTCTACCTCTTTGCTCCTTAGAAAGCATCATTCCTCTCCTTTGTCCTCCAGACCTCCCTATGCTTTTGCCACAGCTTGTTTGCCCCAGTTTGCAATCCTCTTTTATTCCCAAATAAACCCATCTTTTGCTGGTGAAATAATAGGTTAGATTTCTTTTTAAGATTACCATTACAGACTCTATTTCCAAATGAAGGCACATTCTGAGGTGCTAGGGGTTAGGACTTCAACATGTGAATTTGGGGATGGGGATAGGGGAAAACACAGCTCAGCCCACAATGATGGATAACACGCCTTTTGTTAAAATTGAGTTGGTTTTGAGGGTTTTGGAGGATTTTGTGAAACTAAGGATTGGAAATACCAAGGCCCTAGAAATCAGTAATTCTCCTCTCTTTACCAAATCCTTCAAACATAATCAACTTGCAAAATGCAACAGCATGAGATAAGCCTTGCGGGTCACTTAAACATGCCCATCACAGTGTGGAGAACTTATCATCTCAAGCACCGGAGCCCTCGGAGGTAGCAGAGGGTCCCCGCCCTCAGATCCTGACACACGCTTACATGCGCTGCTGTGGCTGAGAACGTCAGACCAGTTGGGTGTTCGTGGCAGAAAGGGGCCAGAATCAGATTCCCGAGTCCCACTTCCGTTCTCAGGATTTTGGTTATGTAAGACCCACAGGGTGAAGAGGGTCTCTCCCACCCTCCTCTCCTTCCTTCCAGGGCAGGGGACACATGGAGCTCTGCTGTTTTCATTCACTCAGGAGACTAATTTTTACTGGGGGCCAGGTTTCAAGAGCTGGTGCCCGTTCACATGTCTCATTTTGAAAGAGGACTTGCCCTGCCTTCATTTTGACCTTAAACCTTCTAGTTGGGTTCTTCTTTCCAGCTGGTCTCGTGGCTCGGGGGGAAGGCCCTGTGGGCAAAGCAGCCCCTGATGGGAACTGAAACTACATCTTGAGCTTTAGGATTGTCCTGAGCCAGCAGGACCAGCCCGTGATTTGCTCCATGACAGTGATCCATGGACCTTCATGACTCTTAACCCACAGTTTCCTTATATAAATCTGGAAGTGTTTTCCATATTTTGGAGACAGTCTTCAAGATGCTAGACCACCATCTTCTTGGCACTGGCCTCTCTGAAATAAATTCCTTTCCTGTTTCACCACCACTTGTCCCTCAGTATTTGGATTTTGTCAGCGGTGAGGGGCCAGAGCTGGTCTGTTTGGGACCACCAACCCCCCAGCTGGGTGCTCGTGCACCCCTGTCCCTCCACTACAATTTCACGAGGATTTTGTGTCCAGGGACTCTTGAAGTAGTTCCCACTCCTTTTAGTCTGTAGGGCTTGCTTCACTAAAGACCCATTTTGCATTTTGCCAAGTGTGTTCCGGCTCCTGTTTCTTCTTGGAGTCAATGCTTGTGAGTGGGGTTCCTGGAAATCAACTTTCTGAGGTGCTGTTCCTGTTGAAAAAGTTTTTCAAGTTTTCTTGGGATTTAAACTAAACACTCTTTCCCCATCACACATGATTTCTTGAGTCCTTTATTTGAAGCTTTATCCTTTCAGGTATTCAGATTACAACCATTAGCTCCTTTCCAAAAAATTGCCTCTCTCTTGTCTGATTATACGTGCTCCTAACTCGAAGTGAGCTTTCCAGATGGGGCTAATGCTTTCCTGGGTCAATGTGGGTTTTTTTCAACGTTGTCTTTTTTTTTTTTTTTTTAATTTTACTTTATTTTTTGGTCTTGTAGGTAGTCTGTTTTCATGGTCTTTTTCTTTCTCTGTCCAGCACACCTGGCACCAGGTAGTTTATCCGCAGGGCAGTGCCACATGCTTCAAAATGGATACAGAGGTAACTCACCACCCAGGATGGTTGATTGTTTGTAAATAATCCTCTTGGACGCTTCAAAAAGCAGCCAAGCAGAGTGATTAAGCATGGGAAGGTGATTCCAGCGCTCTGGGATTACATCACATCTCCTCCGGCTGTCACCATGGATCACTTCAGCACTCCTGACTCCTCCGCTTCACCTGTGCAATGTCTGAATGATGTTCAGCCCCTCTGTGAGTGCCACATTTGCAAAGTTTAAAAAGAGACGTCCTGCTCGTGAACCGTATTTTCAGCAATTTCCAAGATATGCCTTTAATAATAGTTCTTTTGTGCCTGATGACAGCTGATTCTGGGAATGTTGCAGCACATCAGCTAGAGGCTGGGCTCCTCCGCGTGGGTTGTCCTCTTCAAAGCGAGGCAGGGGGCTTGGCCCACATTCTTCTCCTCCATATTCCTTCCCCAAATGAGAGGATGAATGTTTCCTGTCAGTCTGCCTACCTCAGAGTGCTTGTGGAAAATTCCAGAAAGTGAAAGTTTTATAAACACCCAGAAAGGAATTCAACATCACTTCCCTCCCCACTGCTTACCTTTAGGGGCTCCATGTTCTAAGTGGTTCAGATGAAACGATGTTGATGTCTCACCAGCACTATTTCTTATGTCAATGATTTTCCTATCTTTATTACATAAACATCTTTTCATTTTATGTTATTAATCTATGACCTCTCACATTATGCCCCAAATTACCTTACTATAGTGAACACACCAAAACCCTTCACTCTCCTCTATCCAGGAATGTCCAATTTGAAAACAAACAGCATTGTCATCATTTTTATTTTGAATGAGATTAATTTTCAAGATCTTACTGGCCTGATTTTATAGATAGATAAATCAACACTAAGAATGGGATGGAGCCTCTTCTGGTAACTCTGACATATGAGGTATCTGGGATTTGGGCTAGGTTTTTTTTTTCTTTTTTCTTTTTCCTTTTAATCAATGGATTTCTTAGCGATTTTATAAAGATGAAAAAGACAAAGGGATTGATAATTTTTGGAAGCAGTAAGCCATTTTCTAAGATATTTTTCTCAAAGATAAAGGAAGTTGCTGTAGAAATGAATAGATGCATTCGACTTTAACACCATTTCCCAAAAGAGAGGACCAAACACCAGATTAGCACTTAGAAGTCTGGGAGATGAACCTTTTATTCTGAGAGGGAAATGTATAAGACAGAAGACAGACAGAGAAGGCAGGAAGGATGGAAAAGTCCCCTTGAAACACATGCACAAGCCTGGATCCCTCTTCTAGAAACTGGGATCACTGTGCTTCATTTCTGGCGTGCCCCGTTGTTAGGTGCTTTTGGGCAAGTTCCTTCTCGGGGAGCCTCAGGATTTTCCCTGTGAAACTGGATTGTCAAATCCACACTAGATGGAAGTTAAATCGGGAAATGTGCACGATGTGCGCAGTATTCCTCCTGGAACTTGGTAAACGATTGGCCCTACATTGCTTGAATTAGTGTTTTCCTCCCAATCCCAGAAATTGGACAGGTGCTGCCGCTGGCCGTTGAAACAGCCCCCTTGCTTCCCTTCCCTCCCGGGAGGCTCCGAGGCCGCGTTCCCCGGGGCGCGGGGCGGGGTGGTGCGCCCGGGCGCGCGGGCAGGAGCGGACCGCGGGGGCGCAGGCAAGCGAGGCCGCGCCACCTCCTGGGGCCCCGCCCGGGGTCCTGCGGGCCGGGTCCCCCGCTGTCCTCGGTGGAGGGGCGGGGGTCCCCGCGCTCAGGATGGGCTGGGCGCCTGGGAGCAAGCGGGGGGCCCTGCTTCTGCAGCCCCCTTGGCAGCAGTTCCCTGACACCAGGGTTTTCAATCTTCCTGCAGGAAAAGCAGCTTCCCTGCACCTGACTTCCTGGCTCATCCCCTCGTGTGGGGCTAAGGCGGTCTGGTGGGGTTTAGGGAGTGGTTGGCGAAGGAAAGTGTGCGTGTGCGTGTGTGCGCGCGCGTGCCGTGCAGGAGGGAGAAGGGCAGAGCCTGCCGCAGGCCCCTCCTCGCCCCCCCTCTTCCCAGCCCTTGGTTGCTATGCAGTTTCTATGGCAGCAGCATCCTCAGACCCAACTTGCACCCATCATTTAGAGCCAATTAAGGTAAAATAGTGGGGGGAGGGAAGGAGGGAGTGGCAATGGAAGGGGGAGGGGCGAGGCCGGGAATCCGCTGCGAGGCTGCAAGTGCAGGTTCGAGGTCGGGTCTGGCTCTGCTGGTCGGCCCAGCGCAGCGGCAGCAGCGGCAGGAGCGGCCGGAGGGCGCGCAGCCCCGGGCCCGGCCCGCAGCCACACTGCAGACCCCCGGCCCCCGCCCGCCCCCGGGGACCCCCTGCCCGGGCGCTGACCCCCTGCCTGCCCAGGCGCTCTGCACTCTCCCGTGCCTCTCTTCTTTTCTCCCTTACCACCAGTACTTGAACAGAAGGAAAGGAAAGTTTTAAAAAATGCCGATCGCACAGTTGCTGGAGCTATGGAAGAAGATCGAGGTGGAGCCCATGGAGATAGAGGTGAGTGCCCAGGAGAGAAGGATGCGCGCTCAACAGCCTAAGGGTGGCACGCGGGAGGTCTCACAGAATGGATTCCTGCGTGCTGGGGATGATTGTGTGAATACCTAGTGTGTGCCGAGCTGTGTGTGTTGCGGTCTATGTATGCCAGCGTGTGTATGCACCGTGTCTATAGGTGCCCACACGCAGGGCGCTGAGTGGGGTGTAAACTATATGAATGAAGGCAAACGCTTGAAGGAAAAAAAAAAAAACTGTTGCCCTTAAACGAAACTTCAGGATGCTTCCTGAGGTATGTGTGTATCTTGAAGTCATCACAGCTTCCAAACTAATCTGCATCAGTTTGATTTTCCTTCAACAAGTGGCTTTACATGATAAGAACTCCATTTGCTAGAGTGGAGGATGAAACCAGGAGGCAAAACAATGGTGACTTCTTAGGAAACAGAAGGCATGAAGATAATGCGGTCTTAATAGCTTGTGCGTCCACATAAAGAGGAGCCGTGACAAATAAAGAGAAAAGCTAATGAAATGAAAGTGTCAGTGGCCCCTCCCTGGGGGCTGGCTGCTGGGAGTCCCCTCTGATACTGTTTCACTACATGCTTCCCTAGGGACATGGAACTCTCTGGAAGTCTGGTCCATGGAATTTGATTTGCTTAATTTGAATTACAGGTGATCAACATACGTTTTTCTGTGAAGAGTAGGTTCCTCAAAGTTATGCATTATTAGAGCACCCTTAGTCTATTATTAGACTACCTACTAAATCATTAGACATACCTGTGCTGTGTCTCTAGCAACCGAAATTGCTTTCCCAAATGACAAATTCTAATAACTTACTGAATGTTTACAAAATCCAAGCTTTAATTTTTGTCTTATCTCCTATCCCAGCCTCATGCCTATAAATAAATTCTTTTAAATGTTACTTATTTTTATATGTACAGACTATATGTTTAGACATTCATGTAACACTTATTTTATTTTTTTAAAAGATTTTATTTATTTATTCATGAGAGACACACAGAGAGAGAGAGGCAGAGACACAGGCAGAGGGAGAAGCAGGCTCCCCCCAGGGAGCCCAATGTAGGACTCGATCCCGGGACCGGGATCACACCCTGAGCCAAAGGCAGACATTCAACCACTGAGCCACCCAGGCGCCCCTCATGTAACAATTTTAAACTGAACAGGAGAATCTGTTTTATTTATTTATTTTTATTTTTTTGAGATTCTGTTTTAAAAGAGAATTTATTTAATATTATCCATTTAGTATGTTGAGGGGAGCCAAACTAACTTAATGCTTGGGCTATATGTTGCTGTTCAACAGAGGTGGTTGAGCACAGCATAGATATCAAGCCTATTTTTTGGTGGGACAACATGCTGTTGATGCCGGTGACAAGCACCTATATCTAGAGAGGTGACACCTCAGCTGTTCACTGTCATTGACTATTCTGTATGTCCATGATGTCATTCCTGGCAGCCAACACCAGGCCTTTGAATGAGCCTCTCACTTACAAGGGTGGCTAATTCGGGGTTCATTTTTTTCCTTTGGAGGGAGATTTGAGGTTTTAAAAAACTGAATGAATGAATTGAATTAATAATGACTAGTCAGAAGTTTTTTTCTTACTTGCTGGTGCTTTCTGAAGCCCTCTCGGAACTATGTTTGTCTGTGGTGGAGACCCAGCTGGGCCCCCTGAAGGAAGCCCTTCTGCTAGGAGTGGGGGATGATTTGGGTGGGGGCAACACTGTGGATGTGGAGGGCCTTGCAGAATTTCTCGTGGGGCTCCAGACTTTCCATCAGTGCCACTGACCGGAGCTCTAAGGAGCAGCTTGTGTTGTAAATATATCTGAAATCGATTGAAAATGGACCAGCGATGTGTATATTCACATCATTTAAGAAATAAGTCATAGACAGCACTGCCTTGCCACCCCATTTAGAGGGCGAATTTTAAAACTTTTTGAGATTGATGTATATGCAACAGCAAATCACGAAAATTGATAAAGTAGATGGTCCTGGAGCAAAAGAGATTTTCTTCAGGCTTCCTGGGTAAATGTTTTAGGATAGTATACCCTCTGCAGTATGCCTTATGAAGATAGAGCATCCAATCCTATTTCTTTGGAACCCAGAAAATCAGAGCTTTTCCTGGAAAGAGTAAACGTGAAGCATTGGTCCTGAGGCCCTTTGGGTCCAGGGGAAACCTGAATCCACACAGATGTGAAATCTCTCTGCCCTGGAACTCAGAGGCTCATTGTATTTTCCAATTTTGCACATGTTTTATGTTGTATGATATTAAGATATCTCACATATCAAGACATTGGGCAAAACAAATGGAATACATTTGGCCTCCGGACTCCAGATTAAATATCATAAAATCTTTGCATGAGGAGCTTTGTGTGCTTCTTCTTATGAGAGAGTCTGCTGTACGGTGCCAATTGTTCCGTCACTCGCTTTTGCACAAATTTAACACGACTGATGACTGGTTTTCCAGTGCTAGGGACCAGTTTTATCCTAACGTAGGAGTCACTCTGGCCTTGCCTTGTTTTCTCGGACTGGCCTGGGTCAGGCTTGAGGCTCACTGTACTGGGGACACTGTTCTCTGTACGCGAACCAGCTTTGCCTCGGCCCACAAACCAGGGGAAATTCGTTTGACTATCGAGGAAAAGCATTTGCAGTTTTATGAATTGTTTTGAAATATTTGGGTGGTATATTTGACCACTTAATGAGGTGTATTGACAAGGAAACGTGTGCTAATTAGAAACTGGGCCCTCCATAAAATCCCTGAAGAATCTGCCTTAAAGAGAAGCGTGCAGAGTTGTGTGTATGATGTTTTAGCCGGACCCTCAGTCACTGCTTCCAGCAGGTGTAAGGTGGCCCAGGGCATGCCCGGAAGGGGTGTGGGACAAGGCGGAAAAGTGGGAGACAGAGTGAGTCAGGGGGTGCAGAAACCCATCCACAGGGGCTGGTGGGCCCACTCATCCCCTTTCCATGTTCTTTTGAAGGAGTCAGCAGGACCGTCCTTTCTGGGATGTCACCATGCGTTAAAGAAAGGAAAAGTCCCTGTTTTTAAACAATGCAGATCCAACAGGACTCCCTGACATCTCACGGTCTAGAATGTTCGGTACCAGTTGTCTTACGGCTGCTGGGTGAGCCGACCGCCTGGAAGGTAGTGAGCCAGCCGGCTTGGGGCGTGTGGCGGGCGATGCTGTCCCCACTGCCAGCCGTCTGGGGCTCCTCCCTGGAGCTCTCGCCACATCCCTCGGCGGTAGATGCTATTACGTTCCAGACTTAAACAGGGAAACTGAGGCCCAGGTTAAGCAGTTTGCTTTCGGTCATGATGTAGGAAGCAAGACTCAGACACAGACCCTCCCGGTGAAGCCTTATCCTTATGGAAACACTCCACTGTAGGAGTGTATGGGCCAGGAACTTGACCCTGCCCAAGCTCAGTCATTCTCGAAGCATCAGCTGAGACCATGATTTTATTCCATTCAAACAAGAATGGTTGCAGACGCACTCCCTTTGTCACTTTTGTCTTAACCCCTTTAGTCTGGGCCCCACGTGGATCCACAGGTCAGGGACTTACGTAAATCACCTGCTTCCCCGCTTCACTTGTACCATGAGTAATACACGCTTGGCTGACGGGGCAATTTCCAACCGTGGCTGTGAATGCTCCGTGCTCTGCTCACCACCTGCTGTAGAAAGATCCATTTCCTGCATGAAGCTTCACACGGTCACATGCAGATTCAGGTGGGACGGTCCCTCAGTGCACTTGCCCTATTCCGCTGCTGCGCTAGTAGGGAATACCTCGTTCGCCCTTGTGCTGCTTACCTGTAGGATGCTCTTGACAAGAGTGTTGTCATGCTAACTCTCTTCAATGTGTATCTCTGTTGTCAGACCACCGAGGAGGATCTTAACCTGGACGCAGAACCCGCCGCAGAAGATACCGTGGAAGAAGTAACTATACATGTTTTATTACAGCCTGATTCTTTGGGGAGGAAGGTGGGGTGGAGGGAGACGTGGAAGTTTGAAATCAACAGCCCATGAGCGGTTATTTTAGTGAAATATCTGTATGCAAACACACACCGACACAGACACATATATGCACACGTGTGTGCCGTGTGTCGATGATAGCCAATAAATTTCCCTCCAGAGGAATACGTGAAACATGGGAAGAAAAATCACAAACCAGGGTAAAAGACAGAGTCCTTGGGCAGGGACTTTTCAGAGGGGAGATGAGGGATGGTCATCAATAAAGACAGGTGTGTAGGATAACCAGCTGGGGCACGGAAGTGCTAAATGGTTGCACCTGCTGGAAGGTAGGCACCCCGGCCTCCGAACGTGCGTGGGGCCGTGCTCTTGGAGCCCTGCGAGCAGAGGGGGGACACGTCCCTGCCCCCAGGAGCAGGTCAGTGGTGGCAGACCAGCAGCTGAGGGAGATGGGAGGGTGAGGCTGGGAGGAGCACACCCTGCAGGGGCCATGGGGTGGAAAGGCGCCCCGAGCACTGGCTGTCACTGGCTGCATTAGCCTGGTTTCCACACGGTGTGGTGGGGGCACAAGTCTGACCCCAGGGTGCAGGAAAGCGGGTTGGCCTTTAAGGGAGCAGACAAGCCCAGACAACGCAACGTGGGGGAGGCTGTGGTGCCAGCAAGCATGCTCCAGGGGCCTCGGGTAGGGAATCGTCACCTTCCAAAGTTGAATCAACGCCGGAGGAAGGGATTCTGTTGAAGCAGCCGCATTTCTACCGCTTGCAAAGAAGTGCCCTCCAAGGCAGCTGCAGCCGGGAAGGGTGACAAGGCAATTAAGAAGCTTTCACTTCCTGAGTTGCTCAGCCAGGCGCTGCTTGGAACCATAAAAGTTGTAAAATTTGCAATTCTGTTGACTTTTTAAAATAGCTGGGAAGGTACTGTAGCTGGAGGGGTGGATCAGTGAGCACTGCTGGCTTTAAAAAATGGTCTGTTCGGATGCTAAGAACCGTCTTTCACGTCTGTCTAAATGCATGCACACCAATCTGCATTTTAAGCCCAGTGCCACTGGATCTCATGATCACATGACGTAATATGTTGGTTAAATAAAGTAAAAGGGTGCAAAGCTGCTTCATCTTTAGCTGGCAGCCTTTCAGTCCTGCACTTTTGATACTGGAAGTGTGCAGCCCGGCTCTGCTCCTGGCTTTACAAGGAGCTTCCAGCATTCTTGAACAAAACATCTGGCCTGGTGTAGGCTTGCATTCTCTGGGAGAGTAGGTGTGGCCCTGTTCTTGTCAGTTCCATGGAGGTCAAGGCCCTCCTTGCAAATGAACAAAGTCGAAGGCCTAGGGTCTCAGAGAAACCACACCACGCCTGGCCTGCCACTTTTATTTGCACTTTGCTGGGCATTGGTGGGAATTTTGATCACCAGAAACCTTCTGGATGTTTCTTGCAGGCAGATTAATGTGGTACATGAGCAGTTAGGTTCGGGAGGCCAGCTCGTACAGGGGTGCCGACTATTCCTTCTCATAGGCCAAACTGAACACCACGATTATGTCCCAAGATATGCTCAAAAGCGCTTATGCAATTAACAGAGAATTTTCTTAAAGATTATTTATTTATTTATTTATTTGAGAGAGAGAATGTGACTGAGTTCTTAGCACGAACAGGAGAAGGATCAGAGGGAGAAGCAGACTCCCACCTGGCAGGGAGTCTGGTTCAGGACTCAGTCCCAGGACCCCAAGATCATGACCTGAACCAAAGGGAGACACTTAACCAACTGAGCCACCCAAGCGCCCCTAACTGAGAATCTTTAAATTCATTAACAATATTTATTTCCTAAGATTTCCTAGTCTCAAAGTGTCTTATCCTTAACATTTTGGATGGAAATGCAGATGCTGATTTATTGCAGTAAAATCATTCGACCACTTTAAGGTTGATTTTGATAACAGGGGAGACACAGCAAATTATTACTATTTCTTCGTGGTGGGAAAGCAATTTAACTTTGCCTCTTAACAAACGAAGGAAGAAAGTTCCAAACAAATTTTGGGAGTATTTTGCGGGATATAATGCTGATTTGTGATAGGTTCGTGGTGTTGGTGGGGACACTGAGAAATAATGGGACAACAAGCTGCTCACTAAGGTTTCTGATAGATGATGCTGGAAGCAACAGGCAGGTCCAGCCAGCAGCACACGATGCTTACACAACCATCTAAGGGTGGGTTAGAAGCCAGCGCGTCTCTGTGCATCCTCTCTGGCCTTCAGAGGGGGACTGTGCCGTCACCTGTAACTGGAGGATCTGTGGCTCAGACCCATGGAGGAAGTCAGAGTGGAAAAGTTTCATACCTTTGGCCGGTCTGACATGTATGGTGATGATGAAAAATCCTATTTAGGAAAAAAAAAGTCATTCACGTTAACAGCAGTTCATTCATTCAAGCAAGAATATTTGTTGATGACCTGTGGGTGGCACATGGTGCCACCATGGAATGATGACAAAGGAACATGGGTGTGTCCCCAAGGGTACACGGGAGAGGACACAGTAGCCACTGCAGCCTGGCCATCATCTGACATGGTGTCTCTGTGGGGATCGTCTTCATATGGATATATTTTAAAGCATAGAACGCACTGGTACATCTGATGTACGAATATCTCCATGTGGGGTTCTTGTCCAGTTGTATTTCATGTCAGGGCTCTGTCCATGAAAGAAGGTTCTAGAATAAAGACTACAAGTGAGACAGGAAGTTGGTGTTGGAGCTATGTGCCTCTTCTTCACTGCTGTGGAGGGAAAGGCTTCCTCCCCTGGAACACCAGTGCTGGGACAGGGAGGTGGTGTCCTAAGTCCGGGAGGATGGCTGTTGGTTGAATTTCACCTGACACATCAGAAGTGGGCACCCTTGAGAGTCTGAAAAAATGCAACAAACTCCAAACAAACAAACGAACAAAAAACCCTCACCAGATCACATTAGGGAACATTTCAGCTGTGTCTTGAAAGGGTTATTATTGGGAGGGATGTGGGAGAGAGACAGCCCATGGTCGTGGAAGGGAAATCTGGGAGCAGAGAGCTGACCCATGACTGTGTCAGAGGCACCTGCCCTGTGAGGTTTGCACTTCTGCTTCCTGCTTCCTTTTGCAGGTTACGTGCTGCAAAGCCAGGTGGAAGGTGGGGACTTAGGGCCCTACCAGTGTTCATGGGTGACTGCAGAGTCACATGCTTCACCTGGGTGCGCCACCGAGGGCCCCGGTCCCTGGTCCCTGGGGGAGATGGTGTGGTGTGGGGTGGGCCCCTTCCAGGACATGGAAACCAGGCCTCTAAGCACTGCTCAGCCCCAGACTCCATGTCCCTACCCCATCTGTTACCCTTCCATCCCTGTAGTATAGACACAGGTGTTTTTTAAAGACAAGTTTCTAATTTCACAGAACAACCTGCGAAAAATATTGGAATTTGTTGTATGTGTTTTTTTTAAGTGCTTAGATATCAGGGTTACATTTATTAATAAAGATCATTGTCTTGTCTGGTCAACTTTAGAAACCGGGTCCAGATAAGTTCTTCTCAACATTAGCATTGTTTCACTTTATTTCCACGTGATGACAAGGGTGTTTCCCTCTCCCCCCTGAATTTCCACTCTCAGTTTTGACAGGAGAGACTGTGGCATCCGAAGGCAGAGCAGAGCATGGCAAGGGTGGTGGCACCTGCTGAGGGCAGCTACGACTTGGCGGGGAGCTCTGTGGGGGAACTGGGGTAGGAGGGCTCACGGTGAGATGGACGATGCCTCTGGTGGCCCCTCTGAGGACGCTTGAAGATGGGGTCCCCGCTGCTTGGCCACTGGCCTCTTCTCAGGGGTCAGGTGGACCTGTGGGCGCTTATTTGGGGCAGGACATCCTGTGATTCTGAGCATCTGTCAGTGTGACCTCCTTCAGTGACCAGCAGCCTGACTTCCAAGCAGCTACATCTTGGACTCCTTGATTTCTCTGCTCAGGGGAGGGAGGCTCAGAGCGAGGCCAGGGAAGAGATTTGGGGGATCATGGAGAACCCTTTATGCTTGAAGGAAAGAACAGCCCCAAAGTGTTATCAGAACCCTCTGGGCTGGGATCTCTGGGTGGCTCAGTGGTTGAGTGTCTGCCATTGGCTCAGGTTGTGATCTTGGGGTCCTGGGATCGAGTCCTCTGCTCCCAGAGGGAGCCTGCTTCTCCCTCTGCCTTTCTGTGTATCTCTCATGAATAAATGAATCTTAAAAAAAAAAAAAGAAAGAAAAAAAAAAAGAAGAAGAAGAAGAACCCTCTGGGCTAAACTCGTGGTAACAGTGGGATGCCACCCTGGTTGGGGCTGAGCCACCTGCCCCCAGATCACCTGTAGATTCCAGCATATCATCTCTTACCTGTCCCGCCCTGGGGAGCTAGACAGTTACATTGTTCCTTTAAAAAAAGAAAGAAAAAACAACCCAAACTGGTTTGAATAGAAATGAGACAAGAAGAATAATGAAGCCTCAGAAGTAATAAAGCAATTAAGAGCAAAGCAATTACAGTTTAAAGTGATAGTTAGTAGTTTGGAACAGAGATTGATGGTCTTCGGAGCCCTGCTCATTATCTCACTGCCTGTCAAGTGCCTGTCACGTCTCCGGGAGCTGGTGTCATCCCCATCACACCCACCGTGTCAGCCCGTTTACATTCGTGTTTCTTCCTGTTTTTCAGTCCAGCAAAACACAGGCCTCCTTGCAATCCTTACAGAGACTCTGGAGAAAGTGCTGTAAACACAATGTAGTTTGGAGGAAGGGTTGTGTGGCTCAGCAGGTGCAACCCATCTGTATTTAAACGCACGGCGGGGTGGGCCGCAGGAACGCTGACTTCACGAAGCATTAGCATCGACTGAGGCAGAAGTGAAGGAAAATGTGCCATTTCGTGATGAAAACTGTGCAGCATGTTATTTGATGTGTCAGTGGTGGCTCTGCGAGCGTCCACAGCAGACAGGCAGCCCGGCTCTTCTATCTCTCCATCTCTGCGTCACGGCCATCTCGTTGTCTCGTAGGCGTTCACATTCATCTCCGCTGGACGTGGCAGGGTGGCCTCAGCTGGTGTCGTGTCTGAGCTCTTCATCTTTCTGCTTCTGTAACAAAGCCAGCAGCGAGCGCATGTGAGGGTGTTGTCTCTCCGACGATAGAAGGACTGCTCAGTCAGTGCTAACAGGGACGCTCTCTAAACCCCCGGGCACCCACCAGGGACCCCATCCTGCTGCCTTAGATCACCCCATCAGGAGGCTGTGGGTCCCATCCTTGGACAGGCAGAGCAGATTACTCTCATCATTCTGTGTTCCGGCTGGAGCCTGTGTGAACAAGCAAGCAGCCTCGGGGACAGGACAGCAGCAGACGTGGCCTAGGCCGCCCTGCCGGCACAGTGACTATGGATGGTCACATGCAGGAAATGCTGGTTTTCCTGGGGACGAGGGGATCCTGACCAATCCCATCATTGCCAAGGACTGATATTGGGGTGGCTGCTAAATAGTGCAGCGAACACCCAATGAAAGCTGCGCTTCAACCCAGAGCAGCGGGATGGGAAAAGCCCTAAGATCAAGGTTGGGGTGTCCTCTGGGGCCTCCTGTGTTTGAACCCCCGGGAATGACAGTACACCAGTCCCACCAGAGAGGAAACCCAATGACTTGATGAAATAAGAACACTGCAAGTGATTTCCCTCACCTTCCAGCCTTGCTAAGCCCCTGAGAAGTGAGAGGGAGGTCCGTCACTTTCCCTCTGTTTCTCATGGGTGAAACTGAGGCATCGAATATGCTGTGATTTGCTAAGTATAACCCAGAACCAACAAATAAGGGAAATTCAAACCAAAGCTATTCATGCTGGCAGCGTGCTTTCCCTTCCTAGAGTCACCCATCCCCCAGGGTCGCTGATGGGGGCTGACGGCTTCTTGGCTGACGGGATCCGGGCCTGGGGCCAGATGTGGTGGCTTGGTCTTCTCCTCTGGGATTGCAGCGATGTGACAGGTGCCTCTGCCGCCCCACTGGCTCCTTTCTGTCCCCACCCCAGAGGCCTCGGGCAGTGTCCCCACAGCCCGCATCTGCACTTCGTGTGGCCGTGCGGGACTCACTGGCTCAACACCGTCACACTGGGCTTCTCTCTCCCGTTCTCACCAATGTGGGAAAATACGGAATCGTTTTTTATGTGTACAAAACCCCCCAAGAATTACACAAGTTCCTTATATTCTATTAATCTCAAATGGATGATTTGAATGATCACGGCAACAGAGGTTATGTGTATCCTCCCTAGTCATGCCGTAGGTGTGCGGGTAGGAATTCACCGTAACAGGTAGAAAGTCGTGTGGTTTGCGACCCTTCAGATATTTCGGAGGTAATTAAGAGTAAAACAACAAGACGATACTCTTGTGACAGAGATGCAGCTGCGAGCTGGGTGTGGAGACATAGACTTTGCAATTTATGTGAGTCATAAACCTCTCTAGGGAATCATTAAGACATATTTTTCTCCAAGATGTAGTACCAAAACACCCCGCGGTGCCAAACGCATGTTGAGTAAGCAGCCAGCCAGGCATCGGCAGCGTCTGCCCCCATCTGTGCCCTGGCCAGGTCCCCCCTGGCCGCCCAAGGGGGGGCCCGGGTCCCTCGGCCCCACGGCGGATCCCCACCTGGCCCCATGACAAACAGAGCCAACGGCGTGTGCGACTCATGTACAAAGAACTCAAAGTCTCGGTGAAGACATCGTTTTGGGAGCATCTACTGTCTATTTTGGGCTTAACAGAATCATGAGTAAGACCTCCTGTTCTTCAGGAAATCATACTCCTTGAGGATTCAGACACATACACGCCTGTTTCCCAAGTAATAGGATAAATACCAGAGGGTGATTTCTAGCTGCTTCTCGAGATGACGAGGGTCTCCGGCGGTGTGTGTGGCGGTGGATCACAGGCCCGGGGTGCAGGCCTGGCGGGATCCAGCCTCCCCTTCCCCCTCCTCCTGCCCCCCGCCCCCGTCCTCCCCCTCAGTTCTCCAGGCAAATGTCTCAGTGAGCGCTGTGTGCCTGGCACTGTGCCAGGCTCTGGGGACTCAGTGACTCACAGAAGAGAGACAAAAGTCTCTGTCGCGTGGACCTTCCATTTTAGTGTCCTTGCAAAAAGGCAACTCCATGAGACTGCTCCGTGCAGAGGTGAGGGATGACAGGGAGCAGTGGGGATGGAGTGAGGGGGCGGGGGGCATGCCAACAGAGTGCTGGTGCACAAGTCCCCTCCGAGCAGGCGGGGGCCAGGCTGGGACTTGAATGAGGGGACAGAGCAGCTAGGAGACCTGGAGAAGACCGTTCCAGGTGCGGGGTGGAGGAGCAGGGCCGTGGGTACCAGGCTCTGGGTTTTTGGGGAAGCCACGGGGACTGCCAAGGAGGAGCTCATGTGAGAGGAGAGGACTTGGGCTGCTTAGGGGCCGTGGGGAGGCCCAGGAGGGTGGTGGGCGCTGTGGGAGGTTGGCAGGTGTTCCTGTTGGCCCCTCGCATGGCCTCTGGGCCTCCGTCTGCCTCGCCCAAGCTGCTGGGACCATCCCACCAACAGTTACGCCTGTGGTGCTGGGGCTGACAGCTGACCTGGGGGTGCAGGCCGTGGCTTCCTTCTGGAGCTAGGAGGGGAACCTGCCCAGGGCACCTCCTGAGGCCTGTGCACTCGTGGCCTGGTCCAGGCCTCCATCCTCATGGACGTTCTCCTGTGTCTTCCCACGGGGTCATGTTGGACTAGGGCCTACCCAACTGGGATGACCTTCATCCTAACTCAGTTACAAATACAGTGACCATCTTTTTGAATGAGGTCACGTTCTGGGGTCCTGGGTTTAGGACTTTCGAGGGCAGAGTTCAACCCCATAATGAATACAGTGTTTGGGAAACTCTGTTTTCTTGGTATCGTGCGTCTGGGGCTCAAGGTCTTTGTCACAGACCCTGCTTCTCAGGGCATGAACTAAAAGCCATGAGTGGATGCTGACTAAGTCTGTAGCCTAGTCAGCGTGGTCCTTTCACGCCAGCCAAGCACCGTGTGCGGCTCCCTCTGGCTTTGGGTGACCCGAGTCCTGGTGTGGGGGGTGCCGGGGTTGGGATGAGAGAACGTTTTGGGGTGAATTTTCCTCTGACCCTCAGCCTCTGCCAGCACCGCCCTCGCCCTTGGTCAGTCCCCATCCCTCTTAGAGAGTGGCTGGGGGTATGACACTTACGTGGTGGCAGAAGGAGGGAATAAAACACAGGTCATGACATGTGCTGCGGAAACGCTCACCTCTTCTCAGGGGCAAGACCCCAATCCCGGGCCCCTCCTGACTTGACCTTGGTGTGCCCCTGTGGGGCCAGGTGCCAGCCAGCATGGTCGGCCTACACTTGTCTCATTTTATGTCTTCTTGCTCGGCAATGACGCTCTATTCTTGGGCTTTCATCTTGCCTTCTCGTAGGCCTAGGGCCTCGTCCTATGCCCCAGAAGCATGAGTCAGGTGCTTGGGCTTCACATATCTTGAACAAGGCAGGGAGGGGTAGCAGTATTCCACTTTATTTTTCTTTCTTTTTTTTTCTTTTAGATTTTATTTATTTATTCAGGAGAGACAGAGAGAGGGAGAAGGGGAGAGAGAGAGAGAGAGAGAGAGAGAGAGAGAGAGGCAGAGACACAGGCAGAGGGAGAAGCAGGCTCCACGCAGGGAGCCCGATGTGGGACTCGATCCCGGGTCTCCAGGATCACACCCTGGGCCGAAACCGCTAAACCGCTGAGCCACCCAGGGATCCCCCCACTTTCTTTTTAAATAAGATGGGACTATTGTGATTAGTGAAGCTGGCATTTGGGAAGGGGCTCACTGGCGTATTTATGGAAAGCCAGTGTGGCCACTGAGGAAGACTGGAACACGTTGGGTAGCATATGCATCACGAGTGCCAAGCTCAGGAACTGGGATGCACCTTGGTATTACTGTTGGGTGGTCACGGAGCATTTGCAAGCCCATCCAGATCCACCATTTGCCTGGCCCTGGCCTAGGCTGCGCGGAGCAGTTCTCGGTGTTTCGTGGGTCTGGGCTGCAGCACAGAGGCTCCCCAAGCAGCCCCCGCTGTGCTCAGAAGGCAGAGAGTGTGGGAGCCGGCCTGCTCCCCGGTGGCGGGCAGTCACTTGGAAGTCGGCTTCTCTTTGCTCCACAGCCACCCAGGACTCTGCTGAAGCCACAGTCTGGCCCAGTCGGTCTCAGTGGGCCTGAAACTCTGCATTTTGAATCAGCCTTTTCCCCAGGGGTGTGGCGCTTCTGGTCCATGCTTGGGCCACATCTTGAGTCTCAGCAGTGGGGAACCCTCAGAACAAGGGCTTGATACGCGCAGTTAGACAAATCTTTTCTAGAAGCACAGGGGTAGACTGGGCAGTCTTTGACAACACTGGCATTGACTTCCAAATCCATTTTGTTCTCCAAGTAACTGGCAGTGTGTCATCAATTTGTCTTTTTGCTAGTATCTACAGGCATTGGTCTGTCACCAATATTTTGCTGTATATATGAGTAATACTAATTTTATCCAATAGCTCAACTCACGATCTATTGGGAAAGTAGATATTTGTCCTTTTCTATTTTAAATATTCCTATTTTAAAGTAGCGTGAGTTCATTATCTTATGGTTCTGGAGAGCAGATACCCACAGTCTCCACACTTGATGGGCTCAGCTCAGGCATTGGCAGGCCTGCGCTCCTTGTGGAAACTCCAGGGGAGATCCCGCTCTCTTATCTCTCCCCACATCCTGGGTTGCTGGCCCTGCCTGCCTTCAAAGCTGACAGTATGAGATTATGTCTCTGCTCTGACATCCGCTTCGGCCCTCATATCGCCCTCTGATTGTGGTCCTGCTACCTCCCTCTTGTGAGGACCCTTGTGATTGGCAGCTGTTTTTAAGTTGGTAAACTGAACTACTCTAAAGTCTCCATTATAAGGCACGAAGCAAGTCAACATTTAGTTTTACATTTAGAAAATAAAGTAACTAACCCCCAGATATGGCACATTTCCCCATTCCTCCTTACCCCCTCTTCTTTTACCTTCCTTCAAAGTTGCTATGTGAATAGTAAATATTTATTTATTTATTTATCTAGGAAATATTTCTTCAGCATCTGTCCTGCAAAGGGCAGTTTGGAAGACATAGTGATGAATGAAACATGTCCCCTGGCTTCAGGGGTTTTGTTGGATAGAAGATCTGATAACTACAGTACAAGGCACACAGAGATAAGTTCATAAGAATGATGCAGAAGGTTACTTTATTTTTAAAAAATATTTTATTTATTTAATCATGAGAGAGACAGAGAGAGGCAGAGACACAGGCAGAGGGAGAAGCAGGCACCCTGCAGGGAGCCTGATGCAGTACTCGAACCCAGGACTCTGGGATCATACCCTGAGCTGAAGGCAGACGCTCAACCACTGAGCCATCTAGGTATCCCAGAAAGTTATTTTAAACAGAGCTACCAAGTTTTTAGTGAAAACACAAAGAAAGAAACAAAGCGAAGAACGCTGTGATCAGCTCAGGGAGCCCAGACAGTGGTTGTATTAGTCTCTGATCACTGCTATAACAAATGACCACACACATGATGATTCAAAGCAACAAAGACTTAGAGTTCTGGAGATCAGACATGCTAGAATCTAGGTGTTGGCAGGGCTGCGTTCCATCCCAGAATGAATTTCCTTCCTGTTTCCAGCCTATAGAGATGTCTGATTTCCATGGCTCATCACCTGCTGAGGAAAGCCCTCTGCTTCCACCTTCACGTCTGCTTTCTGACTCTGACCCTCCTGCCTCCCCTCACAGGGACCCTTTGATGACATTAAACCCATCCATGTAATTCAGGATAGTCTCCCCATCTCAAGATCCTTAACGTTAACATGGAAGGTACACATTCACAGGCTCCAGGGCTCACTGAGTGGAGGTCTCTGGATGCTGATATTCACAGTGGTCATGTCTATGGGACAGCTGGTCTGGTCTTTGCCTCAACAAGTCTGAGGCAAAAGGCCAGGAAAAACTCATCTTCTACATAAGCATAATGCCCATTATGACTGATGGGTGGATGCTTTCATTCTGCCTTCCCCCAAACCATTAGATTAGGAAGGTCAAAAGCATCTGACTTTATTAGTTAAGAGCTACCTACCTTTCTGTCCATGTTATTTTACTTCCTTGAAAAGAAAATCAATTACAGCCAAATCATATGTCTGTTGGACAGGGCATTGATTTCTAGCTGTTAATTTTAACAAAGAGCATTAGCTGCTGACCTCCTTATACAAAGCTTTTAAAGACCAAAGTACTCCGATCATGACTCAGGCATACTTTGTTTACCACACAGGGATTTGGGGTTTGTGACCTAGAGCTATGGTCAATGAGTACTTGATCATGAACAGAGTCAACATAATTTTTGTGTGCCTTGAAAGCAGGAGGTAAAAAGAGGTCTTAAGATAATTCTGAATTGGGACAAATTCTGCTTCTTGGTTGTTTTTTCTCATGTGAAAGCTTTATTTACTGCTGAAGGGAAAAATACTTGGATAAATTATTGGTTAAAACAAGCAAGCAAGCAAGCAAACAACATCAACAAAAGACTTTGGTGCTCTAGTTCTGCTTAGGATGCAGAAAATCATAAAGAAAATGTTCTCAGGAATGAGAAAAAGCCAGGTGATCTACAAAGTCGTAACTTCCCTTGAGCAGAGCTATCAGGGGGCTTTATCCTCAAGGATGAAAGCCCCTTCAAAGAGAGCTGGGACATAATCTAGTTCACCTGTGGCAGTGAGCAGGTGGAAGGCACAGCCAACATGGGTGTGGTTACAAATAAAACAGTTAAGCGTGGGCTTCTGTATCAGTTTAGAATCTGGGGGACCCAGGCATAGGGGAGCCCACAGTCCCTCACATCTCCTTTCCATGGGCCTTCCTTGGAGATATGTGAGAAAGATTAGGGCCAGGACATGACTTGAGGGCGATCTGACCCAGCTCCTAGCACCTCTCTCACAGGATGCAAAGTCCTAAGCCACTGGGAGGAACCTCATGATCCCTCCAATGCTTGAGACCCTGGAGAGACCCTGTCTGTGGGACAGCTAAAAGCTAGCTGCTGTGAGACGAATCCCTCCCTGCTCTTTGTACTTATATATATTACCAATAACAATTTGAAATTGAAATTAAAGTTATATACAATAGCAGACAAAGACTGTCAGACATAGGGATAAATCTAACAAAATCTGTGCAAAGTTTGCATACTGAAAAGGATAAAGCACTTCCCTGGGGGGGAACACTGCTGAAAGATTAAAGAAGACTTAAATTAACAGAGACATACTATATTCATGGATAGGAAGACTCAATATTATTAAGGTGTTCATTTTCAAACTGATTTCTGAGTCAATGCGATGCCAACAGAAACACCAGCAGATTTTTTCCCCTTTTATTTTTTAGAGCAGTTTTAGGACCTCAGAAAATTGAGCAGAAAGCGGAGAGATTTCCCAAATACTCCCTGTCCCCACACATGCACAGCCTCCCCACTATCACTGTCTCCCATCAGAATGGTACATTTGATACAATTGATGAACATACATTGTCACAGTCACCCAAGGCCAAAGTTTGCATGAAGGTTCATGTGTGGTGTATCTGGATGAGGCATGATGACATCTATCCATCATTGTGATATCTTATACGTGGTTTCACTGCCCTAAAAATCCTCTGTGCTCCTCTGTGAATCTATTTCACCTCCTTAGCTCTATGGCCTCTGCTTCATCATCTCTCATTGTGGATAAGGTTTGTGTCTACTTCATAGTACCTGGGGATTTGATACCCCAGCCACTGAAAGGATGTGTGCTCCTATCTTGCAGGGGTGGGGCTAAAGAGCTGGGAGGCATACCTCAGTGTCTGCACTCAGGCTCTTGATGATGCTGTGGTTCCAAGGGGACCTTTCATCAAAGAAGTAGCACCCCAACTGCATGGCATGGTACAGATCCAAGGAAGAGAGAGCATCTGGCCAGAGGTGTTCAGTGGTCAGGGCTCTAGTGTGATGAAAAGAGCCAGGAAAGGGTTTTAGTCTAGACTGGAGGGGGGAAGAAGAAAGAATGTCCCAAATTTCAAATAAAAGGTTGTAAAAATCAACATGGGAGGCAGGATGGGAAGGTCAGGCGTGTGGGATCCTACCTCTGGCCTGGGGAAGGGGGTTAAGGCATCAGCACAAGGATTGAGAAGTGAAGGAGCCAATACCAGGTGGAGGGAACGAATCAGATCTCACAACAGAATTCACACCTGGTGTGAGCTCACTACAATGTGCCTCTAAGACAACAATCCTTGTTGCACTGCCTTGCAGAAAGATGTCTGTGAGCTTGGTACAGCTTCTTCCATGTGCACATATAGAGAGAGTTGTTTTATACTTTGGACCAGTGACATTATTCTTTTGGTGGGGGGGGATATTTAAAAATTTGTAGTAAAATACGCATAAGATTTACCGTCTTAACCATTGTTAACTGTACAGTTCAGTGGCTTTAAGTACATTCACACTGTTGTGCCACCATCACCACTAATCATCCAGAAAACATTTTTTGTTTTGTGAAACTGAAGCTCTGTACCCATGAGCAATAACTCTCCATGTCCCCTTCCTTCACTCCCTGCCCGCCCACCCACAGAAATAGACACGCTTCTACTTTCTGTCTCTGATTTTGACTACTCTAGGTGCCTTTCTAAGAGGGATCATACAGGATTTGACTTCTGTGACTGGCTATTTCATGGAGTGTAATGTCCTCAAGGTCCAACCGGGTTGTAGCAGGTGACAGAGTGTCCTTTCTTTCTAAGACTGAATAAGATTCTATTGTATGTATAAACCACATTTTGTTTATTAATCTGTTGATGGACACTTGTGGCTCGCATGTTTTGGCTATTGTGAATAATGCGTCTTTGAGCATGAGTGTACAAATACATGTTCAAATTTCTGCCTTCACTTTTTTTGAAGTTGAATTGCTGGACTATATGATATTTCTATGTTTAATTTTCTGAGGAAACTTCATAACAGCTGCCCTATTTTACATTCCCACCAAAGGTTGCCATGTCTCTATACTCTTGCTGACATTTGTTATATTCTGGGGGATTTTTTTTTTGACAGTAGCTTTTCTAATGGGAATAGAGTGGTATCACATAGGGTTTGGTCAGCATTCCCATAATGGTTGGTGATGTTGAGAATCTTTTCATTTGCTTATTGGCCATTCAGGTATCTTTTTTGGAGAAATGTCTATGCAAGTCCTTTGCCCATTTTTGATCAAATTACTTTTGCTGTTGCTGAGTTGTGGGAGTTCTTTAAACATTCTAGATCTTAACCTCTTATCTGGTGCAGGGTTTGCAGATATTTTGTCCCATCCAGTAGGTTGCCTTTTCACTCTGTTGGTTGTGGCCTTTGGTCCTCAGACATTTTCCATTTAGATGTAGTCCCATAGATGTATTTTTCCTTCATTTCTGTTCTTTTCATGTCCTATCCAAGAAATCATTGCCAAATCTAATGTTATAAAGCTTTTTTCCTGTTTTCTTCTAAGGGTTTTTATACTTTGAGGTTTTATGTTTAAGTTTTTGTTCTGTTTTAAGTCAGTGTTTGTATATGGAGAAAAGTAAGGCTCCAACTTCTTCCTTTTGCATGTGACTTAAATCCTTGATCTTCTGGGGCACCTGGGTGACTCAGTGGTTGAGCATCTGCTTTTGGCTCAGGATGTGATCCCACAGTGCTGGGATCAAGTCTCACATCGGGTTCCCCACGGGGAGCCTGCTTCTCCCTTTGCCTATGTCTCTCTCTGTGTCTCTCATGAAT
Organism: Vulpes vulpes; assembly: GCF_048418805.1. Taxonomy (NCBI): domain Eukaryota; kingdom Metazoa; phylum Chordata; class Mammalia; order Carnivora; family Canidae; genus Vulpes; species Vulpes vulpes. The sequence continues at coordinate 67,006,313 of NC_132780.1, forward strand.
AAATAAATAAATCTTAAAAAAAAAAATCCTTGATCTTCCTTCCAAGGACAAGAGCTTAGAGTCCCCATGGTGTTAGTACAGTGCTGAGGACACAGTAGGGTCCAAACACCTGTTCTCTGTCCTCATTTTACATCATAGGACTTAACATCTCAAACATAATGAAGATGTGGAAGTAGTCCTCATGCCCTACTACTTTTCTTGGAACATAGAGAGAACTTTATATCAATTTTTAGATTACAAATATAAAGTGCATATCGACTGAGAGTTGATTTGGAGGAGGAAGAGAAAGCTGTGGAAAAAATGTTTTCTATGATCTAGTTATTCCAGCCAGTTCGTAAAATTTACATCTGTTTTCCTCAGTAAAACTTAAAATACCCTCCAACCTAGAAAATTTGCCAAAAAAGAACATTTATTTATGTCCTAAGTGTTATTTAATGACTCATTGTTATATTTGTCTTGATTCATTCTTTTAGGTTAATCCCATTTTCTTTAGTTTCTACTCAAGATTATTGATGAGAAAGGACAGTCGGGTGACAGTCACACCAGGGACCTGGTCATTCCTACAGGGAGATCTCATTTGCAGGATCCAGAGTCTTCCTCCACCCCCACCCCAGGGTGAAGCCCAGCCTAGCTCCAGGCCTCTAAACCAAGAGTTTTAGAGTTATTGCCTGTTAGAAGTAGTGGCTCTTACGCAGACCCAGCTCCCTGGACCCAGCTGTCCCTCGCTGCCCAGAAGCATGTTCCAGTCCCACTGGAACCCCCGGACCGACCTCTCCATTCATTTGGAGAACCTGCGGCTGTTCTCACTTTGAAATGGATTCCTGACCATGAAGTCAAATGAGCTCTCAAAAGGATTTTAAAGGCTCTTTTTATTTAATGTGGGAAAACACCACATGAAATGCAGCCATGTGGGTGGAACTTGAAGCATGTTCGCTTCCCATCCAAGGCCACACAGGGAGGGAGGCTTGCAGTCCGAGAAGCCCTATGGCCCACTGGGCTATGAAGCTGTAGTCAGCAGGCTCGCAAGGACCAGGCGGTACATGACCTTAATGCATGACACTTTGGCTTTCAACTGTCTTAATGGGACAGGTCACACAGAATGAATTGACTTGGAGCCAGATTTAATATTCAATTTCATTTCGAGAGGCATGGAGAAATATGTCCCTGGAGCATCTTATAAAGTGAAAAATCCCAAGGTCTACCTGTTGACATAGCAGAGGGCTCCCAGGCTGGTCTGGGTCACCCTGCAAAGTGGGTTCTGAACTCAGTGGTCGAGGTTGCAGAGAACTGCAATAGTTCTCATGTTGCTTTGGGTTGAGTTCACCAGGGGCTAATCATTAGTCCACGCACTGCTCTTCTTCTTCTTCTTCTTCTTCTTTTTTTTTTTAAAGATTTTATTTATTTATTCATGAGAGACACAGAGAGAGAGAGAGAGAGAGGGAGGCAGAGACACAGGCAGAGGGAGAAGCAGGCTCCATGCAGGGGCCTGACGTGGGACTTGATCCCTGGTCTCCAGGATCACACCCTGGGCTGAAGACGGCGCTAAACCACTGAGCCACCCGGGCTGCCCACGCACTGCTCTTCTTGACTTGTTTATTCATTCATTTGTTTTCAGTAAACATTCTTACCACACCTGCAATATATGTGCAAGAGTTTCTTGTGGCTCTGTTGACGTGTATATATATATATATATATATATATATATACACATGTGCCTGTGCGTGTACACGGAAATCAGGCATGCACGTACCTACCTGTGCACACACACACACACACACACACACACACACACACACCCCTACCTGAGATGTTGAGTGGAATTCACACAGAGAGTGTGCACATTCAATCTTAGGAGAGAGTGCCGTCCTATTTTTTAAATCAGTTTTTGTACAAAGTAAGAATCTTCCTTCTCCACTGGAATCATGGTTTTGGATCACAACCACTCTCTCGGGAAGAGCCCACGTATATGTGTTTCTGGCATATCCTTCATGGTCAAGCCAGGCATCTGTCAGCACATTGCTGCTCTGCAAGGCAGTGCCTCATGGGGCTTTTTCCTTAAACACTTCTTGTCTTAGGAAGGCAACATGTGAGCACGCATGACATTCCAAAGTTTGCTGCTTTCCCCGCCTGACTGTTGGATAGCCTCCTGAGACATACTTTGACTTTGATTTGTGAGTGCTTCCCAGGGAGTAACCCAAGGAGTTCTGTTTAAAATTTCGAGGCAAGACGAAGTCCATTTACATCCTCTTGAAGGCATTTCCATCACCTTCCAACTCAGTTCAATCCAGTCCTTTTTAACATAAATACCCTCTGCCTGCTCCGAAAACAGGAACCTTATGATGTGGTGTGCATGGTGGTGGAGGCAGTGCTGTGGAGTTCAGGCCGGACTCTGCTGTTACAGAAGAATTCTTACCTTATTTTAAAAATCTCAACAGAAGCCTTTTAATCATCTGCCATCTATAGTCAGAAGAGGCATACATATCGACAGGATTATTTTTTGAAAGGTACTGCAAGTGCTCTTCTGGGCTTGGTGCTACATAGAAATAAATGATTGCAGCTGCTACACTTCTGTGTGAAGTCTCTTCTCTTATTTGTGGAAGGAATGAGTACAGATGAAAACCTGAGGGATGCCTGGGTGGCTCAGTGGTTGAGCATCTGCCTTCGACTCAGGGCATGACCCCAGGGTCCTGGGATCGAGTCCCACATCAGGCTCCCCACAGGGAGCCTTCTTCTCCCTCTGCCTATGTCTGTGCCTCTCTGTGTGTGTCTCTCATGAATAAATAAATAAAAATCTTAAAAAAAAAAAAAAAGAAAGAAAAAGGAAAAGAAAGAAAACCTGAGGAAAAGCAGACGAATGCAGACCTCTGTCCATGGTACTAAACCTCTCCTCTTGTGCAGGCACAAGTTTTGTGTTCATTTCCTACCTAGTCAGCCAGCAATTTTCTTGAATTTCTCTCCTTTATTATCTTTTCCTCTCCAATTCTGCTGCCTCGGATATATCCCAGGCCCCCAGTGCCTTCCTGAAATGCTGATCCCTTTGGCTGAATGCCCCGTGTAATGAGGGAGAAGGGATGGGGTGAAGCATCCAAGCCCACAGCCACTCTACGTGAGAATTTCTCCCTTCCTGCCCTGGGCTCTCTCCCCAACTAATTGGCATCTGCAGATTTGAAGCTATGGAGGGGATGATACAATTTTGGTAGAGTGGATTAGCTTGGATTTAGGTTTCAACAATATTTGAATCATAAGGGTGTTATTGTATGTTAGCAACAGTAAGTCTGAATAGGCTAAACGCTGTAACAAAGTATCCCAGTAGCTCAGCAGTTTGAAGAAATACATGTTCATCACTTCCCACATCACGTCTAAGGAAGTATTTATGGGCAGTCTTCCCATGCAGGGAGCAGGGGCTGGGCTCCCCAGGGGCGGCCGCCCTGCCATGCCCTGGTGCACCCACAGGCCCTACTGGGGCCCCCACATCCGTCAGAGGGAAATGATGGAGATAAATGGTTTTCTGGATCATATGGAATAGTCACTGCAAAATATTCTTTAAATTCTTATTTCATGTGATTAAAAAAAAAAGATGTTATGTATTTATTTGAGAGAGAGAGAGAGAATAAGCAGGAGGGAGGAGCAGACAGAGAAGCAGACTCCCCACCGAGCAGCGAGCCTGACACAGAGCTCCATCCCAGGACCCCGAGATCATGACCTGAGTTGAAGGCAGATGATCAACTGATTGAGCCACCCAGGTGCCCCAGGTTTCATGTGATTTTTGATCCATGTCTTTAATCATGCACATGAAACAGTGCTTCCTTTGGGATTTTTTTCTCCCCTTTGTTATACCACAGAGTAGCATCTCATAGATGCTGGGGTAAGATATTTCTAGCTTTGGAGGATTCATGAGAAAGCTTTAGTGCATATTGCCAAGATATTCTCCTGTAGCTTTGGTGAATAATAATGAGCAGTTTAAAAGAAAGATGTTTATCTTTGCTCTACTGTGCCTTAACGTGAAAGAGCTCATATGATTTTTTAGATTACATCTAAAAAATATCATTTTGTTCTTTCCTGATTAATATAGCCAACATTTTAAAAGGGTTCTTGATGATAATTGGTTTTATAGACAGTCTTTTTAAAAAGCATGTCTTCTATGTGGTGTCTCAGTAAGATGATCTGATTAAAAAAAAAACACTTTAGGCATAAAACCATGCTTACCTTTGAAAAGCATTAAATATATTTTATGTTGTTTATTACAAGATATATTACACACCTGTCACAAAGGGTTAATCAGTAACAATCAACCAATCAAAAAATATCTGTTTAATGCCTAACATGTCCCAGTTAGAATATGAGGGACCAGGCATCACTAAGCTTTGAGGTTGAAGATGCTCTGACCTAACTGTCTGACATACATGTGCTGGATGGATGAAGGTGAGGGGCAAGTGTAGTCTCTCTCCAGTGGTATTACTCCATCATGTATTATAAATTACATTATGTTTTTAATATACCCCCTTTAGGAAAAAACCGGTAATGCCCAAAGAGTTTTCTTTACAAGGAAGGTAAATGCTGCTATACCATATGCTGTGGGTTGACCTGTGTTCCCCATCAAGGTAAGTTGTAGTCCTACGACTGTGACCCTATTTGGAAATAGAGACTTGACAGCTATGAAGAAGTTGAGATGAGGTCAGTAGGGTAGGCCTTAATCCAATATGACATGGTACGAGAGGAGGAGGAGAGGAGCGTGGGCACACGGGGAGACAGCTATGAGCTGAGGGAGGCAGAGGCCGAGCCTGGGGCCATATGTCTGAAAGCTCTGGGCTGTCATGAATCGTCAGCAACACCAGGAGCTGGAAGAGACAAGGAAGGACTCTCCCTTACAGGTTTCAGAGGGAGCATGGCTCTGCCAGCACCTTGATTTTGAACTTCTCTCCCACAAAACCGTAAGACAAGAATGTCAGTTTTCAGTGACCTGGTTTGTGGTATTTTGTTAGGGCAGCCCTCACACTAACACAGTGTGTTCTAAATGAACTTGGAAAACAAATTACAACATATAGGATAAATTCCCTTTAATTATATCAGAGTCAAACATGATCAAATCTAGAGTTTGAACAGAATCACTTTATAGATTTAGGTGGTTCTAGGAAGCCTGTCATGAGGTAGCGACCTGAGGTTTGGCTGGAAGGAGTGTGAGAGGGGAGGGGCCCCTTTGTCTGGAGGTCTGGTCCCTGGTTCCTGATGTGGGATCTTCCTCTTCACTTCCACCCCTTATCCACAAATATGGTCGAGAGGACACAGAAATGCATGAGAGCCACATGATTTACTGGGAGGTATTTGAAAGTAAAGTAGATGAGACTTTTTTTCTCTGAATGGTCCTAAAGTTACTTAAAATTTTTTTTTTAATTTTAAAAAAAATGGGTAATCTCTATACCCAAAATGGGGCTCAAACTCATAACACTGAGATCAAGAGTTGCATGCTCCACCAACTAAGGCAGCCAGCTGCCCCTAAAGTTATTTTCACTTAGGGAGAGAGTTTTCTGACTTCTTTAGGAAATCCTCTTTGTCTGGGCACTGTTCAGTTTTGAATGGGATTATTGGATTTATAATCCATCAAACACCCCGTGGCTGGCATATCTCTCTGTGAAGTGATGGTAAAGTTCAAAGATGGAAATTTGATGGAAGTTCACAGCTGTGAAATCGATCTGCTCATTTTAGGGCTTGAAAGCATGCAAATGAACAGGATCTTTTGAGGTCTTTTAAGTTTTTAGCTTAAAATTGTTCACGAAACGAAGTGTGAAGTTGCAGGAACAGGGCCTTGGACCTGCCTGAAAAGGCGCTAGAAGCAGACCATTTATTTATGGCCAAGTGGGTCAGGAGGGGCACACAAGAGGAGGAGGATCCCACTGTGTCAAGGGCCAGGACAGGAAGGTAGATGATGCCACCACTCTGGACGAGAATCTCAAGGGGACACCTGTCCACGCTGCGTAGCTGGGACGCCCATCTGAGGAAGTGATGCTTACACTGGCAATTGATAGGAGGGAAGAGGGGGCTCGGGATGGCTTGCAAACATCTGGGAGGCCTGGTACTTGCTGTGGTCCCTCCATCTTCCAAGATGGGATGGTAACAAGGTTGTATAAGGAGCTCCTCTACAGAATCCAGGCTCTGCAGTGAACCAGCAACTATTGTTCAGCTTCATAATTAACATTCTGAACAAGACACTGAAATATCCACCAATGACTCTGGAATCACTAGAAAAAGAATCCATTATGTTCAATGTAATTTTCTTGTTAAGTAAATTTTATTTTTGAGAGCTATTATTTCAGGAGTATATGTGGTAATTTGATTAAGAAGAACATGTGATTAGCCAGGACTCTTCATCCCTTGACCATGCAGCTATAGCAGAAACCAGACTGTACTCACATTTGCAAAAATGCTGCTTTAGACTTTTTAAAAGGTCAAGGATGCCTTCCTTTTATGAGAGGATTAAAAAGAGTTTTTCTACAAATACAACTCTAAAAAAATGAGTGAATATTGATTCTAGCATGTTAAGACTGTTGTGCCTTTAAGGGGTCAGAGGTTCATGCAAACATTCCCCAGTATCTGTCAAGTGCTGTGGGTTTCCATTTTGGACTTGGAGGTCTTCACAGAGAGCCAGCTTCTCCAGCCAGCCTCATCGTGGACCTGGGCTGTGTGCTCTCCCCGTGGGTACCACCGGAATGCAAGTAGAATATAAAGCATCAGCTGTTTGTTTCCATTTACAACAAAAAAATTGTTTCTTTTCTTTTTTAAAAGATTTTATTTATTCATGAGAGACACAGAGAGAGGGAGAGACACAGGCAGAGGGAGAAGCAGGCTCCATGCAGGGAGCCCGATGTGGGACTGGATCCTGGGTTTCCAGGATCACGCCTGGGGCTGAAGGCAGGTGCTAAACCGCTGCGCCACCCGGGCTGCCCAGAACAATTGTTTCATAGATGCAGGTGATCCTTCCGTGTCCAGCAGCCACTGGACGATGGGAGCTCTGTTCCCAGCAGCAGCCTCCTTTGGCCAGCGAGTAGGCATGCCCATGCACACAGACACAGGAAGGGCCGTGACTCCCCAAGGGCAGGGTGTGTGGGTCTGGCCCCCCAACCGTGGTGGAGTAGGCACACAGAGCTGGCCAAGAAGCCGCTCTTCCCACTCAGGTGGTGAGGTGCATTATCAGAGGTGAGACCCCGTGAAGATGCAGTCTAGGACAGGAGCCCCTGGGCCCACTTGCTGTGTCCCCTTGTGTGGACTAGAGCTGTCGGACAGCAGTCATGGTGACATTTCTGTGTCCTTGTGGTGCACAGAGCATGAGATCCCCACCCTCAGCACAAATAACCCCACTGCTCATGTTCACACTGCACAGTTTAGGAGGGACTGGTTTACTTCACCACCAAGTTCAGGTATATTTGGGAATCTGTGCGGAGCCCTGACAGAGGTCTCTGAACCATGTGCGCTCGGCCCTGACTGTGTTTGCAAACGTGCGGCAGTCCTAGGAGCTGCGGGTACCATCTGTTCTTGCTGTTCGAGATCATTATGTTCTGTGAAGTTGCCACAAATGCTGAATTAGCAAATACGAAACCATTGGCCCTAAAGGAAATGTGGGGTGAGGTCCCTGTGAGCCTCTGGTCATGACGTCTTCATCAGCTGACCGATACGCAGTCTTGCTCTGTTTGTGTGTCTGTTCAGCAACACCTGACTTAGCATATGCTGTTGAAACTCCTCTCCGGGGCACTCACCTGGCATGTGTATTTGCAGGAGCTCCTTGTCTCCCTGACTTCACTGTTGTCAGAGTGTTGGCCCCGGCAAGCAGTTCTGTGTGACACCCTCAGCTGCTGGGTGGTGCACGGGTGTCAGGGTGCCCACTCTGTCCAGCTAGCTCAGGGTGGAAGGGTCCTCCTAAACCACTGTGGAGTTTTCAGTGGTCTCAGCTGACGTGCTGTTATGTGCAGATGCTTGGTGTGCTGTGTTTGGGTCGTTATGTATGTTGGTGATCACCAATGCCACAAACAAAGCCATAGTGAGCGTCCCCACATGTGCCCCTTACATGGGTATGCACTTAGGAGTGGTGAGATTTCTGGGTTGTGGCCTTGCATTTAGTGTGAATAAACATTGCTGGAACACTGTCCAGCGGGGCTGTGCCCATCCACGCCCCAAGGCCGTGTGTGAAGTCCTGGGTCCCACATTTCCACTGGCACGATGTAGCATTCTGACTTTGCCAGTCTGGCATGTGCGCAGGGTGTCCTGTTGTTTTAATTTGGATTCTCTAATGAGTAGCAACTTTCTCTCTTCATAGGCTTCCTCGTATCTACTTGGGTTTTCTCTTCTGAGCATTACTTATTCATATTCTTTGCCCATTTCTATATTTGAATTCTTGTCTTTTTCTTTGGATTCTTAGGCTGTCTTTATTTATTCCTCATGTTGGTCCCTTGCTGATTTTACAAATTACAAATATCACTCTTAACATAGCTACCAGGCAGTAACCTTGCCCTGCAGTGAATACAAAGCCTAAATTTTATATTATCAAATCTACATTTTTTTTTTCTTTTGCTTTGCCTTATGGTTTGAGGTTTGGGGATTTTTTTCATGTAAACAAATTTCTTCATTCTTGAGTCACAGAAATATATGCACCTCTTATGCTAATGATGGATTCCTATCTTCTATGAATGTTAAACAGCTTCTTTTTTCCAGTTGGGTTCTTTCCTGGGGCTCCTCCTGGCATACAGGGGGCCCAGGACTCTGTACCTCTCTTCACACAGTGACCCAGTTTCCCCAAAACCAGACTAGAGATCAGATTAAAGCGGACAGCAAGGTGGGGTCAGGCACACAGTGATGTATCTAGAGGGAATTCAGAGAGCTTGCCAAGTGCAGTTGTGTGTCTGACTCCTGGGAGGAGAGATGGAGAGAGCCCCAGTCGGGCAGCCAGGCCCCCAGCAGGAGATGTGAGTCTGCATTAATATGGCCCCATTGCAGCGAAGTTATGCAGGATATGAGAGGTGATGCATGCTGTGCAAGAAGAGCAGAGAGTGGAGCAGATATAATTTTAAAGCACATATTGAGGGAAGACCCCATGATGATGCCTCTGAATAAAGACTGGAGAAGGTGAGCAAGTGAGCCCTGCCACCCCCCCCATGGAGGCCATTCTAGGCAGAGGTAGGAGAGCGCTGGCCCCTTTGAGGCAGGGAGAAACCTTGAGAAGGCCAGCGTGACTGGAGGAGACGGAGTCCAGGGAGAACGTTGAGGTGAGGTTACAATGATAATGGGACCAGATTGCATGGGGCCTGTTGGATCACTGTAGAGTCAGGGCACCTGCTCAGTGAATGGAAGCCACTTGATTGGTGTGATGTCCTACCCGCATTCTCACAGGGTCACCCTGGCTGCTGTGCTGGGAAGGGAGATGTCTATAATTGGACACGAGAGGCCGTGGTTGCTCTGGACCAGAGAGGTAGGCAGCTAGGGAAGCGGTAAGAAGAGGTCTTAATAGGGCCATGTGTGGACCTAGAGCCAACGGGATTTTCTGCACCACGGAGTGTGATTGTAGGAGTTTGGTGCAGAACCCTGAGTGATGGGGGGTTTCTCGAAGGAGGGAAGCACCTCGGTGCTGAGCAGGGTGGGGCCAGAGGATGGACCACCACATTGACCAGTGCAGAGCGCGGTGGCTTCTGGAGCGCTGGGAGGACAGACGCTGGAGACCATGGTCGGCAAAGGGGGCAAAGAAAGGGAGTGCAGGCAGCAGAGGAGGCTCCTCGGGGTGCCTGAGATTCTCCAGCCGGAAGATCGAGTCTCCGGGAAGTTAGTCACTTGCCCAGGGACACGTGGCCAGACCCATCCTCAGGAAGTTGGGGTCCTTGAGCCCAACCCAAGGGCTCTGTGCGGCCTTGTGCAGGTTTGGTCACCGTGAATAATGCATTCTTTTTATGGTAGTTTTAGTCGGGTTTTGCAGGGATTCTTGCCAGCTGAACCTGTCCCAGGCAAATGTATTACGCACCTACCATTAGGCCTCAAAATTTGTCTGTGAGCCCGTTGGTGTTTCTGCGTGAAAGGTCATATCATAGCAGGTGATGTGACCTCCTATCAAACTCTCCTGTCGGTTGTGCCCGGATGTGTGCTCAGTCCACCAGTGATCACTTCACCCCAGTTTAAAATCCTGGTGCCACAGTGTTTAGCTAATCTCTCCTCTAAAGTTTTTTCTTCCTGGGGCTGGTCCTGCACTTTGAGGGTGATGGGTGTGGGTTAGGTGCACTCACTGATGCCGGAGGGAGGTGGCCCTGTCGCTGCGGTGGGGTCGGGCGTGGGCCAGGGCAGGAGAGGCGGCACCCCCTCTGCACGCTCTCTGAGACCGCAGCTAAATCAGTCCTTCCAGAAAAAGAGCTGCAGATGGAACCAGGAAAAAAAATGAAGTTACTACATGAGGCTTATGTACATTTCCATGAGCAATATGATGAAACTCATTTTTGAACTGCAGGAAACAGTCCAAAGTGCTGCTTCTTGGACGTAATTATCTCCACACATTTTTCTATACCACAACCTGTGCAGATTTGCACAGCAAACAATAGTTCTGAGCAATGTGGGTTAAATTCTAGACGAGTCAACGTGTCTGAGGCTCTTCTCAGCCTGTGCTGTGCAGGCATGAGAGGGGGCCCAAGGGCCGCTGGGGACTCTGCTCCGCTGACCGGGTGCCTGGGAATGCACAAGAATGTAAATTGGCCAGGTTGCAGTGGGAGCAGTGGGGAAGTATTTCTTTTTAATTATAATATCTCAGGAAGGGAAGAGGTGAGCTGCTGTCCCAGCTGCTGGACCTGGGAGTGTGTTTTCCATTACAATATCACTAAGAATTGTTTTCTCTTTGATTAAAATCCAAGTACCTAGGGATGTTTTATCTCGTAGCTTCAGGCCAGGCTTCCGATTAGTGTACAGGTCACTCGGTGTTTAAAGGGAGTCACTTGTAATCTCCCTGCCCCCCCACTCCCAGGCTGCATAGAATGCTTCGTATCTTTGATAGAGTTTTAAAACTTAATAGGTAGTAACAATACAAGGGATGAAGCAAACATATTTATGTAGATAGACATATAAAATATTGGTAATGCTCTGACCTTTCATGGAATTCTTTATTTTTGGGGGGCCTGGGGTCCTTATTTATCTTATAAGAAAAACCTTTACTGTAAATTCCTGCTTTGTTAGCTAATTTATTTCTTTGTCTACATATTATTTTCATCACTTTATTATGTTCACGCAGCATTAAAAAAAAACACTTACGGAAGTCAGCAAATGTAATCAACATCCAGAATCACCAGAGACTTTAGACACTCGACAGAAATTTCCAGTGGAAAATTTTTTAGAGGCTCATGGTTTTGCAGTATTATCTGGGTTCCACAAGAATAGTCTAAAAAATGACATTAGCACTTTTCGGATGCAATTTCATAGCAGCGTTACATTTAGCCTTCTGCTAACATCTTAAAAGCAATTTCCAGCCATTTCTGTTCATCCCCAAGGGAGTTTCCATTTTTGAATTAAAAAAAAAAGATGGCTTTGAAATATAGCTATGGAAAATGAAGGGGCAATTTTCTACATTTTATGTAAATTGAAACATCACATGGTCCCCAGCTCTTTGCTGGAAGGGAGCTGAACAGCCTGGGACATGAGGGCTGCGAGCCTCTCTCGGGACTTCTGGTCCTGGAGGATCCAGGAACGTGGATCCTGGAGGTGAGGAACATGGCTGGGTGGCAATCTGGGTCTGTCAGCTAAGCAATTGTCTTTGGTGGTCTGGTTGCTGGGGCTTGTCAGGATGGACCCTGCCCCGGGATTTCCCTGACCCCAATCTTCATTTAACTGCTGGTTTGGTGCTCAGTTTGTGGGGTCTCTTGGCATCTACTTCCCTGGGAGGGAAGAGAATAACCTGCCTGTGCCCAGGCCCAGTCCTCCTGCAATGGCTGCAGGCCTCCCACCCAGGGAGTCAGGACCTCAGCCGATTTCCACCTGCACCCCCTCCTCCTTCGCTGGCTGCTTCCCCGTCTCCCTGCAGCTCTCTGCCAGTATGGCCAGGTCCAGGGCAAAGGGCCGGGACACCTCTGGGGTGGGTCCCTCACTGCCTGGCCAGGTGAGCTGGGCTTTAGGGCCTGTGGCTGTAAGCCTGGGACGGCTTCTGTCTGCAGTAGGAAGGGCACTTATTTCTCCGCATCCTGTTAGGGGAATATTTAGGAGCTGTGAGTAACCATGAAAATCGCAGTGATCAGCTCCTGATGCACTTATGCTGCAGATCCAAACACTTTTTCCTGTCAAAGCAACACCCATGGGCTTGCTTCTTGGATGCTTCACCAGTGGAAGCTTCATGTCTCAAATACTTCTGATTTTCTGTTTGAAGGATATTTAGTCCAAGTGCATAGTAATTTCTCACTCCCTGTTTTTGGACATTCTTGTTTTTTTAGACCTCAGTTACTTTGCACAGTCTCAGGACCAAAGGGACAGATTTAGTGCCCAATATTCAAGGAGTATGCTTAAAAGGAATGCCATAAAATCAATGTAGGTCTTGAAAAGTAGAGTATTCTAATTGCTCTCATTTCATCTTTTTACATATAGTATTATCTGCTGTTTATTGCTTGGTCACAGAGATTATCATTTTAACAGATAATAACTAACAGTTTAACTTTATGGTTATATATGAGTAAATTATTTTGTCTTTATTAGTAAGGTGGTTTGTTTAATTTTCTCTCTTTCTTAATAAATGATGAGCTTGGACCCACTGGCTAAACTCTGATGTCATTTTTGTCCAGGGAACTGGCAGGGTCACTGGCTGCACCTGGACAGACCATCCAATTCTCCATCTCACTTCCCTTATTTGAAAATTGGGGTGTCTGAAGTGTTCTCCTCAGAGGGACATCCCGAAAACCAAGAGAGCCCACCAACATGGAGCAGCACCCAGTGGAGACAGCAGCTGTGCTGTGGGACAGTCCCTATCTCCTTTTGTCCAAGTGTCACCCTTTTCTGAGCACGGACAGCCTTCCCAAGGGGATGCATGAAGGAAAAAATGCCTCTACCGTCCTCAATGCAAAACAAAAACCAAAAAACAAAAACACCTTCCAAAATCCTAAAGCTGCATCTTATTTTCAAACCTTGTTTTAGGTGCTCTAGGTTTTTTTTGTTTGTTTGTTTTTTTGTTTTTTTGCACAAATACATTAAAATAAAGAGTCACTACAACTAATTAAAAGTAATTCACTTCTCTCTTACTGTTTGCTGATGTCTGGAGAAGCACTTTATTTATCTTTTTAAAAAAATATTTTATTTATTTGACAGAGAGTACAAGCAGGGGGAAAGGGAGGGGGTGAGGGAGACGCAAACTCTCTGCTGAGCAGGGAGCCCGATTAGGGGCTGGATCCCAGGACCCTGAGGTCATGACCTAAGACGAAGGCAGATGCTTTACTGACTGAGCCACTCAGGCACCCCAGGGGAAATGTTTTCCATAATTTACCCTTGAGTTTTTGAGATTACATACCTTTGAGGCCATGGAGTAATTATTGCCCCAAATCGTTTTTCTGTTACCAGTTATAAACTATTCACACAGCTAGTAAGTGAAAAAAAATACATTTGACTTCTGAAAATATTGTTTTTGCAATTAAATATACTCATTGGTTTAATTATATGAATAAATATATACAGAACACTGTAAATAAACATATAATAGGTTTAGTATTTAAAAGCTGAAAGTAAGGTGAATAACATTAGATTTATTGTAACCATATAAACCATTCTCTTCTCTTTACTCTATCTCCCCCTTTCCCTTTTCCTATGAGATGTTTTACATTTCTTTAAAAGTAGGCACACAACTAAATTGTTCCAGAACTGCTGACGACACTGTCACAAAACCATTTACCAAAGTGCTAATGCCCCTAAATGGGTTCCCTGGGCTGCTTCTGCTGCCCACAGGGACACTGGTCCCTGACAGCCCAGGATTTCTCGGCCTCCCTGTCATTTCTGTCGTCCCTGAAACTCTGACACTAATCCAACTGCTTTTGTAGAATACAAGTTTTATTCCTTTTAGAGTCTTCCTGTTTACTTTATGAATAGTCTGCAATTTCAGAGCCAACCGAAGGCATATTCCTAGCGCCTCTCATGAAATGTTATTTTCCTGGGACGGTGATCAAGGGAAGGGCAGTGATTGGAATTTGAAATTGTCTCAAGTAGAAAGCACCAGCTCCGCAGATACAGGAAAAGCCAGCACCTCATTGCTACAGCTTGTATGTCCCTCTCCGACCCATTTCTTTCAAACATTGTAGGCAGGTGCACCCAGACTCACCCAGCAGGGGGTGGGGGGAGCTGGCTGTGACTCTGTCCCTGCTGGTCCACTAGCTGGGGGCAGACACTGCCACCAATTTGTTAAAATCACCTAAAACCTTTGACCAGGACTCCAGCTGTGTGGGCCCAATTGCACCAGGATGAACTCTCATCTAGGCTTCAAATGTCTCATTGACTTAAAATATATTCTCTAGAACTCCTAAGGAGTGGGCTTAACTGAAACAGTGATCTATTGTCCAGGATCTAAGTGAGCTCATGATGTCAGCGACTGCCAGAATGGTTAGGAACCAAGTACCCAGTTTTTAGGGGGACCCCATAATCTCCAAGAAACTGCTGCTGAGCAAGCCCCACCCCCAACCCCAGACAGGCTGAGGGGTCCCCTTCCCTGGGGCGTGAGGAGGAGGAACCACCAGATAACACCTTTTCAAATTTGCATTTAAAAGTAAGAGTTATTGGGGATCCCTGGGTGGCGCAGCGGTTTAGCGCCTGCCTTTGGCCCAGGGCGCGATCCTGGAGACCCGGGATCGAATCCCACGTCGGGCTCCCGGTGCATGGAGCCTGCTTCTCCCTCTGCCTGTGTCTCTGCCTCTCTCTCTCTCTCTCTGTGACTATCATAAATAAATAAAAATTAAAAAAAAAAAGTAAGAGTTATTAGTTACAAAGGGACTATCTTCTGGCATTTAAAAAATGCAAATGATACAGAATAGAACTGTTCCCACCGCTCTGAAGGGCTCCCCCTGCCTCCTGAGTGCATAGTGACTTGTCACCTGTCATCATTTTAAAAACACACAGGACAGTGCTGTTCTCTGCGCAGGCAGGTTTTTTTTTTTTTTTTTTTTCTAATTCTTTTCCTCGCTGAATTTGGATTTCCATCCCTTCCACCTATCCTTCAGAATATTATCCTAACGTGATATATATGGATCTTTGTGAAAGCCTTTTATTTGTTTATTTTTTAAAGATTTTATTTATTTATTCCTGAGAGACACAGAGGGAGAGGCAGAGACACAGGCAGAGAGAGAAGCAGGCTCCCTGCGGGCAGCTTGATGCGGGACTCGATTCCAGGACCTGAGCCGAAGGCAGATGCTCAACCGCTGCACCACCCAAGCGCCCCTGTGAAAGTCTATTATTTGTCACCTATATTCTTGCAGTAAACATCTGTTCATAAGTTGATTTTCAAATTAATTGTGACCACAAGGCTGTAGGTGTGAAGTTTCTCCTGAATTATTGTTACAATTATTATTGGGATACAGTTGGGTAAAACATTTTATTTTAATGGAAAATCATCCTCTGTGTGTGTGTGTGTGTGTGTGTGTGTCTCATGAGTAAATAAATAAATAATTTTTTAAAAAAAGAAAGAAAATCATCAAATACAGCAAGTGATGGGGAATTCAGAGCCCAGCAGTCCAGCCCCGTCGGCGGGGTCGTGTGCGAGGTGTCCCTGCACTGCCGGGCACGCAGTGAGCAGGGCCAGGTGCTGTGCCCTCGAGCGGCCCACCGTGCTTCTGAGCTGGAGACACTTGCTTGCATAAATGGGTCAGAAAGGTGGAAATGAAGAAGGATTTGTTATAATAACATTACTTGGTTTTTCTGAGCTGTATGCCCGAGAGCGCTGTGTGATTGTTATAGATTATTTTGAAAGCTCTAGCAGCTGAAGATGTGAATAGGTTGCCCTTGGGATTTGCTGAAAGCAAAGAGCTGGAGCCTGTGGGGCTTCCTAGAGGAGCCGGAGCATGAGGAGCTTCTAGGGTGTCAGCCAGGAGTTGTGTGCGCCCCACTGCTCTGCACACAGACTTAAGGGTGACAGGTGAGCCCTTTTTGTGTAAAGGGGAAACTAGGCCATGGAGGGGGGGGGTGGAGCATTGGAGGGAGGAATTCTGTCTTTTTTTTTTTTTTTTAAGGATTTTATTTATTTATTCATGAGAGACACAGAGAGGCAGAAACAGGCTCCCTGTGGGAAGCCCGATGCAGGACTAGATCTCAGGACCCTGGGATCATGCCCTGAGCCAAAGGCAGATGCTCCACTGCTGAGCCACCCAGGTGTCCCTTCTTCCAACTTTTTTAGGATGGAGTTGGGGAACCTGGAAATTACAAATAATTGCTTTAACAATGTTTATGCCTGCATACCAGTGGGAAGGTCTTTGCACACATGCTTACCCAGTCTGGGGAGCACTGAAGTGGGGTCCCAGCCGGGCACAAGGCCCGCGGACGGTGGGGTGTGAGCACAGCCCCCGGAGAGCCGGGCAGGTGACCATCTGCGCTCCAGCTGGCAGAGGTCGTTTGGGGCCTGTTGGGAGAGGCCCAGTGAGGATGCCTCTGGCAGCGGGGTTTCAGCGTTGCCCATATGAGCTCCTTTGGGTGCCGAATCACAGTCCCAGACTTGGGTGCTTCTGGTGGTGGAGAGGTCACATGCACACACCCAGATGTTTTGTGCCAGGTGTCATGCTTTAGGCATTGCTGTGGTGGCAGCACTGGCAAGTGGGCGGGGAGGTGTCACCCGGTCCCCACGGCAGGTGGTCCTCACCCTGCATGAGTGAGGTGGTCCTTACCCTGCACCCGTAGAAGAGACCCCAGGGGTGCAGCTCCATTGCACCAGAGGATTCTTGATTTGATCGGGCCAGAATAATGCACTGCAGAGGCTGGTGGGCTCATTCACCCAACAGCACTGCCGGGAGACACAGAAACATTGCAGCGGACTCGAAGTTTCCAGTCTCCTAGGATTCTGCTTAGCCAGTGGTTTGATCTTCGCGTGGTGCCCATCGTCTGCTTGATGAGGAGGTCGAGGATTCTGATGGTGTTTTCCTTATGCTTCTTTTCACTGTGCAACAAACAAATTAGGGATTCATTTTTGTTGCTTGCCTGTGTTTTACCCCAACATCTAATTGGTCACCCAATCTTGGTGTTCGTCGCGGCCGCTCTGCAGACCTGGGCTCTCCTGCTGCATCCCCAGCACAGCTGGGAGACGTTGTCAACCATTTCTGTGCTTAAAATCCTTTAAGGGCTTCTCCACGTTGGTGTGTGTATTTTTTTCTAAAATAGAAGAATTATATCATGCCACTGATTAAAAGCACGTCTATTAAGTGGCGTCCACATCTTGCATGAGCTCTACCCTGCCTCTGACAACCTCCAAGATACACAGACGGGGTCGGGGGGGGGGGGTGACACCCTCCACGGGGACCCTGAGCCAGCCTGGAAGCTGAGCCTGGGAGCAGAAAAGCTTCCCTTTTTTGTTCTATGTCTGAGGGCCTTTGAATCAAATTGATGAAGGCATATTGGCAACAGGAGAGAAAGAGCTTACATTTGAACACAGTGAGCACACAGTGCTCAGTGACGAGTAACTCCCAGGGGTGGTCAGAATCTGGGGCTTCCAAATCTGACTTAGTAGGAAAGGGAGGAGGGGGAGCAAATGTGTTTCTTTAGGGAAGATAAATAGGTCTTTAAAAAATGTATTTATTTATTCTTGAGAGACACACAGAGATAGGCAGAGACACAGGCAGAGGGAGAAGCAGGCTCCCCACAGGGAGCCCAATGTGGGACTCGATCCCAGGACCCCAGGGTCACAGCCTGGGCCAAAAGGAGGTGCTCAACCACTGAGCAACCCAGGTGCCCTGGATAAATCAGTCTTTCAGGAGCAAGTTTTGTGTGCATTTGTCTGCAAAGGTGTGAGCTGTCTCTCCATCTTCTTCCGGGCACGGGAGCCCCCCAGAGGGGGGATTCTTGGTGGCTTTACGCTTGGCCTCCCCTGGGAAAGGAAATGCCCCGTAGAGGAGATTCACAGCAGACCTCGTTTCTAAGAAGCTTCTGCTTTTGTTCAGACAAGGGAAGCTGTGACAAGGCTTCTTCCTGCATTTGCAGAATGTCAAAGGTCTTCATCTTAGAACAGTCTCCGTATGAACCCTGGGCTCCGAGCGGATCTCCACGCTGCTGCTCACTGTTCCTGTCTTCTGCCTTCCTTGATTTCGAGGCTGTGTCCTGGATCCACCTTGTCCTGCTCTCTTCCCTCTGCTGGGCCACCCAGTGCAGAGCCTGGGCTCTGGTGGGAAACCTCCCCGATTGCCTGTGTCCTCATGCAGCCGCGCCGCCGTGTCATGTGCCGCATGTACTTGCACACGCAGCCTCTCATGCCTGTTACCCATCTGTGAATGCTGAGCTCTTCCTCAAAGCCTGGGTCCTGAGTTGGGTGCAGAGACCAGGACAGCCTCCGTCTGCAATGATTGCCTGCCATGTGCAAGGAAACGGGGTCCCAAAACACATGAGGAGGAGCCAGGGCTTGAAGCCACTGTGTTGCCCTGACATGCAGCCCTAATAGGGGTTCAGGGTTCAGGGAGGGAGCCCTGCAGGCAGCAGCTCTGTGATGCCCCCCAGCCGCATCCAGCCTCCCCGGGGACCAGTTTCAGTGTCCTGCAGGTGTTGGGTTTTGCAGGAAAAGCAATTCTATGTGTGTATGATTTGTGTTCTTTTATTTTAAAGACTAGGCTTCCCTTATTTTTCCCTATTGTGATGACAATGTATCTTTGCTAGAACAGCAAAGAAATAGAAACCCACTTGGGATTTGCAGGTTTGGGATTTGAAATACAGATGCCAGTCCATCCCAAATGGGGTTGGCATCGTGATCTTAAGACATTGACAGGCCAAACAGGGATGGGTTTGTTTTTTTTTTAAATGAATACACGTAACGTGTATTTCTTTTCTTCCTGATTTAAAAGAAATCTATTGCATTATAAAAAATGTGAAGAAACAGAAAGATGTAAAGAAGACATTTAAAATCACCTTATGTAATGAAGCAGAGATAATCACTCCTAACACAGGGTATATTTCTTCATCTCATGACCTTACTTCCTAGTCTATCTCCCCATCTGGGGGCACACCTTGCACTTGTTACATCACTGAGAATCAGTATCTCTGTATGTTTCTATGTGTACATCACCACCATTTATACAGCTTACTACAATTGAATCACACATTTTTATGTTGTCATTCAAAAAAAATGATTTATTCACTTATTTTAGAGAGAGAATGTGAATTAATGCAAGTGAGAGGAAGGGGCAGAGGGAGAGGGAGAATTTTCAAGCAGACTCCCCGCTGAGCACAAAGCCTGTTGGGAGCTCAATCCCAGGACCCTGAGATCATGACCTGAGCTGAAATCAAGAGTCAGATGCTCAACCAGTTGAGCCATCCAGGCTCCCCTAAGATGTTTCTTAACATTTTATAACCTTCCCCTAAAATTATTAAATATTTTTACTAACTGTAGAATTTTCCATCCTAGAGTTATACCATATTTTATTCGTACAAATCTTTGCTGTTGAATATTTGGGCAAGTGTTCCATTTCTCACCATTATAAGAAACACTACAGTAAACACCTACATACTTATGTCTTTGTCATTGCTTTGACTCCTATTATCGGGTCAAAGACTTGAGATTTTTCTTTATAGAAATAGTTTACATCTTGTGACTCTTATGCAAAACAGCATTTGGAGACCTCATTTGGGAAGAACATTTTACTTCTTGGTTTGAGTCTCTATACGGGTGTTGGAAAGCGCCCCCAGGCAACATGCACAGGGAAGGAGAGCTCCTGGTTGGGCACTGCTCCCAGGGCACCTCTCTCCCGCCCCCCGCTGAGAAGCAGTGAGCCCAAAGTGTGCTGCAGGAAGACTGGGAGTGCTGCTTTGGGAAGCGAAATGACTGGAAGCAAATGGTAGCGGTCAAGAATACAGGCTTTGGGATTCACTAAACTGGGTTTGTTAAATCCCACTCCACAGCTTTGGGAGAATGACTTATGCAGTGTGCATCGCGCACCTGGTACGGATGCACGGCTGGCCTCTCTGCTGGCCTCAGCCGTTTTCTGGCACATCCTCTACAGAAAGTAATACTTAGGAAATAACAAATCCTTTAGTACATTGAAGAGCAATCGCTCCATAGACCAAAAGAGCAAATGATGTGTTTTTCCATACAACCTCTGACCTGGCAGTGAGGAAATGGAGGTTCCCAGAATCGGGGTGACTTGCCCAAGCAGTGTAAAGAGTAGTGACCCACGGGGGCCCAGGAGAGGCACCAGGTCCCTTCCTTCCTTTCTGGTCAGGGAGAGACTTTTACATCATGTTGGAAGATGTATTATAAAGACAGTGGAGGGGGTGGTTCTTCTAATTTCAGGACGAGAACTGCCTTTATAATGAAAGGATGGTGCTTTAAGGGTCTTCCAAAGACATAGACCAACATAAGGAGTGTGTGTACACGTGCGTGCACATACGTGTGAGGGTGTGCATGAAGACGTGCAGGTGTATGTACACATACAGAGGGACTGGTCCCCATGGTTGGGGGTGCTGGCCAGCCTGAGGCATGTAGGGCAGGCTGCCAGGTGGTGCCGATGTCTGAGAGTCTGAAGGAGAAGCGCTTCCTTCTTGGGGAGCCTCAGTCTTTTTCCCTAAGGCCTTCCATTGAAGGCTGTGACCGCCCATAGTAGCGAGGGCCATTTGCTTTATTCAAAGGCCACTGATGTAAAGGTTAAGCACGTGTAAAACCTTCCAGCAACATCCAGACTGCAGTGTGGCCAGCATCTGGTCCCCATGGCCGGGCCAGGTGGACGCACAAGTTAACTGTCCCAGGAACCAAAGGCCTGGCATTGGTCAGGGCTGAGCAGATGGGTCCAGGGTCTGGGGTCTCCATGTTCCATCTGGGGCAGAGGATGAAGCATTCTGCTGCATAAATCACAAATTAATTAGAATTGATGAAAATGTCTGTAAATAAATGTGTGCTCCCGGCCTTGCACACATCTGGTTTACATGGTCACAGGGCTGAGGTGGGAGGGGACGGTCCCCTCTCCCTGGAGCTAGCTGCATCTCAGCTGCACACAGGGGTCCAAGGAGCTCTGCCCGCTCTCAGGAGGGCTTAGGGAAGCTGGCCCCGCTCTCTGGGCCTCAGAGTGAAGTTGTGCTTCCTCCTTGGGCTCTAACTGAGCTTCAGTTTTAGTACTGGGGCTTCTGAACTTCTCCTGGAGCATAACCACGTTTCCCAGTCTTGTGCGTGCATATGTGTCTTGGCCACACCCAGCTCCTCCGTCTCCAGAACCTGCCGGGACTCCCGATAGGTTAGAGTCTTGCTCCTAAAGATATGGTTAATTCTTAACCAAGGGTGATCTTGTACCCCTGGGGGGTAGTATTAGCAATGTGCTGTCATTGCCGGGAAGGAGATTTCTCTTAGTATTTGAGACCAGGGATGCTTCTAAACATCGTACAGTGCACAGGAAGGCCCCTGTGACAGAGCTACCCACCCCAAAGGTTGTAGTACTGAGGAGGAGACCTGAGGCCCTGAACCCTGGCTCCCAGGAAGAGCTCGCCCCTGAGCCCCTGCACCAGCCTGCTGCAGGACCTGCCTGCTGTGTGGTCCTGTCCATCTTCTCTCTCATGGCTCAGCTCCGCACTGAATGCCTAAATGCCGTGTCCACACCAGGTCTGCTTGGCTGGTTGATGGCTCCTTGGCCTCTCTGCCAAGTGCCCGCCCAACCCCAGTGAGTGCATGGGGTTCCTGGGAGCACTTGCTTCAGCGTAAGGTCAAACATCGTGCTCCAAGTGAGGGGGAGAGGCCCTCCATATTAATATTATCTTGGCAATCCTAAAATGCATTGTCAAGTTATGGATAATTAAAAATGAGATGAAACTAGTTTCTAGTTTTTCTGGGAGAGAGATAATGACCTCTCTTGGTCCTAAATATATTCTATAGATGTTTTTTCTCTTCCTTGTGCTTTTCTTAGTAGCATTTTCTTTTGCCTGGCTTCCCTTATTGTAAGAATGCAGTGCATGCCATAATATAAATTAATGTGTTAACTGTTTATGTTGCTGGTAAGCCTTCTGGTTAAGGGTAGGCTATTAGTAGCTAAGTTTGGGGGAGTTAAAAGTTACATATAGATTTTCAACAACACGGGGGTCAGTGCCCCAGCATCTGCATCGTCCAAGGTTTAAATGTACGCTCGTTTAACAGTCTGGTGTATGGATGTGTGTCTTCTCCACACATGGGTGCTCTGCCTCCAGCTTTCGTATACTGATTTATTTTCTAAAGGCATGGCCCTCACAAATGGAGCCAGAGAGGAAGACGTGAGATGGCTTGTGTTTCTGTGGGAGGAAAGCTCTGACCTACCATCGCGTGGTATTTCTTTAGAGGGATCTTCTGGTCCTCAGATGCTGGGAGAGGATCTCAGTGCTCTGGGAGGATTTGATAACAAGGAGTTAACAGTCTCTTTATGGTAGCAGAGTCACTCAACACACCGGAGTGAGTATGATTTGATTACTTGGACTGTGAAAGCCACACACAGAGAAAAATGTCTGGCTCGGTTTACATGACCTATGCAGCCTGAGTCTCTAAGATGAGTACATGTATTCCACAGGTGTAGACAAAGACTATAAATGCCATGGTAAGTGCCCCCCTGACCTGAAACAACCCCAGCAGATTCCTCCGTGTCTGAAATTGGCTCCTATCTCCAGTTCAATTACTACAATTGTTTAAATGCTCACTGGACATTTGCCCCAGTTCCCTGGTTATTCTGGGTTGGCCCACAAAGGCGTGTGGCCTACCTGGCCCTGTTCGTAAGCTAGCGCTGCTGTGACAAGTACCACAGACTGGGCAGCGTTCCTTACAGTCCTGGAGGCTGGACGTCTGAGGTCAGGGTGTGGGCAGGCTTGCTTTCTTCTAAGACGTCTCTGCTCGGCTCGCAGATGGCATCTCCTGTGTCCATGTGTGGTCTTCCCTCTGGGTGTTTCTATATCCCACCTAATTTCCTTTTCCTAGAAGGACACCGGTCCTATTGGATCAGGTCACCCACATGCGCGACTTCATGTCACTTGATCACCTCTGTAAAGACCCTTCTCTAGGAGCATCATACTTAGAGGTCCTGGGTCTTACTGCTTCTACACATCAACTTTCGAAGGGCACAATCAGTCCAGAACAGTCCGTACCTATCAATGATGGGTGTGTTTTTCATTTTTATGTGGTTGGAATCATAGCCTATGTTTCCTATTGAAACTTATTTTCAAAAAACTCTACGATATTGTTGAGATGTATTCATGTTGATCATGTAGTTCTATCTCATTCACGTCGAGTGCTGTGTAGCATTTCCTGGTAGAACATGCCAGTGTATTTTTCCATTCCCCTATCAGGGAACTAAGTCAGGTGATTTCCAAAGTTTGTTCTTTTAAGTAGTGTTCAATGGACAATGTGTGTCTTCCCATGAACATAAAATAGAGTTTATTCCTCTGTTTAGAGACTTAAAAGTGAAACTGATGGCCATATGATATAAACATTTTCAAATTAACTTGATATGGAAATTCTTCTCCAAACTGGTTGAACTCATTTATCTTCCCTTTAGCAATTTGTCACAGTTCCTTTTTCCAGATTCTCACCAACTCCCATTGGATACAGTGTGGCACACTTGTGCTCTTTTTTTAAAGATTTATTTTTATTGATTTTAGTGGGGGGGAGGTGTGGGCAGAGAAGGAGAGAGTATCTTGAGCAGACTCTGCTCCTGATGTGGAGCTCGATCTCAGGATCCTGATATCAAGACCTGAGCCGAAATCAGAGTCGGATGCTTCACTGACTGAGCTACCCAGACGCCCCACTTACCCTACTTTTAGGAGTGAAGAATTTGCTTATCTGACGAAGATGAAAAACACCTCTCTGTTGTAGGGATTACCCTTAACACATCTCTGATGCTGTTATCTAGGTTATGAGTATATTCTTCTGGTCTATGGCCTGTCTTGACCTTGTAGTGTCTTTTGTCCTGCAAAAATATTTCTCATGTAAATATAATCAAATCTATTGATTTTTTTAAAGTATAATGTATGGATTTTTGACTTGTTTGAAGAATCCTTTAGTCATTTAAGTAAAAATACAATCTCCTGAATGTCCTTTTAAGAATTACGTAGTTCAGCTTTTTCCCATGTTGGTCTTGAATTTATTTTTGTCCATGGTATGAGGCTGATGGGTCACTTGGCCAGAACCCCTCATCCCTCAGATCTGCCCTTCTCTGAGCTGTGGCATGCAGATGGATTCCTGGGGTCTGATGGGCTCCTCACACAAAGTTGATTCCTGTGGCTCTGGAGTGGGTGCAGATGTATGCCCGGGGTGCGTGTCTCCTGCTTGCCCTTCTTCAAAATAGTGTTGGCCAGTTTTCAGCCTTCACCCTTTGACTTAAATCCCAGGAAACAATATTTCTGCTTGGATTTGTGATTGTCACTGCATTAAATGTATATGTATACATTAAATGTATATGATTTGGGGAAAAGTGACTTTTTCTTTTCCTTTTTTTTTTTTTAACCATAGTAGGATTTCCATTCTGGAATGCAATATTTTTTTCGTGTATGTTGGCTTTCTTTTAGTTCTTTCAATAAGATTTTTCATATATTCTGTAAAGTCCTTACGTATTTTTGTTATACATATATATATATCTCCTTTATACTTTACAGATATTCTTTTCCTTCTCCCTCCTCCTCCTCCTTTCTGCAGTTTTGAATGTCATCTCTTTAAATGGTTTCCTGCTGATGTACAGAAGCCCTCTTAACTTCTGAATATCAATTACTCTTATATGCGGTAACCCATCATACTCTGATTAGAATTAAGAAGCCGTCAGCACATTCTCTCAGATTTCATGGAGAATTCTACTGCCCTTGAACCATGGGAGTTTGTCTACATTTACTTCTTCTACATCTTTTTTTTGAGTTTAAAAAAGATTTAGTTTATATGGTGCTCAGTGCTGTCCTCTGGTGGTCAGAAGTGCT
The DNA here is from genome assembly GCF_048418805.1 of Vulpes vulpes. NCBI lineage: Eukaryota > Metazoa > Chordata > Mammalia > Carnivora > Canidae > Vulpes > Vulpes vulpes. Next base: position 67,031,372 of record NC_132780.1, read on the forward strand.
CATGGCAGCTCTGCCTCTTGCGGGGGGTGGGGGGGTGTCTTTTCCTGAGGCCACATCTCTCCTTGGGTTCTTAGCTCTGGACTCTGAGCAAGCACACTTTGGAGCCTCACTCCTTCTGTGCAGACTCCCTGAGGCCTGGCTCCAGCCCGAGTGAAGCTCCTGGGAGCAGGGGTGTGTCTTGGGGGGGCTCAGGTGTATTCCTGGGGGGGTGGGGGGTGGAGGGGTGGGCAACTTTCGTGTTAAGCTTCCCTTGAACCTGCTGCCACTGTGATTTCACCCAGACCCATGGAAGGCGCTGGTTTACCTCAGCAGGGATGACTTAAAATATTTTAAACCTGAGCCCTGGACAAGTTAGGCAAATTCCCTTACTCTTTTTTTTTTTTTTTTTTTAATATTTTATTGATTTATTTGAGAGAGAGCAATCACGAATGGGGCGAGGGGCAGAAGAAGAAGCAGACTCCCCGCCGAGCAGGGAGCTCGATCCCAGGACCCCAGGATCATGACCTGAGCTGAAGGCAGATTCTTTACCCATTGAGCCACCCAGGCGCCCCAAATTTCCTTATTCCTCTGCTGCTCTGTAGATTATCATCCCAGTTGACCCCTCACCAAACTGACAGAGTGTTCCAGCTTCACGTGGCCAGCTCAGTTCCAGCCTCTCAGCTCATGGGGGCCAGGCTCTCCTTTTCTCTACGTCCATGAGTGTTAAAACCTGCCCCGAACAGCAAAAAGACAAATGACCCAACAGAAAAAGGGCAGAGGGTGTGAATTGATGTTTCTCCAAGGGACACATATAAATGCAAATCAGAACCACCATTTCGCACCCACTAAGATGACTGTGATAATTAAGAAGAAGAAAAAGAAGGGGATCCCTGGGTGGCTCTGTGGTTGAGCGTCTGCCTTTGGCTCAGGGTGTGATCCTGGAGTCCCTGGATCGAGTCCCGCATCAGGCTCTTGCATGGCCTCCTTCTCCCTTTGCCTGTGTCTCTGCCTCTCTCTCTGTGTCTCTCGTGAATAAATAAATAAAATCTTTTTTAAAAAAAGAAGAAGAAAAAGAAGAAAAGAAAACGCAAAATATCAAGTTTTGCATGAGATCGTGGAGAAGTTGGAACCTACATTGCTGGTGGGAATGTCAAACGGCTTTCCTGCTGTGGAAAAATCTGGCCGTTCCTCAAAAGTGTTAACATAACTCAGCAATCCCACCACGAGACATGTACCCACGGTTGTTGACAACGCACTCAAATAGGCTACACGGCGCTGCTCACGGCAGCCAGACGGCGGGCAGCCCGGGAGCCCACCAGCAGGTGAGTGGATGGGCAGGAGTGCTGTGCCCGCCACATGGAGCACCACTCGGCCACCAACAGGAATGAGGTACCAACCTGTGCTACATCGTGATGACCCTCAGCAGCGTGATGTTCCGTGATATCCGTTGTTGGGTCCCATGTGTGTGGCGTTCCAGAGCAGCCAAGTCCGGAAAGGCAGAGCCACATCGCTGGCCGCAGGGGCTGGGGGTGGGTGCGGGCCCCTCAGGGCTCCCTGGTGGGCTGATTAAAACATTCGGAAGTGGATGGTGGTTGCACAGCAGTGACAATGTGCTTAAGGACACATTTCGAAATGGTCACTTTTATGTTATGTGAAATTCACCTCAATTAAAAAAAAATGTTTTCCAAAATCAGTATTCAAAGATAGGGGCACCTGGGTGGCTCAGTGGTTGAGCATCTGCCTTCGGCTCAGGTCGTCATCCTGGGATCCCGGAATCGAGTCCCACATCGGGATCCCCATAGGAAGCCTGCTTCTCCCTCTGCCTGGGTCTCTGCCTCTCTCTGTGTGTCTCTCATGAATAAATAAATAAAATCTTAAAAAAGAATTCAAAGATGTTGGAAACTGAAGGCCCCCAGGGCAGCCTTGGTGGTGGTCCAGCCCCATGCTCCCTGCCCCTCAGCCCCGTAGGCTCCCCGTCCTTCCTCCTTACACGTTGGCTGTTCACTGAGGGACATTTCTCTATCGTCTCTAAGTGTGCACAGTGACATCCTTCTCCCTGGCAGTACCTGCTGTTTTGCAGGATGTGCACGCCCTCTGAGCGGCCCCCCATCTATCTTAGCATGGACCTGAGCCCCGGACCCCAGGGAAGGAGCGTGGAGTCTGGAACACCTCCTCTTCTAGTGCTGGCGCCGCGGCCGCTGGGGCTGGTCACAGTCTCTTGTCCTGCTTCATCTGGAAAAGACAGCGCCACAGTCCAGGAGCCGGCAGTGGGGGGCGAGGGCGGATTTCCTGGTCGATGCTGTAACACCACCTCCGTAACCCCTCAGGGTGGATAAAGACCCCGATACAGCTGAAGATCTCTGGGGCCTTGGGTCCCCAGCAGAGGGTGAGGAGGGCCGTCCAAGGGGAGGCTGGCTTATGCAGAACAAGCCTTGCCGTCCTGACACTTAGGTCTTGGTGTGACCTTAGGGTTCTGTTCCTGGGGGAGCACATCCGTGACATCATGGAGAACAAGGCAGGCAGCCGGGTGGCCAGGCTGGAGGCAGACCCCAAGCCGGCGGGCGGGGAGGAGTGCGGGGGCCAGTGAGGACACACAGACTCCCACCACCTGCGGGCCTGCGTGTGGGGTCGGGGTGGGTCTGTGCGTGAGGAGCCTCCCGCCCATCCACAGACATTTAAGAATCAATACTGCAGAGAAGAGGGTGGATAAACCCGACGTCGTTAATGAACTGTTTGGGGAATTTCTAAATGGCTCCAGGACAACAGAATCGACATTGATTTATGGCCTAATTGTTTATGAGAAATAGATTCCAGCTAGGGCCCTGCACGCCGCCCACCCTCCTGCCCCATAAAGGGCTGGGCTGCAGAACAAGTCTCTGGCGCCATCTGCTGTTCGTCTGTGGCCGCGCCTCCCCCAGGAGCCCGAGGGGGTACCCCAGCCAGAAAAAGAACACAGTTAGGTCCAGTGGGAGTCCCCTGAGGTCAGGTCCTAAGGGATCACAGGCCAGAGACACAGACCCAGTGTTCTCGAAGGAGCCAGATGTCTCTGAGGCCGGCTGAGCCACTCGGGCGTGGGGAACACCTTACCTTCCTGCATGTGCTTGGTCGACACTGACAGGTGGCTGAGTGCCGAGTGTCGGAAGCATGTCACTCCTTTCTCCCAACTCCCCCAGAAGGCAGGTGCTGCCCCAACTGTGCACATGGGGAAATCCACGGCCATTTGGCTAACTCGCTTGTCCTGCGTCGGGTGGTGGGAAGCAACCTGCCAGCTGTTCAGGAGCCCGAGCGCCGCCCTTGCTGCTGGCACCTGCTGATGGCTTCCGGGAGCCACAGCCTGCTCCGGGGCCATGGTGGTCAGTGCTGTGCATGTGCAATATCTTAAAGCAACTGCAATTTTCCAGGCAAATCAGGGCTTAAAGTGTTGAGCTTTTTCAGCATCCCAAGTACTAACTTCAGTGAGGAAATAATAGTGTGTATTCATGCTCTCACCTGCTTACCTGGCCAACGTGGCTTTTGAGGACTGTGCACAAAGCCTGCAAGGTACCCCGTTGTCTAGTAAACAGGGCCGCTGGGAGTGAGCCAGACCCTCTGTGTTACGGAGTCGGGCTGTCAGCTTTATCTACTGAAAGGCCAATCTCCAAACACCCACAGAGTCACATGAAGCTTGGCCATCCAGACTAGAAATTCCAAATGCTGTAAACACCACAGTGGGTGCCTCTCTCTTGTCTCACATGATTGCCTTCTAGAGCTTTACAAAAATATTCAAGCCAATTTTTTCCCCCAGAATGGTTATTGATACTTTGTCTAGATATTTCTGATATTTTCTTTCAAGCTAACAAAGCACAAACTTGGTTGCCCCTGTTCACTTATTGTCCACAAAGGAGTCTGAGGAGTTTCCTCCTCGTGGAATACCCCCCCGGAGTGCCATCTGTTCACACGAAGTGCTTCAGACCGTCCATACTTTACTTTCTCCCTGGGGAGCCGGCCGTGGTGCTATTGAACTCATGCCAGCTGCATTTGGACAAGAACAAGGGCACGGGGACGTAATGGGAAGAGAGGACGGGGACAGCGATGGAAACCCAAGTCAGCGTCCTCCCAGTCCCCCACTCCCTGCCCTCCACCTGCCAGAATGACAGGAACTCTGAAGGAGGAAGTCCTCTCCACGCACCCTGGATTGGAATGGAGGAGGGAGGGGAGGGGTGAGAGCTGCTGGAGTTGAAAGACCCCCTGCTCCTGGTCCCCCACGTTTGGCTCAGGAGCTGAGCCCAGCAGCTGACCACGAAGTAGAGGGAATGGGGGGCGGAAAGAGGACGGGGAGATGGGAAGGGTCTGCAGGTAGCATGGTTGCCAGATGGTTGGTGGGCCAGCATTTCACTTTTGTTGTGCCCAATGCCCAGGTTAATTCACTGACTCCTACTGGCAAAGTGGGGGCCGAGGAAATGAAAAGGATGGAAGATTCATGACTGTGAATGAGAGGATATGCAAATTCAGCATCTCAAGTTTTCAGGGAGAGCTTCCCAAATACTGAAAACCCTGTATGTACAGTCCAGAGGCATCAAGACAGGCCAGGTTAGGGGCACCGTGCGTGGTGTAGCCCCCGTAGAAGGTGACCAGGGGTGGGTTGATCATGGGGTTGGAGAAGACAGTGGATGAATGTGTGATTTTGGGGCACCTTGGGGGCTTTCATTTTCTGCTTTTAGGCATTTATTTGTAAACACATCATTTATGTTGCTTTAGGCCTCACACCCTTTTTCAAGTTATGGAAACCACGTCAAACCAGCATAAGCAATACGGGTGATCTGTCAGCCCCTGTGGTGGAAAAAGATTTGGCTTCTGGCGGGTTTGAATGCAAAGGTTCTAAAACTGTGGGTAGGCCACTGACTTTCTCTCCATGCCCTCGTTTCCTCATCCCACCTGCCTCCATGCAGGCACGTTTCCTCGGTCCAACAAGCACAGACCCCAGCCTCAGAGCGATTGACTTCACTGGGGAGTTTGTTAAATTCCAGATGTTTCTGGGTGCCGGGGTGGCTCAGTGGGTTAAGAGATTGACTCTTAACTTCAGCTCAGGTCATGATCTCAGGGTTGTGGGATTGAGTCCCGCTTCAGGCTCCGTGCTGAGGTTGGAGTCTGCTTGAGATTCCCTTTGCCCTCCCCCCATTCTCTCTCTCTCTCTCAAATAAATAAAGTCTTTTTAAAAAAAAAAAAAAAAAAAAAGCTCCAGATGTTCCGGATGTTTCTTTTTTTTTTTTTAATTAATTTTTAATGGTGTTCAATTTACCAACATACAGAAAAACACCCAGTGCTCATCCCGTCAAGTGTCCACCTCAGTGCCCGTCACCCATTCCCCTCCAACACCCTCCCTCCTCCCCTTCCACCACCCCTAGTTCGTTTCCCAGAGTTAGGAGTCTTTATGTTCTGTCTCCCTTCCTGATATTTTCCAACATTTCTTTTCCCTTCCTTTATATTCCCTTTCACTATTATTCATATTCCCCAAATGAATGAGAACATACACTGTTTGTCCTTCTCCGATTGACTTATTTCACTCAGCATAATACCCTCCAGTTCCAGTTCCGGATGTTTCTAACATGTACCGAGTGTGGAAGGTTGGGAAAGTAAAGAAATTAAAGACATGGAAGATGAGCTGCCCTTTGCCAGATGTCTGGGAAGACAGTGGCGGGGAAGACAGGTTGAAGTTGAGAAAGATCCCCAGTAGTGCGGACTTCTCCCGCAATGGGGCCCGTGGGCCTTCCTGTGGCCCGTGAAGTGGGAGCGCATCCCGGCCCTTCTCACCCTCTGTTTTCTGATACATGAGCCACGACGGCTAGCAAGAGGTGCAAGAGATTCATGTAGAATTTGGTTTCTTTCCTCATCTCTTATTTATTTATTTTTTTAGCAGGTAGGAGTCAAGGAGCAGGGATCAGAAGGGAGATAAGGGAATAAAACAGAAAAGGAAAACCGAGCCCTGCAGCGTGGGGCGTGCAGAAACAAGACGAGCCTTCCTTCTGTCAAGCCTGCAGGCTCCTCAGGGTCATATGCTAGCCAGAGAGAAGCTAGGGGAGCGGAGGGGAGTGCTGGGGTGCGTTTCTGGCTTGAACCCCACGCTGGAACAAGGCTGGACTGCACCAGTGTGGGTACGTGTTCACAGACGACAGGCCCTCCGGTCCTGCAACCGGAATGATCGCTTTCTGTGGAACCGAGAGCTGACAAGTCGCCTTAAGACGCTTGTCCATTCCGTTAGTGATAACCACGTCTAATTAAATATGCATCTGGAGAGGAGACCTGTGACTTTTTTTTTTTTTTTGGTTTTTTGGGTTGAGTTTTGAGGTTGGTAATGGGAACATCATCACTTCCTTTGGCTGAATTGTAAAACTTGCACAAGAGTTTGCAAGTTCCCTTCTTGTGCTGTTCACTTCAAGGCTTCCTGAAAGCTCGAGAAACTCCTCAAATTCTCTAGAACCATGTGGAGGTTAATGTTTAGAAGCAAAAAACGCCCCGGCGTGGTGAGTGTCCAGCTGTCCTCAGCAGCACAGCTGCTCCCGTGAATGCCAGCCCCCTGACTTACAGGACTTTCTCTTCACTTTCTGCTTCAACAGGGCAAATGGGACTTGACGTCGCCTGAGACAAAGCCAGCTGCGCCCGCAGAGGTAAGAACTGCTCGCCTTGGCTTACTTTCCTCCGTGAGAATAGGAGTCATGGTTTAAGAGTGTTGCGCGCGCGGTTCCTTCCAGGTTCTGGGGTTAGTTGACACGGGCCCCCAGTGCAGCAGGCCGCAGCGCCGGGCTCTGGGCGGAGGGTCCAGTCGTCTGAGGTTCTGGGTCAAGTGCAGAACCGCCCTGACCCATGCAAGATCGTCGCCGTGCAGCAGGGGGCGGCCTCGGGCGCTGAGCCTGGAAAGTCCTGCGTCCTCCGAAGGCTGCGAGGTCTGTTCTGAATTTGTGGATCACTGGGAACGGAATACACATGATTCCCCATGCATCTTTCTGTTTAAAACTCTGGCACGTGCCTTCAAAATAAGCCCGGAGTTACTATGGCAAGAGAGCCCTGAGAACGAGGTGAAGTGGGGTGGGGGGCTGCCACGGGCACGGTTGGCGGGCGGGAGCCTACTGACTGCATGCAGAGGTCAGATCTTCGTTGGAGACTTTTCTAGGAATTAGGCCTGAAATGGATCATTGTAGATGAGGGTAGAGTTCCTGCGACATTGTGAACAGCTGTGTGGTTTGAATAGTTACATTATAAATAGGAAGTTTTATAAGGTGGTTTTGTGGGTGTTTGGGTTTTCCTGGCTCCCATGATACCACTAAGTAAGAAGAAGGCTACGCGTTTGGGCGAAGCCACGGCATCTGAATTTGTCAGGCTGGGTATTCACAGCAGGCGTGGCGGGTACAGTGGGCCTGTTCCTTACAGGTGCCAAACAGGGCACTTGAAACTTGGGTTTGGGGGTTTTGATCTGGCTTATTTAATTTATATGAATGCATCAGACTATATTCTGGTTCGTACTAAACAAAATACGTACTACCCCCCGCCTCACAAGCCTCTGGAGGCGTCCTGAGGGTTGTACTTCACTGGGCTGTTGAGGCAGTGCTGAGAAGTGATGGGCTTCTTAGCCGCTCCTCAGTGGGTCCGCAAGGCCCAGGCGGCATGAGAGTCCCGGCCCATTCCAGGAACCCACATTCCTGGAGCAAAAGAAGCCACTTCTGTGAATGGTCACCGTTGCATCTGACCGCTGGCATCCACATGATGGCACTTAACACTGAATTCTGCTGTTGTACTACTTACATACTTATTGTACTCCTGTCTGCGTCTAATATACATTTATAAATAGCTCAACACTAACAACTTGATTGAAAGAAACATTCTCTCTACCATTAGATCTTTATTATTCCTTATTAGACATAGAAATTGTGTGCGTGGAATTGCAGGTTGGCAGTAGTGATTTATGTTCCGTGACATCTCAAGGTGGTTCCGGTTATTTCACGTAAGTGAATACACAGATGTGTGAATACTCTCCTGCATCTCAGGCTAAGGTAAAGAAGCTCAGAAACAAGGCATGTTGTGTGGGAGGGAATGGCACTTTTCTCTTAGAACCTCTTCTGAGTCTAGCCTATAACCTGTTCAAGAAAAAAAAAAAAAAACAGTTCAGCTCTAGTTGGTGATTCTTATCAGAGCTTTATATGGCTTTCTATGGCTAGGTCAGGGAGGTGCTGTGTCTCGTGCAGTGGTGAAAAGTCCTGTTACTCTCCTGTCACCACACTCCACACGTAGACTGGCCCCGCACAACAAGAATGAAGAGTTTCCACACTGCAGGTGGTTCTCTTCTCTTGGCCACAGACACAGATGTAGGCAAATGGACAAGGACATGTCTGGTGGGGGATGGAAACCGTACCAGGCATGGGTATACATGCGGGCGTCATCCGTGCATGGTCCCAGGTGACCAATCCTATGTGCCTGTCGCAATAGGAGCCACGGTCAGAGCAGCCCACGGCCGGCCTAACCCTCCTCGGGCTTGGCCACGCGCTCAGATTCAGGAGCCCCTTCTCACGTTCAGGATAAACTGATCAGAGCTCATGCAGCACCAGCTGGGAGCACCCGGGAAGCCTGAGACGCCTGGGGTGTCCTGTTTGAGAGCCTAACGGGGACGTGGCTGCTGGCTGCACGCAGTTGCCACCACGGCCCTGCGGAGAAGCGGCACTTTACCAGGCGCGTCCTGCTGCTCACCCTGCAAACGCAGCAATGAGCCGACCCTTAGGTATTTTTCCTGCTAAACCGGCAAGGTGTCTCCAGTCTAGCGGCTCGTTGAATTTCCTCTTTCCCTATTATGGCTTCACTCTTTCTGGAATTGATTTTATAGGAGACAAAGGAGGTTACGGTCCCGAGGCGCGGATACTTTCCTTTGCCGGGGCGCAAACGGAGCAGAGGGGGGCTCCTGCCCCATCGAGGCTGTGCTGGCTCCCTGTCTCTTGCTCTCTTCCTGCTGCCATGCAGTCCACACACATGCCCCCTCCTGGGGCCGCATAATTCAGTGACCTGATGACCTGAAGAGACCGAAACCAAGAAAAGGTGGTTGTTCCCTTGGCTTTCCTGCTCCTTGGAGCCGAGGAACCTGGCCATCCTCATCCTCTTCATCACGGTGCAGCACTGCAGGCCAGGGTTGCTGTGGGACCAGGGGGGCGACAAAGATGCCCGGTCCTGGGTTCAGGACGAGAAGCCACTTGAAGGCTTGTGCCCAGGCCGGGAGAACACGTGACGTGATGGATAGGCGCTTGTCCACAGCCTGCCTGACACCAGGGTGTGTGTGTGTGTGTGTGTATGTGTGTGTGTTGTTTTACTTCTTAATCGTTTGTAAAAAATCTTTTCTTTTGGCAGATACCTCAATATGCAAAGAAAATAACACAGTAACTCAAACTTAATCCTTTGAAAGGGAACCAGGGAGTTAAAATGCCGACTTTCCTGGGACGTGACGGCCACCCAGCAAGTATTGGTCCCACACTAACCCTGCTGCTTCTTGCAGAATCTGGGCCTGGGGGCTTCCTGCGAGGCCCCTGCGTGGCTCCCACATGCATGATCACTTAGGGTCCTCTGGACTGGAAGTTGTGCACGGTTCTCCTTTCCGTTTTGCTTTCTTTGAACGGAGCTTTAATTTTTCTCATCCTGGACTGAATTAATTCTGAGCCTTTGTAGCCTCTGAATCAGGCGGATTTTCCTGTTCGTCTTGTTTATCAGTTCTTTCCCTGCCTCTGTCTGAGTCCTGAAGCATTGGCAGCAGGTGCACAGGCGTGCTGTGCTTCTCCACAGGGCGACAGTGTGAGGCTGAGGGGACGAGACGAGGTGCTGAAGCGTGGGGAGCAGGCACGGGACTCTGGTTTTCACTCTGATCTCAGGGGCCAGATCCTACCCCAGAGCTGGCAGGGGAGCTGAGCCTCCTCCATGCTAGCTGGGCTCCGGGTTAAGGCGTCCTCATCTGGGGATGCACTAGGGACACTGCTGGAGTCTCACCTCACAGTCCCTGGGTGAAGACAGGGCGTGGAGGGCCCGGGGTGGGGGTGGTGGGGAAGGTGCATCAGCGCTGTGGTGGGTCACAGGACTGGGACGCCCATCTCCATGGTGCAGGCAGGGCGCCCAGGGAAGGGTCCAGAACAGGGTTGGTAGCAGAGGGAACTGCAACCAAGAAGGAAGGCGTCTGCAACCTCTGTGGGTGTTTTGTTCTCTCCTTGAATCATCAGGAAAGAGACAGATACACAGTCTCATTCCCGCATTGACTTTAATCACTGGACAGTCCCTCCATGTGTATGCCACCCTTCAGCAGAAACCCAATGAAGCATGTAGGGGCCAATTTTGTGCTAGGAACAGCCTTTCCCTTCAAGATAGCTGGAGAAAAACCAAACATTAATTTTAGGGAAAAAGGTTGACTCCCACATTTTAGCATATTCAGCTATACCCGACTTCCCACCCATTTCCAGATAAGATCTATAGGAAAAAAAAAAACCCCACAGAACACTGAAAAAGTCTCAAAGCTTTTTATTAAGTTCCAGGATCACAGATGATTTTTTTTCTTTGTCATACTTTTCTATAAATTTCAAGAATTCTATACTACTTATGCAATAATTATATTAAAAAATTTAATTAGCTAAGGCTCAATTCATCCTAAAAGTATTAAAATGACTCTAATCTTTGGGTGGTGATATATTACAGATGCCTTGGGTTTAGTGACATATGGAAAACTCTAATGTCTTAGGTGATTTCACCAATTTAAGGTGACAGTTCATGACACTTAGTGACAAATAGCACAAAAGAATTCAATGAACTGACATGTCATTGGGATTTATTAAGGCAGCGTAAAAGAGGTTGCTGTCATAATTATGCATCCCAAGCAACCCAAAGGGAACTTTCTGTTTGAATTTGTAATTCGCCTTGTGACTTCCTCCTCTTGTAATCTTAGCCATTGAGATATTGACCTCAGGTGAACCCAGAGAAGCAGGAAGTGCTCTGCTGCAGCAGGTGTTCCCAACCGTGTCAGGGCAGAGCCAGGGCCAGGACAGGAGCAGGACACTAGCTCCTTCCCTTAGCAGGAGGACCACTCCTCACCAGGCACCTGCCACTGTCCCAGCAAGGCAACTTCCGTGGCTACTATCCCTTTACTCTTCCTGCATTTCACAGAGGAGGAAGCGAAGGTCAGGAGTGAAGTAATTTGCTGAGTCATGCAGCTGAGGGGTGAGGCTCAAACTCTTGTCTTTCAAATGAGTAGGATGCTCTTCCAGTGCTTTCGCACATGCCAGCTTGACATCTTACATCCTATGCTCCAGTTTAGGCATCCTCTTCTAAATTATGGTCTTGGGGGAGAAACACTATAAAGAGCTATAGGAAATTATGGCTATCCTTTATGATCTACTAAAAGTTAAATTAAGCTATTATTTTTTTACGACGGTGCAACTTATTCAAGTCTCTGAGCCTGCCCGTGAGCTGTGGGCGCACTGAGGAGCCCGGCTGCGTGAACACCAGGGCTATGGAGAGTGTCAGAGGAGGGAGCGGCCGGGGCACACGCTGTTGGTGAGCTCATGGCAGCAGACGGTCGCCAGCCATCGCCAGTTGTGAATCCACTGCTTGATGGAGCCCAGCCATGGTGGGGGGGGGGGGGCACCTGTGGAAAGGCAGCCCCCGAAACACTGGGCTTCTCCCAGCCCTTAGTTTTCCATGGAGCACAGCTTCAGCAACACTGCTTGTTGGCCTAGAGACATCGGCACCTGCGATGGCTTCCCCTGGTTTCTCTGCTTGAGGAGTCGTGCACGTTGTTTTCTCAGAACGTGTACTGTTAGTCCAATACTGTGATTCTTCTGTATGGTTTTCCTTTTGGATATTTTCCTTCCTCAGCACACAGGGCCACTCTTTATCCCTTTATCGTGCTCTTGGGGTCGGTGGCCAGCAGCATGGCAGCTGGGTGGGATTAAGAAAGGACCAGAAGCCCACGGAGCTGGGGTAGAGTCCTATCCTCTCCTGACTTAGATAGTAGGCCAAGGAATATGACCTTGACCCAGGCCACGTTACCTTCTGGGCCAGCGTGGACATGAATTAGAGATACGCGGTCAGATCTTTTAAGTACTTTGTTTTTCTTTCATGTGTGTTTAGACACTCATGGATGTGCACATATAAATATACAAATGTGTGTTACGTAAACATTGCACACGTTTATAAAGGTAAAGATGTTTGTTGCTGTTGGTGTCCAGATTCCTTTTGCAAGCACTTTCCCTCACGTTATTAGCAGCTGCCCACTCATGATGAAGGGTTCCCATTTCATTTTTCAGAGAAAAAGCTGGCACTTCAGCTCCTGTGCTTTGGGAAACTCATGGCTCCCACACGGGGCCCATGCGGACCCGTGCACCTGCTCGTCGTGGGCTGGCTCCCCTCCTGGGAGTGTGCCTCCACTTCTCTCCTTCCCTCTCTGCCCCATTATGAGCTAGTCTGGTGCCTTCAGTCCCACCACAACTGCTTTTGTAAGAAAGGATGAATGAAAAATCACACCCTGCCTTCTTTCCTGGCCCCGGGGAGAGGAGAGACATGGCAAACACATAGCGTTGTCTTGGACACTACAGGTCTGGGCTGGTCCGTCTGATTCTGGGGGACTCAGAGAAATGGGACATTTGAGCTAAGTTTCACAGGGGAAGACCCGCACCGAGGTCCCGAGGAAACCATTGTGGTGGTGGTGGTGGTGTACTTCTTGGGCATATTGTGCAAGCGTCTTCATTCCGCTGCTGGAGGATGGATGCCCCATGTGACACCAGTTGCAGTCCCTTTAAAGCACTGCCCAATACACAGTGATGGCTGGTTTTCAAAATGATGTCTCTTTCAAAAGTGGAAGATGAATATGCCGGGATTGTCATGGAGATTTCCCAGGGCATGAAAGGCAATTTCTTGCCGTAGTCACCATGACAACATTCAGTCCACATGCTTCCATATATACCTGCAATTAAATTTCATCAAAAAGGAAAGGTCTCTAGTACAAAGCCGCTGGTTTCACCATGACCGCTGAAGATAGAGACTGGAGACCCCATCCGTCTCTAATGCATTTCCAAAAGCAGTAAGTCTTAGGCGACTACTTTCTCATCCTTACGGGAGTTTGAGTTGAATTGCAGTTAGGACACGTCAGAACATCGTTGCAACCAGACTGATGATTTCAGGTCAGGGTTGTCTGGACTCTTGCTTCCCCTCTCTGCCCGCCCTGCTCCCTCTGTGCTCGCGCACACTGTCACCAGGTGAAGACAGGGAACGAGAATGGTTGGTGAGCACAGTGTTTCAAACGATTTGGGCAAAACGTGTGATGCAGAAAAGATGACATTTTTGGCTAGGCTCCTTTCTGAGTTTTCTGTGGCCCACGTTAACCTGAGCCTCTCAGGGGTGGGGAGCCACCGTCCATTTGAGCCCCTCATACTCTGCAGCCAGAGCAGACTCCACGTCTCCATCGAAGCAGGTGCGTGGGCCCCCGCATCGGCTGGGAGCTCTGCTGAGCTTGTTCGTGCTGCTGCCTAGATGCTGCTTGTTTACCTCTCAGGATTTCTTCTTTTATAGGAGACCAGATAGCTACGCCCTTCGAAGTAGATATTGAAGCCTTTAATTTTATCCTGCCTGGAGAATAATAAAGGAAACAGTTTGTCACCCCAAACAAGCCCACCCTACTTCCTCCAAAGAGCACCCCCCCAACTACCTGCCCAGCGAAGCTGATGTCAGCGATGCTGTGAACAGTCCCTTGGGAGATAAGCTGCTTTTTCAAGGGGTTGCCCCTGTTACAGATAGAGAAAAAAACGTTCTACTTGTATCCCATGCAGTTGTGATAATACTGGAACATCAACAACCCTCCTTCCACCAAACAAAAATTCAGTAAAAAAAATTAAAAGTTTCCATCCAACCTGGATACGATATCCTTTTGCTAAAGCAAAGGACTATTGAAATAATTGAAATATCCGGGAAGGATCACAGGAGCCCAGGCTGTAAGGAAAATTTTTATAATGTCCTCCTCCAACACTCAGAAATACTGGGGAGTAGGGCTTGAGGTGGCGTGAACTTGTTTCTCGGCATGTTCTGGAAGCCCCCCAGGCGTGGGCTGCAGGGCCACGTGTGCAGGGTGGGCTGAGTCCCCCTGCGGCGGGCAGGCTGCTCCCCACAGCGACTGCTGCTTTCTGAGAGAGACTGCATGCAGGTGTTAAGATCCAGAACTTTCAAAGGGGTGAGATGCCGATTAATTTTAGGGTAAAAGAATGGCACTAGAATGTCTTTTCAGCTCCTGCTGCTTTGAGAACTCAAGACTGACAGGTGCAGGGACTGTCTGGACCCAAACGAAGGAAGAGACAAGAACTTTTGTGAGAGCAGGGACAGCACTTGTTTCTATGAATTTCCTGATGTTAGTATTTTCTTCCAGCTGTCAGTAAGCAAAATGGAATAGAGGGGTGTTTAAAAACGGGCATTTTCTCTACTGCCATAATTCAGCCTATGAACAAACCATGCTTTATTCCCAAAGTACGTAAGCTGAGGAGTGTGATCATTCTGCTCAGAATGTGCTAATTACCAGTCCAGAATAGGAAAAATGCATGGAAAACATGCAGGTGTATGGCTCATATTTTTAAAATCTTTTATTCTAGGTTCCTAGCAAAGTCTTTCTAGCAGGAAATACGATGAATAAAAATTCTGCCTGAGGATGTGCCTCCGAAGGGCCGACGTGGTAACCACTCTGTGTGAGCTGTGTGTGTGTGTGTGCACGTTTGCATGCGTGTGTGTCCATGTGCACACAGGACATGTGCAGGGATCAACGTGTGTGAGTCCATTCTGCCATTCAGGAAGGGAACATTTAGCCTTTGTGCTGCAGAGGCAATAGAATGAGTGAAAAGGTGTTTGGTTGGGGCACATTTCCTGGGACAGCAACCGGTGGGGAACGGACGATTGTACGACTGGTTTCTTTTGGCCAGAAAAGACATCTCCTTTGACGTGTCAGTGTGAGAAAGAGCTGGACCAGCCATCCCTCTGTCACGTGTGCCACCGTCTGTCAAGGCAATTTCTCTCTCTCATCTTCAGTGTCCTCTTTCTCTTTGATCCCTTCTTCCCATACCCTATGTTTTTATACCAATTTATTTCCACACCCACACCTGTAACAATGACTTCTGGCATCTGTCACCTAAAAGCTGATTATTGGTTGGTAGGGTTTCTGGGCAGCCTCTTTAGGTCTTCAGAGGAGGAGCTGACTTATGCACCCACAGGAGCTTTAAAAGAAATCAGTGTCATAGGCCTGACCCTGACCTTGCTCCTGGCTTATAAGTTTCATGTGAAACCTTGCACACCAGTGGTGTGGCCCAGATAAGGCTTGTTGCAAGTGACGGCTGCAAAGGGCCAGTGGTTCTGCAGGGAATTTGGGTGCTCTGTGTTCACCAGGGAGGCAAAGCAGATTTAGTTGAAGACAGAAAGTGTGTGCACGGGAGAGCATGCATGTGTATGTGTGTATCTGTGGCGTGGGTTATTCAAAGTGTAAGACAATCCTTGCATGATCTGTGTCCATTAGCAGACCCGGTGCTACCTAAAGAAAGAAGCAACTGTTTTTATTTATCTTCCTCCTGCTAGGGTGCCCACCTAGTGGGACAGTGCTCCCGGGCTAATAGGGCTGCTGCAGGGAGCATCTCTCCCCGCCTGCCCCCTGCGGCGTGGCTGACAGTTTGGAACATTTGACTTGTTCCCCGGGAAGCTCCTGCTTTGATGGAATCAGCCAGATGTTGTGTTACAGGCTGTTAGGACTCAGGAGAGTCCGTGAGCTCGCATTGAGAGCAGGAGAATGGACAGCCTGCCCCTCGCAGTTGGGGGCCCAGCCTGCCTGAGTGCGAGCACGCAGGACCTAGAGCTTCCACCCCATTTCGTGCAGGGGGTCCGAGCTGCTGGAAGGGTGCAGGGTCGAGGCGGAGAGAGGGCGGGAAGAGCAGCAGGGAGCTGACAGCTGCTGGGAGCTGACAGGGCAGAGACAGGTGCACAATGGCTCAGACGCCCTGCGGCCCCTGGGCTCCCGGGGGTAGATGATGCTCAGGTTGCCGCACAAGATGCTGCACAAACTCTTAGGAAGGTAAGGGGGAGACCGGGCACTTGCACTGGGGGCCCTAGGGGTGGTTCTGACACATGCTGCTGGGCAATGAGTGTCCTTGATCTTGGCAGCCAGGGCTAAGGTCACAGGTCGCGGGGGGCACACAGAGAGCAGCCCAGCATTGACACCAGCTGTCCACATTCGCACTTGCCTTGTCTCTGAGGGGCAAGCCCGGCCCGGACGTACGCGGTGGGTTGCTCTCGTGTGCATTTGCACAATCAAGGAGGTCAGGTCACTCAGTCACGGGTCTGTATTTTTAGAAGGAAAAGGAACGAAATGTGACAAAGTTGACGTTTATTGAAACCGTTACTGAAAGCTGATATTTTAGAAGAGATTCTGATTGAGCCGATTGCCTTTAACTTTTTTTTCTTTTTCGAAAACTTTTCTACTATAGTAAAATGCAAATAACAGAAAAAATTTTTAAATTTTTTATTGGTGTTCAATTTGCGAACATATAGCAAAACACTCAGTGCTCATCCCATCAAGTGCCCCCCTCAGTGCCTGTCACCCAGTCACCCCCACCCCCCACCCATCTCCCCTTCCACCACCCCTAGTTCGTTTCCCAGAGTTAGGAGTCTCTCATGTTCTGTCTCCCTTTCTGATATTTCCCACTCATTTTCTCTCCTTTCCCCTTTATTCCCTTTCACTATTCTTTATATTCCACAAATGAATGAGACCATATAATGTTTGTCCTTCTCCGATTGACTTACTTCACTCAGCATAATACCCTCCAGGTCCATCCATGTTGAAGCAAATGGTGGGTATTTGTCGTTTCTAATGCCTGAGGAATATCCCATTGTCATAACTGAAAAATTTGCCATTCTAACCATTTCCATTTACCATGTTAAGTATTTCCAAGTATTCCGTTCAGGGTCATTGGGTATGTGTCCTTAGCTATGCAACCACCACCGCCCATCTCCAGAGCACTCTCATCTTCCCAGACTGAGACTCCGCCCAGGGAACACGTGGTCCCCACTGCTGCTGACCTCAGCTCTCGCCAGTTTGTAAGTCGGATAGCTCAGGACGCATCATAGTCTGGGCAGTGAGTGTGCATCGGATTACGTCCAAGCAGGTCAGGCGTGAGAGCAACTCTGTCTGTGGGATCTGCTAGAGAAATTACTTTGAGTCGTATCCCTTTTTCAGGGTAGGAGGGTTATGAAATACAGGGTTTTAAAAATCACCAGCATCCTGACATGGGCATGGGATTTGTGAGTCTGAATACTTTTTTGAGGAAATCTGTGATTTCCCACCAACTTCATATATTTCTTTATGTTAAACAAGAAATATTCCGATTCTCCTGTTTTAGTAAATATCTCCAAGTGTGTGTATGCTTGTCGTATACAGATTTGTGGTTAATAAAAATGTCCTTTGTAGATCTTCATGCTAAAAATATAGTTTTAAGATAAACTTATGTTTCACTTTAAAATCACTCCAAAATACTATTTTTTTAATATTTTATTTTATTTATTCATGAGAGGCACACACACACACACACACACACACAGAGGCAGAGACACAGGCAGAGGAAGAAGCAGGCTCACATGCAGGGAGCCCGACGTGGGACTCGATCCTAGGTCTCCAGGATCAGGCCCAGGCCGAAGGCGGCTCTAAACCGCTGGGCCACCAGGGCTGCCCAGAAAGACTATTTTTTAAGGGTGAATTTTAAAGGGTGAATACAAGCTGTTTCTGTCTACTTTGGGGATTAAGTAAACTGAGGCAGTGAGGCAAACATAGGGCCTGCCCACAGTATGGAAGTGTAGACCGACCTACAAGCAGAGGTTGCACCCCTGGACTTGCGTCCCTCACCCGACCCTCCATCTCAGTGAGCGCTGCATCTCTAGGAGCATTTCCTTATTGATAACCCTCCTTTTCCCAAAGACATCAATAAAGTGAACAAGTATAACTAATAGGAGATTTAAAAACAAGTAAGTGCACGTGTAGGGGAAGGAATTAAGGTAAAGACATGGATCTGAAGCGTGGTGTGAGGTTGGTACCCCAGATTGAGGTCCAGAGGCGTGGGGTGCACACAGACCATGCACCATGCACATCACTCCGAGGCTGCTGGCTCCCTGAGGAGGGGAACACACGCACTCCAGGCTACGACAAACCAAACCCCAAACCAGTGGGTCAGGTGAACACATCCCTTTTTGTCACTGAGCCCAGAGAGAAGTGCCTCCCGCAGGCCTCCCAGGAGGGGGCACCATGTGAGAAGCAGTGACAGTGGCCTGTGGCAAGTGGGGGGCATTTCTTAATAACGTTTTTTATAAGGCCCTGAATTGTAGACTGAGGAGGGGAGACCAACATACAGAGCAGAAAAGCACTTCCGTCCGAAGCCAGCCCCGTGTGGTCCAGGCGGACAGCGCACTGAGGATCTGACCTCCCCAGGGACATCTGAAGCCCCCGGGACACACGCGTGGATGTCAGACCCTCACACGGGTCTTTGTGCAGAGGGAACCGTCCATTTTGTTAGGATTTAGTGGAGTTTTGGTCCCTTGAAAGCTGTAGGAATACAGATTTTCTGTGCTGCGGGTTATGAGGAGGGGCTGGGAAAAATTTGGGCCCTGGAGGGGCCTTCGACATCACATGGCCCACCCACCACTTCTAGACAAGGACACTGAGGGGCCGAGGAGCTGAAATGCCCAAGATTATACAGAGAGTGTGGTGGAGCGTGGCAGAGCGGGGGCCCTGCTGGGCTCCTTCCCAGCTCTTGTCTTTATACCATGAGGGAGAATGTGTCGGGGGTCAGCTGCCCCCGGAGAACTGGGAGAGTGACCCCGGCCTGCCGGTGTTTGCCTTCTGTATTTGACACTTTGACACCTGGGGAAGACTGCCCCTTCAGGGTGAGCCTGTTCCTAGAGACGCCTCACTCGGGGTGCACCTTTCACATGCAAGCCGACCCCCTCTGTGGGGCTCCCACACTCTGGGCCACTAGCCCCCCACCTTCATCACCCCAGGGCAGGTACCAGACAACCAGCCCCCCACCCCCATCACCCCAGGGCAGGTACCAGACAACCAGCCCCTCACCCCCATCACCCCAGGGCAGGCACCAGACAATCAGCCACCCCCCCCCCCCCCCGCCCTCATCACCCTAGGGCAGGTACCAGACAACCAGCTGTCTGCCTTCATCACCCCCAGGAAAGGACCCAGACAACAAGCCCCTCACCCCCATCACCCCAGGGCAGGACCCAGACAACCAGCCCCCCACCCTCATCATCCCCAGGGCAGGTACCAGACAACCAGCACCCCCCTGCCCTCATCACCCCAGGGCAGGTACCAGATAAGGAGCTTCCCCCACCCTAATGACCCCAGGGCAGGTACCAGACAACTAGGGCATCATGACACCCAAGAGCCCACTAAGACTTCTCAGACTAGCCAGTCCTGAGCCTGCTGACCCCACCTCACCTGTCCTCCCCAAGGAAACCTCAGTAAAGGTCCCCTGTCCCTGCTGCCCCCTGACTGACCAGGCTTCCCCGTGAGCCCCTGCATGTCACACTGTGCCCCTGCCTCTTGGGGACATGAGTCAAGAGCCGTCTTCCCAGTGGCAGCTGACTCCTGACTGCTGGCCTTGCCATACCTGAAGAGTAGTAAAACCTCTATTGCAAAACACTCTCAATTGTTTCTGAAACATGCATACTTGTTGCGTGAAGTAAGACAGGTGAGACCAAGTCCCTGTAGTTGAGAAAGTGCTCCAGGTGACAACACCGATGCCCAGGTAGTTGTACTGAAGTGAAAGGCAGACCCGGGGCAGCTGGACCCAGAAGCCATGTGCCCTACGTGTCCTGTGAGGGGGCCTGGGCAGGTGGATGGGGGACCAGCGCAAGAGAGCACGACGGAGGAAGTTCACAGCACCAGCAAATGCACTTCCCAGAATTTGGGTCCCTGGCCACGCTGTTGGGTTGGTGGGTATCTGAAAAGTGAGTGTGTTCAGGTAGTGGATCCCAAGGCCTTTGGTGGTTGGCCCCAGAGAGCCCACGGGCAACTCAGTTCTGTGTCTTTCCCCAGTTTCATAGCCACTCACGACTGTTTGTCGAGCACATTGCGTGTAATAATAATAACCTCATTATGACACGTCGCATGAACAGCCTAAAGGCAGAGCACGTGAAATGTGTTTCTCACGGGGATAAAGTCCAGTGACAGCGGTTGGTCTCTTTCCCCCTGGATGCGCTTCTAAACTGCGATGTGACATGTGACTCTTTCTATTAAGCTCATCTGAATTGTTTTTTGCTTTTACCATGTGGTGTAACGGGAGAAAGTTGTGGAAGCGTGGGTAACAAGGTCAAAGCAGAGATGGTGATTTTTGTGCACGTATTAGGACATTTTGTGTTCATAGGACGGGAAAAAAATCGTCCGACAGCATTATCCACAGCTAATTTGTAATAAAAAGTGTGAGCAATAAAGTTGTGACTAGCTAGGAGTGAGGGAGGAGAAATGTAATTATGTGGTTTTAAAAACACAAGCTTGGGAAAGATTTCTACCACGTTTAAGGGATGCTTAAAAGATAGGAGAGGAATTTTTATTTATTTGTTTTTTTAATTTTTTAAAAAGATTTTATGTATTTATTCATGAGAGACACAGAGAGGGGCAGAGGCACAGGCAGGCTCTATGCAAGGAGCCCGATATGGGACTCGATCCTGGGTCTCCAGGATCACACCCTGAGCCAAAGGCGGGCACTAAACTGCTGAGCCACCCAGGGATCCCCTGGAGAGGAGTTTTTAAAGGCAGTTTATATAGAGGATTATTTAAAGACCGCTGATAGAAAACATTCACTGTTTGTTAAAAGCCAGTTGCAGGGGCAGCCCAGGTGGCTCAGCATTTTAGCCCCTGCCTTCAGCCCAGGGCGTGATCCTGGAGTCCCGGGTTCAAGTCCCACATCAGGCTCGGTCGAGTCCCACGTCAGGCTCCCTGCATGGAGCCTGCTTCTCCCGCTGCCTGTGTCTCTGTCTCTGTCTCTGTCTCTCTCATGAATAGATAAATAAGGAAAAAAAAGGTCGCAGGAAAAGAATGGCGCACGTGAAGGAAAGGGGAGGAGAGAGTATTCTAGAAAGTATAGTTCAGTAACCATTTGCCCGTTTATTGGTTCTCTTTTCATTTTATCAACAACAACAACAAAAAACATGTTCAAAGGAAACTCGTAACAGTGAGCATCGTAGACATCGAGAAGCAGTTGGGTGAAGTGTAAGCAGCTAGCATCTTGGGAACAAACAGAAATGGAGCCCCTGGAACGCCCTGGCCTGATGTCTCTGCCTCCATTCGCTCAGGCCATCCCGTGGCTCCCCAGACCCTTGGTCGTCTCAGATCCGTGAAGCCATGGACCTGGACTTCATCTCTCTGCTTCTCAAAAAGCATCTACCCCAGTGGCACACGTGCATTGCCTGTGACAATGGTGCCCGTGAGGAGCGACGCTGCCTTTTAAGAGCAGGGCGGAGAGGAAATACGGAGATGGCCTCCTGTGAATGTCAAGGCTGCTCACGTTGGAAACTGTCACGGGGATTTCAAAAGTATTGTTGAGTCTTTACAGAGATTGGTTTTCTGATGTCGTGACTACACCTTTATTGGTAAGAGGCTTTTTTTGATGTGGATAAAGGAAGTCAGGTGAGCACGGCTGGATGACCAGAGGTGGTGTCTCTTAGTTCTCCCTAAGGATGGTGGTTCAGCCCATAAATATTTACTTACGGGGGCGCCTGGGTGGCTCAGTTGGTGAAGCATCTGCCTTTGGCTCAGGCCATGATCTCAGGGTCCTGGGATCGAGTCGCACATCCAGCTCCTTGCTCAGCAGAGAGTCTGCTTCTCCCTCTCCCTCTGCTACTCCCCCTGCTTGTGCTCTTTCTCTCTCTAATAAGTAAATAAAATCTTTAAAAATATATATTTACTTATAGAGCTCTGGGTAGGGGGCTACCGCTGTGAGCAAGGGCCTACCCACTTAGAGTCCTGCAGGATGGCCGGCCTTCTGTCCTTGGGGAACCATGGGCTCCATGCAGGGGTAGCATGGCCAGAGAGAGGAGTTGGTATTTAATGCCACGTACCGGGAAATGGCACCTGTGTTTCTGCCTTCTGCAGAAGGCGCCCTCAGCATGAGCCACTCATGGTGAGCAGGCTGGCCCCACCAAGTAGGCCGCGTGCACAGTCAAGGCTGGAAGTGTTGGCTCCCAGCAGAAGGCGTGAGACTCACCGCAAGGGTCGGGACCTGAGCTGCGGCGACCATGTAGAGCATCCATCCCCCTGGTCCAGATCTCACCACCAGCACGAACCTCTGGGGTGGTGGTGGCAGGGAGGTGGTCACGGCAGATGACGTGGTGGATCAGGATTCGAACCCACATCCCCCTCTATGGCTGTAACTGCTCTGTAGGCTGTCTTTCTGTCTGACAAAGTGAGACGCCCAAGTAAGTCTTGGCCAGGCCTAGAATCTTCC
The DNA here is from genome assembly GCF_048418805.1 of Vulpes vulpes. Taxonomy (NCBI): domain Eukaryota; kingdom Metazoa; phylum Chordata; class Mammalia; order Carnivora; family Canidae; genus Vulpes; species Vulpes vulpes. The sequence goes on from NC_132780.1 coordinate 67,053,862, forward strand.
CCTAGTAGAGTTGCTCTGTGATAACCTTCTCATGCATGTGGATCCACCATCGTTGAGTTAATTGAACTATTTAACAGCTCATCAATTTGTTGCCCAGTGCCCTCTTTTGAAGTCAGCAGTTTCTTACAGTTTTACTAACATAAAATAAGCTCTTTCTCTCTCTCTCTGAAGATTTCCTTCAGTTCATTCTGAGTTATCCCCTAGTCCTTGAATAGGCTTTCCTGATGACCACGTGGGTCTCAGACACCCCTCGGAGCTCGTCCCTTCCATGTGGGCTTCCCACCGTGTGAGGCTGCTGGTCGGAGGTGGCCGCCCGACCGCCCGGTCTGCTAGGCTGGCCTCTTTTGGATGAGGAAGGTTATAATTAAAATTGTTAGAAACAAAATCTTTATTTAAAATAATAAACATAATAAACATTAGGGCAGCCCAGGTGGCTCAGCAATTTAGTGCAATCTTCAGCCCAGGGCCTGATCCTGGAGAACAGGACTGAATCCAATATCAGGCTCCTGCATGGAGCCTGCTTCTCCCTCTGCCTGTGTCTCTGCCTCTCTGTGTCTCTCATGAATAAATAAAATCTTAAAAAAATATTAACACTCAGATACAGATTAATCAGATTAAATACCTTTGTGGCTAGATGAGCAAACAGTGCTAAGTCATAATCTTCGCAGACCCAGCTTGTTGTTATCCTCTGCTTCACGGTCTTCTGTGCGGGGGAAGGATTGGCTTCTACTTTTCAGGACTTTCTTTGCTTCCCAGCCTTTGACTGTGAACAGTCATGAAGAAGATGCTCTTTGTTCTATAGAATCCCAGGAGTCTGTTCATCTGTTTGGCTTTGCAGAAAATCCCAAATTCTGTGAGTGTTAGAATCCACTAGTGATGCGAAGTCCAATCCGACTGGCTTAAGCAAAAAAACCTGGACGTTTGTGGGGCTTGGAAACGAGAAACTCAGGAGCACCATGATTCTGAGCTCAGACACACCCTCTTCCTTCCAGGCTCCTTACTGGGCAGGGTCCTTCCCCGGCCCTACATGGAGGCCCTGATGCCCAGTCCAGCAGGAGAGAGGATCCCTGCACCCCACACCCCTCCTGTCATGTGTTCTCTGTCGCCAAGGGCGAGTGGATGGATTCTCCTTGCAGATGGGCCTGAGTCAGGCAGGTGCTCAGTAGTTTCCCACAGCAGGACAGATTGCCCCCCAGTGAACCTGCAGCGAAATCTTCCTCATGACTAGTGTGTTGATGGCAGGACCCCTTGTGACTAGCGTGTTGACAGGGGGGAGACCCCCTATGACTAGCATGTTGATGATGAGACCCCCTGTGACTAGCATGTTGATGGTGGGACCCCCTGACTAGCATGTTGGTGGGGGGGAGACCCCCATGACTAGCATGTTGATGGGGGGACCCCTTGTGACTAGCGTGTTGACAGGGTGGAGACCCCCTATGACTAGCATGTTGATGATGAGACCCCCTGTGACTAGCGTGTTGGTGGCGGGACCCCCTGTGACTAGCATGTTGATGGGGGGGAGACCCCCTGTGACTAGCATGTTGACAGGGGGACCCCTTGTGACTAGCGTGTTGACGGGGCCCCCTGTAACTAGTGTGTTCCCACCCCTGGAATTCATCCCAGGCCTTCTTCACCTGCGAGACCCACCAGAATCACCCGGCCAGAGAGTGCCGGTCTTCCTACCCCTTCCCGCAGGACAGACAGGCAGCTGCGGAGTCACATCTGTGAGGTTTCCAGGACGCGGCATGGGTCAGTGAAACCTGCTGATTTGCAGAAATGATGCTGTAATATCTTCTTTCTGCTGTGGCCCCACTGACCTGCAGAGGCTGCCGTCCCCTGGAGCTGGGGCCGATTTACGGTGAGGTGCTCTGTGACTTGCTGAGCTGTGGGATGCAAGGCCGGGCCGCCCTCACAGAAGGACATTTCACACCTGCGTGCAGCTGGCGGTGGCCCCACAGAGTCTGTCCCCCGAGAGTTGGGCTTTCTCCCTATGTGTGATCATAATCTCCCCAGCAAGAGGGAGATGCAGCTCTTGGCGAAGATCCCCCTTCCAAGGGGAGGGCTTGGGTTCGTGAATCTCCAGCTTCTGTTGTTTTGTACCAATTCACGACTTGAGCCACGGATCTGCTGGGCACGGGCCACATGACCCTCCCTCCTAGTGGCTGGGAGTGAGGCCTCCGTGGCATGGCCCCAGTGAGCGATGCTGTCCTTTGTCCCCAAGGGACACGTCAGGAACACAGTGGGGTGGCTGCCCTCGGGTCCTGACAGCTAGGTCATCTGGGGAGAGGACTGTGTGCTCTGGAGACAATGAAGGGACAGGGAAGGGTGGCAGGTGGTCTGGGGGAGGCCCTGCTGGGAGGGCAGGGCCCCAGGGAAGCAAAAAGGAAGGAGCTGGTGTCTGGGGAAGAGGAGGAGTGTGGGCGGGGAGGTCATAGGTGTGTGCGTGTGCACATGGGGAGGGGACGTGGGGCCTCAAAGTCCACGGTAAGGATGCGGCGAGTCCCAGGCCCACCTTAGCTGCCAGGACAGAGGCTGCACCGGCGCTGGACAGGACGGCAGAGGTGGCCAGAGGGCGTGGAGCCCCGTGTGCCCAGCACATGCTCTCAGAAGCCTGGGGCGGCCAGAGGCAGCTGGAACCCCCATGTACGGCCGAAGAGAGCCGGCCAGGGGATGTCCCCTGTCCAGCACCTCTGATGGTGCCGAGAGGGGGCCTCGTGAAGCAGGAGGGACCCAGCTCTGCCCTCCGCCCCAACACCAGCTGCACCTCTTACAACTGCCTGTTTCTTCCACCAACGTTCCACCTGCCTCACCTGCCTTCACCTGCGCAGGTAGCAGGTTGGGAGCACAAAGAAGCCAGCCTCAGGGCTAGACACGGCCTGGCCAGAGCATTTCGTCACCTCCGGGGGGGGGGGGGCGGGGGCAGGTCCCTGTCTCCCGGGGTGCGGCAAGGATCAGGGGGTCGCGTATGCAAGCAGCTGGGCTGTTTCTGGCAGAGCTGCTGCAGAAATAGAAGCTCGCCGTTCGCCTTGTCTGTGCTTGGGACGGGGCCGGTGTGGGGGCCGTGAGGGTGACAGTTGGAACGCTGGCTCGCTCGGGGACCCTCAGCTTTCCTGCAGAGGCTTCCTTTAAAGGAGCCGCACTGCGGTGTGGCTGTCCCTCTGAGAGCTCACCTGCCCTGGGGGAGGGCTCCCACCCTGCCCACCGGGGCCTTGCTCTCCCTGGGACAAACAGCCACGCGCCCAGTTTCCTTCCCGCCTTGGAGGACACTTCACACACTGATGGGCGTCCGCACATCACGGCAGCCCCCGACACCTCGCCTGCCCCCACCCCGTTCCATCGTCTGTGCTCCGGGGCTCCCTGTGTCAGGACACCAGGGGCTCTGTCTTGCTTGTGGCTGCAGGGTGCTGATTCTCTCCAAGGGTGCCCCGAGGAGGCACGGTCACCCAGCCCCTGGTGAGCTCACTTGTGTTTGAAGTAAAGAACCCCAGCAGCATGGGACCCTAACCCCAGAGCCAGTGTGAGCTCACACCTGGGCGTCCACCTGCACGTCTCCACTGGCACAGGTGTGTCATTTCAAGAGATGGTTTCCCACGTGGAAGCATGCCCGAGGACCCGGGGACGGATGTCTGCATGGCTGTTGTGGGATGTTCTCGGGCACACACACGCAGGCAGGAGCCTGACGGCCTCCAGAGGTCCTCCACCCACGTGTGTGACTGCTGCTGGGTGCTCTGAGCAGTCGTTCGGCCGGGCAGCATCTGGGGGTCTGCATCCCAGACCCACATGGGGATTGCACTCAGAAGGCCAGCTTGTGTCTGGTCACACCCCCGGCTGGTCCCAAACTCCGAGGAGAGCCCAGGCGTTTGGCACCCAGACCAAGGACCTTCTAGTCCTTGCATGCGTCAGAGTGATGTGCTGTGCAGACGTCACTGGCTCCTTTACCAAAACAACAATCTAGAGGAAAGTTGGAGGGCCAGAGGCCGGCAGGGCAAGAAATGAGCACCTCCAGAACTGTGGGAGGATGGAGGTGGGCTGTGAGCGGCCCAGTCTGTGCTCTTTGTTATGCAGCACTCGCTGACTCACACAGGGAGGCTACCGAGGAGGAGGATGGGGAACCTGTGCCTTCCCACAGCTGGATGGCTTTCAGAGGGGCCACATCCATGGTCTCCAACTGGAGCTGCCACGCAGACTCTTGTCACTGAATCTGGTGACGGCTTCCTTGTCCTTCTGAAACTGGGGACAGAGCATGGCCAGTAGGGACATGCAGAGTAAATAAAGAGCTGTGCCCCCTCTGCCCACGTGCCCCCAGGGCTTCCAGCCGTGCCCCTGAGGACGCATAGCCGTGTCTGAGCCTCTGTGGGCTTGGCTTCTCTGCCGGAGGCCCCATGTCCCTCCTCGTGGGCGCCTCTCTGCCCTCTGGCCCTCTGGCCATGATCACAGGGGCGGAGGGCCCAGCACTGTTTATTCTCCAGCTTGTCGCCATAGAGGCCGTGCTTTGAAAGGAAGGAAATCCCCCCGGGATCCTCATGAACCCAGGGGCCCTTCTCCAGCTGCACACTCCCTCCCAGGCTGGTGGCCAGGCTCTGGCTGCGTTGTCGAACTTGTGTGCGTTCACATCGGCGGCCGCTGTGGCCCACGACCACGCAGCAGTGTGGCGGGCCAGGGCAGGCCCGTGCTCTGAGGCCTTCACTTCCCTGGTCGTGGGTGAGGGACTCTGCTGCAGTCCTCGGGAAGCCACTGCATCTGCAGGGGTGGATGTCCTCAGAGACTTTAAGAGGAGAATGCAGGTTAGTGGGCAGCAGTTCATGAGTGGCCACGCCGTGTGCTTTGGTGTTTATTCCCGGACGGAGGAGCACAGAAGTGCCTAGAAACTCAGGTGCTCTGGGGATGAACAGACGTGGAGACTTGCGATCGCTGTGATGTCTCTGGGCCCCTGCACCGACACTCAGGTTTGGTGGGGAGGACTGGTCCATTGGCAGGGTCTGCAGCTGTCATGAGAAGGAAAATATTCAAACCTCTAATGTCTCTATAAATCGCTCGTTTCCCCACCCTATTTCTTCCTTGAAGGGAGGTGGGGCTATGCACTGACCTGGTGCCCGAGACCAGCCTGATAGAGGCTGGTTTGTAATTTGGGCCACATGGTGGAGAAGGTAAGGAGGAGATGGAGAGAAACCCCCTGCAGCATCCAGAGGACAGCATACAGAGGAGCCAGAACGCAAATGTAAAATCCTGTGCATGTCTCGACATCATAGGGTTCTAAGGGAGCAGAATGGTGCCCCTGGGGTGCAGGCTGGGCCTAATGAGCTCTCCATAGAGTCAGTGGCCGGTTGTTATGGCAGCTAAGGCCACAGCACTCTGCTAGATGTTCAACTATGTGTGGCGTTGCACGTTTGCCCAACTATTATTTCATCTTACGTGCTCATTAAAAAGTGGGACGTGGCTAAACAGCTGGGATTTGGAAGATGCTTGGAGTCAGGCACCTGGGTCTGTGGTTTATCCAGGGAGGTGTCCTGCAGCAAGTCCTCCCCGCTGGGCTGGAAGGGCCCTCGCCTGCACCTGCCCTGGGAGCCTGCAACCGTGCAACCCTGCAGAGTTCACTTTCATGGGCTGCCTCCCTTGTGGTGGCAGCTCTGTCCCCACACAGAGAGCACAAAGGGAGGCTTCCCTGGTGGATCCCCCTCTTCTGAGGTTGGTGGCTCTGACCCAGCACAGGAGTCTCATGCCAGCTGGTTGGGGGCAGTCTAGATGCCCGGCGCCCAGGGCTTGTGTGCATTGCTAGAGAACTACGTAGAAATAGGGCACAGGAAGGCGTTTGGGTAGCAGTGGAAACAGATCTTTCTTGTCCCTTTTTTAGAATAGTTTTTGGTGGAGATATATTAGCTTTTGAAATACTTTAGCTCCATAATAAAGGTCTTGGGGAGAACTCCAGCTGTCTGCTGGGCAGATGCCATGGTCTTATTCCAGAGCCTTCAGCCAGGGTGACTCCTGCTTCATCCTGGAGCTGGCTGGTTGTGTTGGGACCAGTGTGTGCGTCCAGCCCTCCGTGTTGGGCGCAGCCACAACCTGGCACAGGGTTTGTCCTTGTGCTGTCATGCCCTTGCCCAGAGCTTGTGCAACAGTCAGTGCAATCCTGTCAAACCCTGTCTGTGTGGAACTTACACTTCTTGCACCGTTAACTACACCTCATAAGTGATGGGAACATGCTCCGTGCAGTGTCGTGATACGTGCTGCAGAGGAAAAGAGATCGTGTGAAGGGAACAGAGCGTGGGGAGCAGGGGAAAGGGGTGAGTGACGGAGGCAAGGCTCCCTGGTCAAGTGCTGCTGGCAAGTGCCGTCCCCTGTGAGCACACGGACCCGAGGGTCGGGCTGGGCAGGGCGGGCCACATCTGGCTGACCCTCTCCTGCTCGCTTTGGGCCACCGGCACATTATTAATGAGATGAGGTTTCCAGTTATCCTCATTCAATTGGTTGGTGCTCATCGGGGGCTAAGTCATCCACTCAAGGGCCAGCTTATATTTATTTTTGTGCTTTTCCTTTCCCAGCCAGAAAAAAAAAAACTATAAGTTTAGGAATTAGAAAATATGATTTGATATTCAACATCCAACAGTTAGAAGCAACAGGAGCGTGCACACAACGCTGGGACACTAGCACGTGTGCCTCGGATCATGTTGGAATCAAGCTAAAGTGCCCTTGGCAAAGCTCGGCTCCCCCTGCTGCCCCTGCTGCGCTGAGCCTGCCACCAGTTTGCACTGGGGGTGCGGTCCACGTCTGTACGTCCTGTAGCACGTGTGCAAGGAACACGCATGTGAACAGTATATAGGATGGCTCGATGTGCTTTTAAAGTGCTGTCAGTGGAATTACCGTGTGTGTGTATCTCTGCAACCCTCACTTCTCCCTTCGGGCTCGTGACCTTCCTTCCTTGGGTGCCCTTCCCGTCGCATGTTCACATTCCCTGCGAATCCTGGCGGCTAAACGTGGCCTCTGTGGCCTCCTGCCATTCCCCGTGTCCACGTGGAATTGTGTCAGAAAGTGCCTTTTCAATTTTACTAGATTACTGCCAATTGCTATTTCGATTTCGACCAAGTGGGAGGATGCTTTGGTGTTTTCGGGCTCTGTAAACATTTTGCCAGCCTAACGTGTGAAGTGTTTTAATCAGCGTTTCTCCCTTACTGGTGAGGTCGGGCATCTATTGACATGTTTTTTGGCCATTTTGGTTTCTTTGTGAATTGTTTGTTTATATCCTTTGTGTATTTTTCCAGCGGGTCATCTGTTCTCCTTAATGATTCCTGATGTTCTTTATGAATTCTAGACATTAGTCCCTTGTCACACAAGCTGCAAGTAGCTTCAAACGGCTTGTTGTTCTTGTCTCTCTGTGTGGGGTCTTTTGTAGTAAGAAATGTTCGAGCTTTGCACACCAATTGATGTTTTTGTTAAATTTTTTTGGTTTTTTGTTTTAAGAAGTTCTTCCTACCTAAAATCATAAAGACCATCTCTTTTCCTTCTAATACTGAATGATTATTTCCTTCTAGTATTAAATTTGGTTTTGTAGATGGTGATATAAAGAACAAATTAATTTTCCTGTAGAGAGACAGCTATTCTCTTGGCCAGCTGAGCTGTTTGCTCTTCTTCTCTGATGCTTCTATGTGTATGTTGTATTGGTTTTATTTTTTATCTGTATTATTTTTTTAAAAATTTTATTTATTTATTTATTAGAGAGAGAGAGAGAGAGAGAGAACAAGCAGGAGAGAAGTAGAGGGAGAGAGAAGCAGACTCCCTGCTGATCAGGGAACCTGATGTGGGGCTCAATCCCAGGACCCTAAGATCATGACCTGAGCCAAAGGCAGATGCTTAACAGACTGAGCCACCCAGGTGCCCCTGTTTTATTGGTTTTAAATGTACATTTTAGGTGCTATGAGCCCTTTAGCCTCGAATCAAGTACACTGATCATTCAACTAAAAATTATTTTTGAAATAGGCACTGACACAACTCATTCATTCTGAATCCTAGTTTTCAACAATGCTGGGCTTCAAGCAGATTGTTCCTTAGGGTGTAACAAGAGAGGCATTGGATCTAGACCAGAGGGAGTTCAGATCACACCTGGTTACGTGTTCATCTCACACCTTGCGCTCTACAAGGACTGTGTTCATAGAAGATGTTTTAGGACATGTTTCCCACACCTGCTAGAATGTAAGGTTCCTAGACATGGGTCCTGGCACTTGGCGCAGAGCTGCCCTTAGTAGGTGTTCTGTAAATATTTAGTGAATAAATTATTTTAAAGCATGGCCTGTAGGAAAAAATGAAGAAGCTGGTGCCACTGACATGAGGGGAAGAACACAGTGTGTTTCCAAACATGACCACCTTGCAGAGAAGGGCTCTAGATGTCATGGGGCCAGCAGGCAGAAGCTGCAGGATGCAGGTTCAGTTCACACGTTGCTCTTCTCAGATTCACATTTGTCCAGGATGTAGTGGCTTAAGTGGAGGTGCATACTGGTTGTCAGGTAGCTGTGGCCAGGGAGAGGGCTGTGTAGACGTGTGATTGTCTCCTGTGATGGTGGGGCCCCTTGACCCAAGGCTCCCGCTTCTGTAACAATAAACTTCCTCTGTCCTTTATGTAATTTGCAGTGTACTATCTGTTACCTGACTCAGGCACAGGCAAAGCCATAAGCAAATGCAACCAATGGATTCCCAGTCTGGTCCAAATGGCAGGACCCAGAGCATTTTCACACGCGTTTAGGGTTATTCAAGTAGTTCTTTTGGAGATCCTTAACCTAGTGGATTTCTTGGAGTTCATACTTGTAAGTTTATCTGCTTCAAGCTTTTGCATTATAGCTTTCAGTGACTTGCAGATTTAGATCTGTTTAAAAATGGAATGCAAAATATCAAGGAAAAGAGGAAATGTTAAAATTGTTGAAGACATGAGTTTAGACAAGTTAAATGTGAATGACTCACTGCAGATGCTAAGCTTGTCACAAATTTTATAAATATCTGCTAACTCTTGTAAATTTTATTTCTGATGTTAGGGTGTTTTTTCCCCTCTCTCTGCTTAAAAATAACTCCTGATTTTTTTTCAACAGTCTGCATTGAAGCAATATTGCTGGTATGTGTATGAGATTGTTCACATTTCCAAACCTATGTGTGTTTTTGCAAACATTTGTCTTGCAAATACACAAATCAATGTGTCTGGGCTCTAACCACACACCTGTTGTGTGATGCTCAAAAATGTCTCCTGAGAACCACTAACAGGGAAGGGACGATAACTTCTAATGCCTTTGGATATTTTTTTGGTGGTGGATCCCACTGCTGGAATCCAACATTGCTCAATCAGGACTTTCCTTTTTTAAAAAAAAAATATATGTATTTTATTTATTTATTCACGAGAGACACACACAGAGAGAGAGAGAGAGGCATAGACACAGGCAGAGGGAGAAGTAGGCTCCATGTAGGGAGCCCCATGTGGGACTCCATCCCCGGCCTCCAGGATCACGCCCTGGGCTGAAGGCGGTGCTAAACCTCTGAGCCACCTGGGCTGCCCTTGAAACCCCATGGAGGTGCCTCCCACATTCTATGTGAAAGTTTGCTATCTCCCGGACAGATCTCATTGTCTCCAGCTACACAGATTTTTTTTTTTTTTTAAACTCAAGAAAGCCAAATTCTCTTCATCTGTAAAATGGGACCAGTACTAGTAAGTACTTCTAGGACATAGGGACATGGAATTAGTCAGGCTTGAAAGATGATAAAATGTGCCAACTTATAAGGTAGCCCCTGGCGCAAAGGCACCATGAAAGACTACATGTTAGCAGGTGCAGGGGCTGTTCTCTAACCACGGCCTGTATGGTAGGTGTGTCTAAGGGAACTTTCGTGGCTCTGCTCTTAAATGACCTTGGCATCTGGCCCTTTCATTCTCCCACACCTGTCCCTCCTCTGGCTTCCTCCAAAGCCGTGGCTCCCACTCACTGGGCTCTGCTGCCTTCTAGCAGTAAGTAATGCAAGACATGTGCCTGAGGGGCTGAGCTAAGGAATTTGCTGGAAGGGTTTCTAAAATGTGGGTGGACTTCCTCCCCAAACAGTGGCTTTTAGGATTCTTGAGTTATAACTTCCCTTTCTGTCATTTTATTTATAAAGTAACTACTATTGCTACTGCTACTAATAATAAACTGGAAGTAACCTAAATGTACATGAATGTAGAGTTAGAATATTCAACAATAAAATAGGCATTCAAATGTTAATTGATAAGAAAAAGTTTCACACGTACAAAACGCCAGGGGTAGAGTATGAGACCGCGATGGAGCAAAATTTGTATTTTAATTAAAAATGAGTATGTATGCCTAAGATTCTAGGATATAAAAGTGTCAAAAGTGAGTTCTCTGTGAGTGATGACTTTACAACGTGTCTTTAACTTCAGGTAACTTTTTGTATTTTGTAATTCTTTTGCAATGAGAAATAGTATTTTTCTTCATGACCAGAAAAATAAGGTTTTTCTATTTATGAAAAAATTAACAAAGAGTATATCTAAGGGGATTTGAGGTTAATTTGGGGTTCATCTAAACTGGGAAAATACTATATTTCTGGTTGTTCTAATTACCATGTGCCTCCTGCCTTAAATTTTCCAAGAGTAAATGCATGTCATTTGTCTCTAAGTCAAATCAGCTGGTATTTGAACTCTTGTGTGCATAGCCACACTGGGGTTAGAAGGATGTCAGGATTGATGTCCTCAGGTAGCTCATCCTCTAGCCAGGGCCATTGGCTCCAAACACTTAGCAGTAGAGCAAAAAGGGTAAGTGTGGGGTGGCAAGAGGAGAGGACAGATCCAGTTGGGTGAAAGTATAGAGGAAAAACCATTACTTCTAGAAGGGGTGTGGGTAGACCAAGACATTTCCAGAGGAAGGTAGTATTTGGACAGGATAATAAAAAGTGGGCATATTCATTATTTATTGATGTAAGTTAACAAACTTTTCTTAATAAATTTTTAAAGTTTTAATTTATTTATTCATGAGAGACACACAGAGAGAGGCAGAGACATAGGAAGAGGGAGAAACAGGCTCCTCGCAAGGAGCCCAATGTGGGACTCGACCCTGGACCCCAGGATCATGCCCTGAGCCAAAAGCAGATGCTCACCTGCTCAGCCACCCAGGCATCCCAACTTTTTAAAAACTTAATGAGTTACAAGGACACACATCTATTATTTCTAGTTTCTGTGGGCCAAGAATGTAGATCCCCAAGCTTCAGAGTCACCGCGAGCTGCAGTGTAGTTGTGGGCCATATCTGGGCTCATCTGAAAATTCAGCTGGGGAAAGACCCTTTTCCAAGCTCACTTGGTTGTGAGCTGTTAGATCATAGGCCTCAGTTCCTTGACATGCAAGCATCTCCAACACAGCAGCTTGCTTTATGAAGGCATGCAAGCGGAAGAAGCCGTAGATTGCGACCAAGATAGAAGTTACAATCTCTTGTAACCTAATTGCAGAAGTGACAACACACCATCATTGCCATATTCCATGGGTTTCAAGCAAGATAGTAGGTCCAGCTCAAACTCGAGGGGGCTTGGACTGAGGAGATATCTTGATATCAGGAGGTGTATTCCTTGAAGACCACCTACTGCCTGGCGAGTTGTATGTGTAGATGTTGGGGTTGGGGTAGGTACCCAGGAATAGCTGAGCAAAAGTGAGGAACAGTGAGTAAAACCATGATCCTAATTTTAGAAATATGACCCTCCTCGTATTCCTTGCCAAGAAAACACATCCCTGTTTGGTACTTTGCTTTTTCCTTCCTCAGAAGATCATAGCAGATTTTCTCAATTCTTTGGCCCGTTTTCCAGATGCCAAGGTCTTTATAGGAAGGGACTAATGCTGAGCTTCTGGGAACATTTAAAGTCATAGGATCACAACCTCTCTACCCTGAGACATTCCCAGAGAGCTTTCCATGCCCAGATACAGTGTCTTTCAAGTTCACAACTGTGACTGGGTCCTTTACATCAGGACTAAGACCAGGAACGCTGGGGGGGACTAGACTGGTGTGGGTGAGCATGGCTGGGATGACCCCCCCTCCCCACTTAGTGTCTGTCTCAGTAGCTTTGAAGGAGTAAAGGTTTCTTGTGTGAGAAAGCCCATTGCTGCTTTTAAATGAATAATTTACAAAGTGGAAGTTTAGACTTCTCCTTAATACCTGTGGTGTGTATAGCACCTCTCTCATTTATAGGGTCCTCTGTGCCTGCGTGATGCTGATTATAAGGCCTGAGGTCTGAGTCATTTCACAAGGCATCTGGAGACACACACCTAGGAATCTAATGGGGTTTAATTCAGCACTTTTTGGAGTAAAGAGCAAACCAAATTATTGGTTCACCTGCTCCTTAAGAAAAAAGCTGAGGTCAAATTCTTAGATTTCAAATATTGAAAACTGCAGGTCTAATTATCCCCTCTTGGAAGAACCAAGATTTGGTTCCCTTAATCTGGCCCAACCATTACTGTAATGATTAGTGTTCATACTGGTCTGAATCAAAATAAATATTCATTGTACAAACAACTCCCTTTGTACTGAAAAAGAATGAAGCATTCCGGCCTCAGTCTATAGCCAGTGAATCTGGTCCTCCATCTGTCCTATTTCCTGCCCTTTTGTGCTAAAGGTGACCCCCCTCCATTGCTGTCTGTGGAGAAGTGAGATTATGGCCCACACCTGTTTTTGTAAATAAAGTTTTATTTTCTGGAAAAAAAAAAAAAGGTACATACCAATAATTGCACCAAGCTGCAGCAGGCAGGGGCAAAGGGTCATGGCCGAGCATGATTTATTAGGTAATGAGAACTTGACAGCTGTGAAGATTTATTTGTTTTTACATAATTGTACAAGTACAACCCCTTTCTCTGTAGATTAAGCACAGCATGGTCGCTAATTGGCAAGTGGCAAGAAAGGACATGAAAATTTTGTATCATAGTGAGGATTTCTGATAAATTCAACATCTAGAACCTTTCCTGATATAGAACCTACCTTTATGTGTATTTACCCTTTCTCCTCTGTGAACACACATAGGTCAATAAGCTTTGTCACATCGCCTTCCCCCTACCCAACTTGAGTCTTCTCTCTCCAGTCAGCCATGGTTCTGGGAGGACAGGTCTTTAGGGATTTCCAATTTCATCAAATCTGCCAAGAGAGACTTTTCATTTCCTCTTGCCATTATGATGCTGTCAGCTAGGCTGTAGTTTGCAAACTTTATACCTGGAAGAAAAAGGCTTCTCCTCTTTCCTCTGAAATTCCCATCCCCAGGCAGTCACCTGCCCCTTCCTTACCAGATTGGTGATTCACAGAAGCCGTGCAGGAATTCGGGTGGGGTGGGGATGAGTCCCATGAGCCACAGGGAAACAAAATTGCTGTGTTGACAGGATAAATGGTAGATTTTTGCTTTTAGAGGTTCTAGAGCTTTACAGATTTAGGAGTGGGATTTTGGGGGCCAAGAAAGCTTTCTGCATGGTCTTGACATTCCCCACCACATGCAACCTATATATTTTTTGCCTCTCTCTTGAGTTTGGAAAAAGTTTACTAGGGAAATGGAATTCAAAGAAAAGAACAGGAAACACATTACAGAATCCAATCTGTTGCTTCCATGGAAATGGCAAATGGTGGCATGAGTCACGGGGGCAGAAGTGACATCCTAGCTTGGAAATCACCTGAAAGCAGTGTGCAAGCAGAGCACAGTTACCAACGCTCTTCTCACATGTGAATCCTGAGAAAATCAGAGACTTTCAAGTAGATCCAAGAGACAGGACACAGGGACTCAGTGGATTGAATATATTTTGAGGCAAATAACTTCAGCTTTGTAAGATGTGAAGCACAAATGCTCCATGTGCCTCAAGAATTTTCTGACGGAGATACAGAGCTGAAATCACACATATAGATTTAATTCCTAGATTATCTGCATGTGTGTGGTCTTATTTCAGCGATAAACCACTGGAAAATCGGTTGTTCTGCATTTGTTGGCGGGTCAGATGGGCATAGAGAGTTTGACCATGAACGTTATCACTGGAGAGCCTGCATAACGTGTTAACAAAGCCATCAGTATGTTGTCCAACTGGACCCAATGTGTGCCCATAAATCACACATCCTGCAGCTTCTCCTATGGAGCTTTCTGGAGCACTGGGCTTATAAACGCTCCCTCCGACGCAGACTGAGTTCATCCCCTGTAGTGTGTCATCAGATTTCTTACCTGTAGACATTCACGCTGTTTTTTGGTGCTGTTGTTATTTTGCTTTGCAAATAACCCTCCGTGGATTTCCTTTGTGCACATGTGACACACGCCTGGAAGCGGGGCTGCCGAAGAAGAAAGAGCCATCGTCCCCAGCTTTGCTGACGCCGCCGAAGCGTCTCCCCCGTGAACAAGTGCAGTGAGTTCTCAAAGTCCTTTCAGGTTTGCAGGGAATTTGATCCGAGATTGTCTTCTTGTGAATCATGACTTGGAAATTGGATCTGAAGTAGTGCAAGGACATAGGTGCCAATATTATGATTTGTAAACCGAGACTCCTTTCTGTCCGAATACTGTTTTACTGATGGCGGTAGCCAGGGAGACGTGAACTTTCCAAATCTGTGATATTTTATCATTCTGGGTATGAGAAGATTGTCATGAGGAAGGTAGGTTTGCTTAATATTTCATGAGACAAATTTATAAAATATTTAAGTGCCCCTGAAGGAGAAATTGCTTTATAAATAACACATGGCTTTGCTCTGCGCTGGCTCAGCATCAGCCACGTCAGGCGTTCAGGGCGACAGGTGTGGCGCTGCAGGAACAATAAACCTGCATCATTAATTCTTGCTGTCAGGCCTCGTGTAGCTGTGTGTAAACTCATTACGTTTCTCACTGAATAATGGCTGAGTGTTTTAATTGGCATATAAAGGAACCAGTTGCTGGAACCTCCCAATGACGGCCGCTGCTCATCCGCCACGCAGTTACACCCTCACCAAGCATAAGATGTCCGTGCCGTTGCTGGAGACTTGTATTTTTCTCTGAGAGTCTGGGTATTTCTCTTCTACCTGAGTGAGTGGTGCTTCAAGAAGGGAGAAAACCTTGTGTTTGTCACCCTTTTCTGTTTCAACACACCCTAGAAAGTCCAGGTCTGCTAACGGGAAGCAGAAACTAGGTGGCAAGAGTGGTCTTGCTCTGCCCCGGGCTGTTGTGAAATAGTAGCTGTTATCTCTGGTCTGTGAGCCCCTGTGGGCACCGGTCCCCCGCCCCTGCCCTGGCCACCCCCACAAGCTGAGGCCACCCCCAAAGGCTGAGGCCCTTCCAGGCTTCTGAATGCAGACTGCAGCTCCCACACTGGAGAAAGTTATAGCGAGGACCTCAAGTCCTGCCTCCCTCCGACAAGTGGGTCTTTGCCCAGACCACCTTCACCTGCCCGCTGCAGCCTCCAAGGATGAGACCAGGTCCTAGTGAGGCCAACACACCCTCATGTGGCAGCTGCACCCCTGACCCAACAGCACCCCTGGAAGTCTTACTTTGTTCACTTCACCAACACCCTCCCCCGCCTGAGTGCTCATGCCCCCGACTCAGCCTACACACTCACTCAAGTCCTTTATCATAAGGAAACCCATGAGCTTTGCTTTGATTGTGCCCTTCCTGCTGGTGCCTGCCTTCCTCCGCCATCCTAAGCAGCATGGGGATGATATAAAGGATGTAAGTCCATGCTGCAGATAATGTCAGAATTGCTGTATGAGCAGCCCGGGAGGATGAGGGCAGGGCCAGATCAGCCAGGAGGCTAGAAGCCCCCTGCATCTTGTAGGAATGGATATGTGCGCACCTTGTCTGCCTCTGAATTTCCTACATGACCACGCAGGAGAAGAGTAGGCAGGTTGCAATCTCCTAGCGACACATTGATCCACATAACTCACACTGGTACCCGTTGCTCCCTTTGGTCTATAAAGAAGATAATCCAGACTTTAGGAACAGCACAGTTACCTGGACCCCAGCAGCCTGGCGTTGGCAGACTTCCCATATAGGCTGAGAACATCACATCCAAGCATAATCTGGTGTCAAGTCCTCAAGTCGCCGACTGATGCAGGGTGGTCTGGCTGGGCCAGGAGGGCATGCAAACCCCTTTCCTGCTCCCAGGCTCATGAAAGCCCCCTTGGGGAAGGTCCTGAACCTGCAGGGACAGGTGTGACATTTGGTGAATGCCTGGGGTGCATTACTAGGGGAAAAGATATGTGATGCTTACCTGTCTGTAACAACTTTTTTAGAGAGTTGGGTGGCTAAGTTTGAGATTATGTGTCCTGGGACATCCTTGGTAAGCAGAACTCATCAGTGACTCACCATGACCAGAGCCAGGTGTAGAGCACTGCAGTAATCACCTCACCACTGCCCTGTGATGCTGTTGACCTGAGCATTGAGGGGCCCAACCAGGGACATGTATCTGAACATAGGGTGCCCTTTGGGCCTGATGCCACCTGTCTGTGGCATGTCACCTGTGTGTGTCCTGCCTCACGCCATGCTCCAGACAGCCCCAGGATTCCTTGAGCCTTTGTTCTGGCCAACTACTGCCCTGCCTTCAGAGTCCACCTCTGTCATTGCCTGTCCTGGAAGAGGCTGCTGAGGTCTCCCAGAGGGCATGTCCTCTCTGCACTGAACGCAGTTTGAAGGAGCCCCTGTGATTTGCCTGTTTCCACACCCTAGATGGCAGTTCCCCCAAAGGTGGCACCGATCTTAATTACTAGGAACAGGGACAGTGATGTTTGCCAAATGGAATCGGGATAGGGAGCTGTGTCCAGACCACGTTAATTCCCCCAGCACTCCTAACACGAGGTGTAATGATCCCTGGTTCAACGAGCAAGGGCTTGTGGTGTGTGGTGGGGTCCCATCCTGCTGAGAGGCCAGCTCCGGTGAAGCATTGTTGGGGAGGTCCAGTGACTGATCACCTCTCTTGCGGATGATTGATGGCCTCTGAGACCTGGATCCCCCAGAGCCGGCTTTGGAGTCGACTTATCCTCCTGAGAGCTTCTTTATCCCAGTGCAGAGAAATATTCCTAAGAATTTTTTTTTAATTTGGATATTTTGGGGGGGGAGATCATAAAACCATAGAGGAGGGCAGCCCAGATGGCTCAGCGGTTTAGCACCACCTTCAGCCCAGGGTGTGATCCTGGAGACCCGGGATCGAGTCCCACGTTGGGCTCCCTGCATGGAGCCTGCTTCTCCCTCTGCCTGTGTCTCTGCCTCTCTCTGTCTCTCATGAATAAATAAATACAATTCTTAAAAAAAGACAAACATAGAGGAGCTCAGGAAAAATATAACAAAAAACCTGATTCCCAGCATGCAGTTTGATCTGTTATATTTTGGTGGTTTTTGTGTGTGTGTGTGTGTGTGTGTGTGTGTGTGTTTCTTTTTGTTTTCTAATAAAACAAAAAGGGAAAGAAAAAAATTAAAGTCTTGACAAAAAAGCATTTCGACTGTATTATTTCTCCAGACCTTCCCCTCCATCTCCTTAACATCCATGGTAACAGGAATTTGATGATGCCTTCCAATCCATTTGTGTCCTTTTGTTCAGAATATGTATATTTAAAAAATAATACACAGAGTAGTTTTGTGTAGCTTAAACTTTACATACATGGAACTGCGGCATCTGTTTCCCTGCAGGTTGTGTGTTTCACGTTCCACGGTGCTGGATTTTCCTGTGGCTCTGATTTGGTCCCCATCAGTGCTGCCTGGGAATCAATGTTTCTCATCTCTCCCCATGTGCCTAGAGTAGGAACCTCTGAGTCGCAGCACAGGGGCATTTTCAGTTTTACCCCAGTAAAAGGTGTCAGCCTCTGTCCACATGTTTCTTACTAGAACTGTCTCCTGGGCCCCGAAATCATTATTTATTGATTGGTGCCAAGTGGATTTTGGAAACAGCGTACGTGGTGGGGAGCACCCTGCCTCACTAAGATCCCCTTAGTGAGGCTTGGAGGTGGAGAAGGTGCCTTCCCAAGTTCCCTGAAATTTTGCGAAATGCCAAATGTAGCACACCAGAATTATTGGTTCTAAGGACGTCTAGCAGTCACGCTCCGGGACACTCGTCTGGCATGCAGCTCACCTCAGGACGCTCTGTTCTCTCTCTGGCTTAGGTAGTTGGTGTAGGAGGAAGAACTGTGACCCGTGAAAACCAAGACAAGGCACTTTTGGAAACGAGGAAGGGGGCACATGGTATTGATCCTACAGTCCCCCGATCCTATTGTAAAGTCCACACAAACGATTTCCAGTCTCCTGTGGCAGGAGTGAGTTTGGACCACAGTGGGTTTCTTTACGACCTTGTGGGGAGTCCTTGCCTTTAGGATCCTGGCATGACCCGTACTATCTGGCGTCAGAATCTTGGGTGAACGGCCACATTTGACAGTATCACCCTCAAGTTGGCTCATGAGCCCCCTTTCCTGACCCTCCCCTAACAGTCAACTTCTGAAGCTGAGATCTGGTCTCTTGTTTTTAGTGTTCCCACTGCTGTTTTTTCAAGCTCTGACATTTCTGGCTTTTTTTCCTGACAAACCTGTGTGGCAGCCATGGAGTCCCTCTGCTACCTGGCCTGGCCCACCCTGCGGTGCTGATAACCAGAGTTGTCCTACGAGAAACCCTAGCACCTAGCTGTCCCAGCTTGCTTGGCATGTGGTGTTAGGACCTCTGGCTTCCAGCGCCTGAAACTAGTAAAGGCCATTCAAGTAAATATTTGTAGTATAGACAATATTGTCATGTCAGCTCCTTGGAAGCCCGAATGTCAGCAAGAGGCTCTGCTCTCCTGAGAAGCAGAGCTCTCACTAGAGACTGGATGACCCAGGGCACATTGCCCATCTCCCAAAACCCATGGCTGCAACAACCTCCGGTTGCTTTGAAGGTCAGATAAGAGCACATTTGAATTGCTTGACTCAGCACAGTGCTCAGCCAATATTTGACTCCCAAGAAAGGAACCACAGGCTTGAGAGAGGAACAGTTTTAAAAGCTCAAAGAACCAAGATAATTAAAAAAAAATTTTAATTAAATCAGAAGAACTCTCAAGCTTTCTTAATCAAAATGAGAACATGCTCTGGGTGAATTGCTGGATAAAATGGCATGGCAAAAATGGGGAAGCTTGGGTGGCTTTTCTTTTCATAACTGGCTAAATGCATGGTGTATTTACCTATTAACTTCTCATTTCTGTGCACTCCCTTTCTGCCTAAATGATTTTTCATAATTCTATAACATGTATTGTTTGGAAGCTATCTTAGTGGAAGGTCTGAGCCATAAGGAAGGGTAAACCAAGGTCTAAGGATACCTGAGCACACAGGCAAACCAGAATGGTGAGGAGGGTTCCTGACATCAAGCTTTGTAAAAATCATGGTTAGGGAACTAGAAGACTTAGCTGTGCTAAATGTTTGAGGTGCTAGTATGAAACACAATTAAATGTGTTCTGCGTGGGTCCAGAGGATAAAATAGGAATACATGTGGAGAAGGGGAAGGAGGGAAGCAGAGAAGCAGGTCAGGTTCCAAGCAAGCTTTCAGCTCAACAGTTGGAGCCACTCCCTTCTGTTGGCTCTCTCTGAAGAGTAGGTAACTGAATGGTCCTTGGGAAGGGCTATCATAAGGGAATTTTACGTCTAAAAACTATCTAGATGGCCTCTGTGTTCCTTCCAATCCTGAGATTGCTGTGCAGAAACGGCAGCTTTTATTCTTGCTAAAAATCATTAAAAGTTCACTTAAAAACACCCTAAAAACCCAGTGGATAATATATAGACTAATGTAGAGATCACTTCCTTCTGAAATGCAATCCTTCAACATTATTTTACTACATTCCCGATAGGTTTCTACACATCACTGTTTCTTAGAGTCTGGGATGTGTAACTAGGCTAGTTGTTTATATGGTGATTTCCCATGCCATATGTTTGTCTGTGAAGGGCTGATCTTTTTATTCCCTCAGCAGGATTGAGATAGAGTTGACATGTAGTATCGTGTGTAGTATACAATGAATGTGCTGCTTTGGTGCCCATATATAGCAGAATGATCACCACCGTAGTATTAGCTAACGCCTCTATTGCCTCACACAATTACCATTTTCCTGTGTGTGTGTCGTGAGAACATTTGAGATCTACCCTCTGAGGGATGCCTGGGTGGCTCAGCGGTTGGGCAGCTGCCTTCTGCTCAGGTCGTGATCCCGAGATCCGGGATTGAGTTCTGTGTCGGGCTCCTGCAAGGAGCCTGCTTCTCCCTCTACCTGTGTCTTTACCTCTCTCTCTGTGTCTCTCATGAATAAATAAATAAATCTTAAAAAAAAAAAAAAGATCTACTCTCTGAGCAACTTTCAAGTGTATAATACAATGCTATTAACTATAACCACCATGCTGTACACTTCATTCCCAGAACGTATTCATCTTATAACTGGAAGTTTGTACTCTGACCAACATCTCCCCATTTTCCCAACCCCCAGCCCAGATAACCACCATTGTGTTCTCTGTTTCTATGAGTTTGGCTTTTTTTTTTTTTTATAGTCCACAGGTTAGGGATATCATATAGTATTTGTCTTTGTCTGATTTATTTCATTTAGCTTCATGCCCTCAGAGTCCATCCATGTCATCACAAATGACAGGATTTCCTTTTCTCTAATGGCTGAATAATATTCCATTCTGTATGTGTGTCATATCTTTTTTATTCACTCATCTATTGATCAACACTTAATTTGTTTCCATGTCTTGGCTATTGTAGATAATGCTGCCGTAAACATTGGGGTGCAGCTATGTCTTTTTTAAAAATATTATATGTATTTATTCATGAGAAACACACAGAGAGAGGCAGAGACACAGGAAGAGGGAGAATCAGGCTCCCTGCAGGGAGCCCGATGTGGGACTCGATCCCAGGGTCCCGGGATCACGACCTGAGTCAAAAGCAGACACTCAACCACTGAGCCAACCAGATATCCCTGCAGCTGTGTCTTTGGGATCCCGTAATCATTTCTTCTGGATACATACTCAGAAGTAGGATTGGTGAATTATATGATAGTTAAGCTTTTTTTTTTTGAGGAAGTTCCATATTGTTTTCCATAGTGACTGGATCTATTTACATTTCTACCAACAGTGCACAGGAGTTTCATTTTCTGTATATCCTCTCCAGCATTTGTGATTTCTTGTCTTAACAGGTGTGAAGTGGTCTCTCATTGTGGTTTTGATATACATTTCCCTGCTGATGAGTGATGTTGAGCACCTTTTCATACCTGGCCATCTGTGTGCCATCTTTGGAAAAATGTCTGTTCAGTTCCTCTGCCCATTTTTTTTAAAGATTTTATTTATTTATTCATGAGAGACACAGAGAGAGGCAGAGACATAGGTAGAGGGAGAAGCAGGCTCCATGCAGGGAGCCCGATGCGGGACTCAATCCGGGGTCTTCAGGATCATGCCCTGGGCCAAAGGCAGACGCTAAACCGCTGAGCCACCCAGGGATCCCACCTCTGCCCATTTTTTAATTGGACTGTTTAGTTTTTACTGTTGCTGGGTAGTAGGAGCTCCTTATATTTGGATATTAATCTCTTATCACATTTATACATATTTGTATAAATATATTTGGATATTAGCCTCTTATTACATTATACACATATTTTCTCCCATTTTATAGGTTGCCTTTTCATTGTGTCAGTGGTTTCTTTTGCAGTGCAAAAACTTTTTGGTTTTATGTAGCTCCACTCACTAATTAGTTTATTTGTTGCCTGTGCTTTCAGCGTTATATCCAAAAATTCATCCCCAAGACCAAGGTCAAGGAGCTTTTCCATTCAGTTCTTATTTACATCTCTAATCAATTTCAAATTGCTTTATTTTCATGGTAGAAGATAGGGGTCTGATTTCATCCTTCTGCATGTGGATAGCCAGAGGTCTCAGCATCATTTGTGGAAGAGATTCTTCTTTTCTTTTGTTTGTGTCTTGAAGAGCTAATTGGGTCTTCAATTTACTTTTAATTTTATTTGGCACATTCAAAAGGACACTTATTTCAGGGAAGCCTGGGTGGCTCAGTGGTTGAGTGTCTGCCTTTGGCCCAGGGCGTGATCCTGGAGTCTTGGGATCGAGTCCCACATTGGGCTCCCTGCATGGGGCCTGCTTCTCCCTCTGCCTGTGTCTCTGCTTCTCTTTCTCTTTGTCTCCCATGAATAAGTAAATAAAGTCTTTTTTTTAAAAAAAAGACACTTATTTCATATAGCAAGCAAACACTGTATTTATATTATATTTTATCTACCCCTAGGTAAGCTTCAGAAAGAAGAGGAATCTATAGTTATGCTCAATCAATTTAAATATTTAGGGAATGAAGCATCCCATAAAGTTAGTCAGGCTCATCCTTATGTATTTGATGCCTATAATAAAAAACTTAGCATCTTTTTTTTAAGTGGAGAGCTTTTTCTTTATAATAACAATGCTCATCTTTGTTTATAAATGCACCAGAGGAACCTGCATAAGAAAAAAAGAAATGGTTCTCTCTGCTGTTAGGTAATGTGGGTCCTCCTTGACAAGATCTGACAATCTAACGTGAGCCTGCCAGCTTATCCGTGCTCAGGGTGTTTGTCTTGTAGTGATGGGGGCAGCTGAGAATGGCAAACATAGGGGAGAAGCAGCAGGGAAGCTGCTATAAAGAGTCAATTGGGTTGGACTTTCATTTCCTGAGCATTTGGAGGTTGAGTAGAGCTATCCTGGAATTTCACGTCTGTTGAGAGTGAGCTGGAGATGATGGTTAAGAGTTTTATTCTGGACGGGGGCGCCTGGGTGGCTCAGTCAGTTAAGGGTCCGACTTTTGGTTTCAGCTCAGGTCATGTCAGGGTCATAAGCCTGAACCCCGGTCAGGCTCCACATGGAGATAAAAAAATAAAGTTTTATTCTGGTCATCTATCAGCACTTCTAGGACAGTAGCAGGAATGGAGGCTCATCTGAAAGCATTTCAGAGATGTTTGAAGCTGAATAAGTAAGACCCAGGAAAAGGCGAGGGGGCTGTCTGTACGCTGATTCTGCGTCCTGCCATGCCATCCACAGATCAAACCCCTGGGTCCTGCTTCTCACCCCACATCTCCACCACTTTGCCCTGGGGATCCACCTTCTCCCGTCCTGCCCTGCCTTCATCCCTCCTTCTGTGAGACCCTTTGCCCCATTTAACTTTCCATCTTGATGTAAGGTCCTCAACCATAGAAGAGCAGGACTGTTGGATTCCGTGGGTGAATAAAAGCTTAACACCTAAATGGATGTTGGTATAAAAGCAAATCCTGAGTTGTCTATGCAGATCCTCAAGTAGCTGCACAGGGGCACACAGCTCATCCCACAGAGTTCAGTGTGCTCATCGTACCTCTTCACTCAGAAAGTAGAGCTTTACTTTCAGGACTTTGGAAATGCATCCTTTAATAGACGATTGACTTCTCTCATTGTGCTCTTCCAATCACTGTTAGGTCAATTGCTTGGATGACATTTCAAAAGTGATAGTGACTAGTTTTCATTTACTGACAGACATACAAGGCAGCTGAGCATCTTAACAAGATCTAAGTCTTAAGAAAGCAAAAACAATTTTTGCAAAGTAGCAGGATATTGAAGTAAACTAAGAGTTGCTCATGTTCACCATCTGTTTTTAAAATTAAATGCACGGTATGTCCAGTCATAATTGTCATCGAAAGGTAATTGTTCATCTTAATCTATTATAAACAAAGATTTAAAAATCAGTTTTAGAATTTGGGACATTACAATACTTGCAGTTTTTCCAATGTAATATTTAAAAGAGAAAAAAATCAGGAGGTCCAACAGGTGAGAGTATTTACTGTTGGAGTTCAAGTCCATCTTCAAGGATGAGTATACTGAGACATTTTACATATAGAAGTCAGGTCCTGGAGCAACAGTAATCTTTTGGAGTTTTTTTTTTTTTGAAAGTGTCTTTTTTTAAAAAAAAGATTTTATTTGTTTATTTGAGAAAGAGAGTGTGTGTATGTGTGTGAGCAGAGGGAGAGGGAGAAATAGACTCCACTGAGCAGGGAGTCTGATGCAGGACTTGATCCCAGGACCCCAGGATCATTACCTGAGCTGAGGGCAGATGCTTCACCAGCTGAGCCACCCAGGTGCCCCAAAAGTTTTTTTTTTAATTGAGTTCAGCAAGCCCAGGGATACTTGGAAAAGCCATGGAAAAAAGAAAACACTGAGTGTATTTAGATGTAGAACCAAAGGGGATTTTGTGACCAAAGGGAGTGTAAATGTCATCAGTAGTAAGCAGGTAAAATGATAGCATCAACAGTGGGACTGCGGAGACAAGGCGGGCAGCCTGTGTCCATTTCTTCAACTCCCACACCAGGGTGTCCATAAAGAGTATTTCATTGTGATAAATCAAGTGCACAGATATTGAATTGCCAGGAAAATTAAAGATCATAATTCAATAAACCAAAACCAAAACGAAGCGGGGAAGTAAGTGAACGTGCTTGTCTATGGTAAACGATTCTTAAGGGAATTCGTGTGAAGTTGATGAGACAAGGAATAGAAGTTCACATTTATAAAGCCTTTAATTAAAATGAGCTGTTGATGGCTCAACATCATAAAAACACACAGAACACACAGAACTAAGAAATCAGTCTAAATGGCAAAAGATGCAAAACAAAGGAAACCAGAGGCAAGTATGGCAAGAAGGTGGAGGGACAGCATGGTCATCATTTCAAAAACATACATGCGGTAAACACACATTAAAAGTAATTTTCAGATTTGAGTCAAGAACCAAAACTGCTCTTCCCCAAGACAACCTGGGGTGATCCCTAAAATGGTTCCCTCTTCGTAGGACCCAGAAAACTGTACAAAATCATGCCAATCGAGAGGTTCACATCTTTGAAGAACACCCGTGAAACTGCCCAGCCCATCAAAGGTATACACATCCGATGAGCCACCAAGTCTCTGCAGGATGTCACTCTGCAGAAGCAGTGTGCATCACCTTGTCGGCACAGTGGTGGACTTGGCCAAACAGAGGGCCTGGACACGGGGTCGGCGGCCCAAGAAGAGCGCTGAATTTTTGCTGCCCCTGCTTAAAAGTGCAGAGAGTAATGCTGAGCTTAAGGGGTTAGGTGTAGACTCTCTGATCATTGAGCACATCCGAGTGAACAAAGCCCCACTCTGCACAGGCGGCCCAGAACTTACAGGGCTCCTGGTCGGATTCACCCACACGAGAGCTCTCCCTGCCACATCCAGATGGGCCTTACTAGCAGGGAGCAGAGTGTTCCTCAACCAGAAGAGGAGCTTGCACAGAGGAAAAAGATATTCCAGAAGAAACAAAAACCTATGGCCCTGGAGTAATTTCTGCATCCAATAAATGCAAATAAAAGTAACCAAAACAAGACAAAACAAAACCTACCTATTTATCTAAAACATTGCATCCTAAATAATGTATCTGTGACAGATTGACTATACAAGTCTGGAGTAAAAAGATTTCAAACAAGGAAGCAGCTGGCATTGTGAGTATCAAGCCAGGCTAAGTTCCAGAAGCAAGCATCAAACAGGCTTATTGGGATGGTGACAGTGCCCTGTGGCCTGAAGGTCTCCATCCCAAAGGCCATGCACCAAACAGCAGTGAAACCAGCCTGCAGACGATGCACAAGCAAAAGAACCACAGAGTTAAGAGACCTCCCCTCGCCTCTAGTAGGCTGTGTTTGCTTTGCACCACTGCCCAGCCCAGAGTCAGAGCCACGCACTGCCCAAGCAGGCCCGGGGCTGGACTCAAGGCCCAACAGGACAGTGGAGAAAACATTAAGGTGTTATTCCCCCAAGTGTTGCACTATGGTCAGAACATATAGTCTGAACCAATTCTACTTTTAGGAAATGATAGAGGTTTGGTGTTTTTTTTTTTTTTTTAAGATTTTATGTATTTATTCATGAGAGACAGAGACAGAGGCAGAGACACAGGCAGAGGGAGAAGCAGGCTCCCTGTGGAGATCCTGATGCAGGACTTGATTGCAGGACCCCAGGATCATATCTGAGCCAAGGCAGATGTTCAACCACTGAGCCACTAGGTGCCCCAGGAAATGATAGAGTTTTTCTGTGAGGACAAAGTTAGAGCACCCCCGGTGCCATATGCTGCAGTCTGCATGTGGATTCTGGGTAGGGAGGTGGAGTCTGTTTTCAGGGTATGGGGCTCTTTCTCTGTCTCTTTTTCTGTGCACATCACACGCATGTATATGCATGGGCTACATGTGTATGTTGGCTCCCACCTGGTGCCTCACTTGGCCCTGAGGAGTCAGTGCTTTTGTTTTTCAGAACTTGGAGATCCTGCCCTGAGCCAGGCCACAGCTACCGGGCGCTAGAAGCAGCCTTGAACCTGGGATGCTTGGCCAGGACCCAGGCTCACTTTGCAGGCCTGGGTCCAACTTAAGACACATGTGCCCTAAGGCACCTCTGATTTTTCTGGCAACTTTATCCAGATCCTGCTCAGACTCTGTTCTAGGCCTTTATACTATTCACCTTGACAGGACGTTTCTGTAATCACCCTGGGAACACAGGCCCAAAACACTGCAGTTGGCTTAGTGATGTTCAGGAGGCACCATGTTCAGAGATGGATGCTGCTGGTATCACGTGGAGTCCTGATGAATCAGGTGGACACTCACAGCTGGAATTGCTCAAAAAAGACTAACTGAATTTCTTCAGGATGGGAGAGTAGTACAGGACTCATGAGCTGAAGATATGAGGATTGGAGAATGACTAGAAGTAAACTCTGAGCCACCCGAAGAAGGACAGCTCTCTGGAGGGGATGATGTGGCCTCACTCAGGGACACACAGAGCATCAGATGTCTCAGAGGATGAGACCAAGGGAAAATAGAAAGCTTTGCACTTAGGATAAATTCCTGGCAGCCCCAACCAAGGGTGTCATGGAATTTTTCATCTGGAACCCCAGAGAAAGGGTGATAAGAGCAAACAAGGACCTCACAGTCTAATGGGCATGTTGCCCCCATTGGGTGGTTGACAGGTGATGCTGAGCTCAAAGAAGTGAGCCCGGTGGTCTGCTGGTTCCTTGGGACATGGTGACAGTATTTTAGAGTCTCATCCATGTCCTCCTGGTTTCCACTGCTCATCCTTTGGTTCTTCATCATGTTGAAGGCCTGTCTGGCCTCAAGATCGCCCTTCCACTTGGGATGCATTCCAGTCCTTTCCTCTGAAGGAAAAGAGGAATGGGACACCAGCCTCCACGCACGTTCTCATGTGGCTTTGAGAAGATGCGGTATCCCTGGGTACTGGGCATGCACAACTGGAAGTACAGTAAACCGTGTGGGCCTTCTGAACCATTTTCCTACATCCGTTGTACCAATTCCCAAAATGCAGGTTGCTTCTCTGGGCATGCCAACATTTGATAACTGGGTCCTGAGAAGACTAGCAGGAGATCGCTGATTTATTCTGCTTCTGTTTTCTTGTTTGTTTGTTTGTTTTTCTGATCATGCTATATTCTGATTATACTTTCATCCTAATTATATTTTCCTATTATGTTTTATATTTTACTTTTATGATATTCTGAATAAAATCAACTCATGTAAAATAGCTCAATGCACGTGAGATGGGTGTGTGTGTGTTACACGAGGGGGATGGTGTCTGGCATGTAGGGCTGTGTAACGGACATAGGGATGTGTGTGAGCCAAAGGGCCTCGATCTGACCCAGCTTTGGCTCCCGTCTTTCTCCTCTGAGTTGGCAATTTCTGGGGCAAACGGCTCAATGGATAGACAGAGGTTGCAAAACAAGGAAGGGGCTTCCATTAAACTGCCAGTTCTGCTAATTCTGTTGCAAAACATACCAAAGCGGCTCAGTGCATGGGATTGACCTTTGCGTGGGGCTCTCCCCAGGAATAAAGAGCCCAATCGTAAATGATGTCAATCCACCCGCATTGTGAGGATGCATCCCACGGTTTTGCTCTTAAGAGGTTCTAGCATGTTCATAGGTGATTTTGCTAGGGAAACTGTTCTTTTAAGAAAAAGCCATTTTAAAAGGTAGGTATCCCAGATATATATATCTGGATATATATTTTATATATATATATATATATATATATATATATATATATATATATATATATAAAATTTTTAAACCAAAATGCCTCTAGGAACGCTCCTGGTGAGGAAGAGACTCAAGACTCAACAAGATGCTGCAAAGGGCCATTGCCACATGTGCCTCCTGCCTGGAAGGAGGCCTGCAGGTACAGCTGCCTTCATGTGGTCGCCACCAGATGATGGAAGAAAGACAGGGGTTGAGACTCGAGTGGGAAGCTGGGCCCAACTGCAGAAAGTCCAGTTCTCTGCAAGCAGGGGAGAGATTTGACAAAGGGGACACACATGGTCCTAAAATAATATCTCCTTCCCTAATTATTGGCACTGTGGACATAGAGACTAACTTCCATCATCCTGTCCTCTGTAGCTCCCAGAAGGCCTTGCAGTGTTGAATGAATGAATGAATGAATGAATGAATGAATGAAGTTAGCAAGTACCCGCCAACCCATGCAGCAGGTGGTAGGCAGCAGGAAGCCACGAGAGGCTCAAGGCTGACTGGGTGCTAACATGTGCACATGGGCTTTTGCACACGTGCTGTGTTAGCTCTCAAGGATCGCGGCAGCATACAGGAGGGCTTGAAAAAGCAGAGGGGTGAAAGTCACCTGCCCAGGGTCACACAGCTCGTAAAGGTGGATGTAGAATTTGAACTGAGCAGTTTGGCATTGGAGTCTGGTCTCAACCCCTGCAAAGATGTGCCTATGTGCTGGGATCGTGACGTGGGAGCGTTCATTTCTTGCAGGGCCACCTGCCAAATCCAGTGATAAACTGCCCAGTGTCCCCATCATTTCCTTGTAATCCTACCTGTCTTCTGAGGGTATTGGCATCGTACCTGCCAACTCTTTCTTGTTCCCTGACTTCTCTTTACTCCTCAATAATACTTGTAGCTTTAAACAATGTGACAGGCTTTCAGGAAGTCGGTATTTTGCTGCGGATGTGTGGTTAAAGAGTGGTGTAGCCGACAGCTGACCTTCCTGCATGCGACCTCTCCCTGATTCCAAATCCACTGTGTGGGGTATGAAGTGCTCATGATTATCATGTCTTCCAAGTGAGGAAGGTGAAGGTCAGAGTCTGCACCTCAGCCTCACACGCTAGTTGCCCGTGGGGCTCAGATTCCAGATGTCCTAACTTCAACCTGGATGCCCGCTCTGGTCTTTCTTCTTCATCAAACACAAGGGCGGGGGTATCTGGGCCCCAGAGTCACCTGGGCCCATCCAAGTCCCATCCAGGATTCTTCTCCCTCCTTGCAGGGTCCCTCCACAGCCCGGGGCCAACTAATCATGACCATCTGTCCATCTCCAGGGGCTCTCAGCTAGACCAGGGGGGTCCTGGGGCTGGGCCCTAGGGTCTGGGCTAGCATCCTCTTCTGGATGCCACATCTACTTGCTCCAGAGCCAAGTGCTTACAGAGACCTGAGGGTGCTGTGGGTCCCGCTGGAGAGGCCAGTTCCATAGGACCAGGCTCGCCAAGTATCCTGGGCCACCTACTGCCTTAGGGCCGCTACGATCAAGAGACAGACGCCCCAGATGCTTTTTATTTGTCATTATTATTAGAATGGGATCACCTTGTGAAAAAATAAGCATTATAGATGAGGCAAGGGTCTACACAGACTGTAAAGTATATCCTACCCCAAGTCCTGTCCCCCCTCAAGGACACCTGTCTTTAGAGTGGTTTTCCTCTTATTTTTTAGAAACCTATATGTGGTTATGTAAGAGATACAGTAGTATTTTGAGAGGGTTCATATAATTACAACAGTAACTTGTTTATTTCCACTCTACAGCTTGTCTTGGAGGTAAATCTCCATTATTCTTTTAAACAGCAGCAGGAAATTGCCGTGGTGTATTAAGTCATTTCCTTAGAGATGGGCATTTGGGGTTGTGGTGTTTTTGTGTTGTAAACAATGATGCATGAGTATCTCAGGACCATTGTTCTGCCCACTGCCTTCCTCGCGCCAGCTTCTGCTTGCCCAAACTGGTCCCCTGCCTTAGCCTTAGATTACAGCAGCAGAACCTCAGAGCGGGGACGACCCCGCAGCCAGCGGCTCTAACTTCCTCATCTTAAGGATGTGGAAACAGACTCGGACAGAGACTGTTTATGTCCATGGCAGCAGAATGACTCCTGCCAGCCCCACCAGGCCCCACCCAGCCCCACCCATGGCGTGGGTTTGGCTTCCCAGCAACACAGTCTCCTTTGATGCCAGTCCCATAATAGGGAGTCTGAGTGTCCCGTCTGTGTACTAGAAACAAAGAGTGTCCAGAAGATGGACTTCATGCCCAGGTCCCGCTGGCAGATCCTTTTCTAAGTATGCTCCATCATAGCGCTTCCTCTCTGGTGCTCTCCCTGAGTGCAGGGTGGCTGCAAGCATTTTGGAAGACTTGCTTAAGGAGAGGGACCCTGAGGGACACTATCCATGTCCCCAGCATGTGCACTTTGGTATTTAATTTGCCCTGGCCTATGATTGTTTCAACATAAACCCTTTCATTAGTCACAGCAGCTTTAATTACAGATTTTGAGTTGAGATCCTCATGAAATCGATAAGTAATTACTCATCTCCCAAAATAGCAGCAGAGCACTCGCGCGCCCAGGTGTTATACAGCAGGCAAGCCACTTCCGTTTTCTGGGAAGTGTGCATTACAGGACTTTCAAAAGAGAAATTATCCCTTAACACCAAACATGCAACTTCTCAGAAAGTGTCTTCTCCTCAAATATCTTGGGTCAGCTATGGGAGTTTATGGCATGGACACTCGGCACTTTGTAGGAGGTGTTCAGGGCACCAGGATTTAACAGCAAGAAGGTGGGCTTCACTTCTGCTGCTTTGTAGCACCTCAATGGCTGGCACCTGCTTTTCCTTCCCAGGCGCATAATGAGCTAACAGGGCTGCCCTAATAATGTGAGGTGAGCTGTTTGCAAAATATCCAGCACTAACTAGACATTGAATAAATCAAGGCCATGTTTCTTATTACCAAGACTTTCCTTTCATTTTGAATGAGGAAGACGTTCAAGCCATCTCAAAAAGTTAATTATTCAATGCTGGTTTCTCACTCAAGTCTTACTCAATTCCCTTTGATAATACCTTTCTTTTTCTTTTTCTTTCTTTCTTTCTTTCTTTCTTTCTTTCTTTCTTTCTTTCTTTCTTTCTTTCTTAGAAGCTGTTTTATGGGGTGGTTGATGGCTCTGTTTCTGGGTCACACAGCCTTGGGTTTCCTTCTGGGTTAACCTGCTCACTTTGGGGAAAAAGTGCGTGGGTGGCCTTCAACTTTCGTTGCCAACCACTGACATGGAAACGTTAGTCCTTTAGTTAACGTATTTATTTTGTCATTGCAACTATTAGAAATCTATTTTTTGCTGTGATCTTGGAAGGTCAATATTGTAATTGATATCATGCTCCTATCCAAGAGTTTATAAAGCATCTACCATGTTCTTAGCACATAGTAGGAGTTCAATAAACGGTAGTTATGTTGAATAGGTTTCACCAAACATTTGGTTAATATTAGTTAAAATTGAATATTTATTAGTTAAAATATGAATATTTGTTTAATGAAAAGATGTCCATTTTATGGTGTCCTATTAATTTAAAATATGCATTGAATTATTATGATGAGAAATGAAACTCAATAATAATAAAAAAATAGATCTTAAGAGGTACCTGGGTGGCTCAGTCAGTTAAGCATCCAACTCTTAATTTTTTAAAAATTTTATTTATTTATTCATGAGAGAAACAGAGAGAGAGGCAGAGACATAGAGAAACAGGCTCCATGCAGGGAGCCTGATGTGGAACTCGATCCCAGGACTCCAGGTCACTCCCTGGGCCAAAGGCAAGTGCTTAACTGTTAAGCCACCCAGGCATCCCACCAACTCTTAATTTTGGCTCAGGTCATGATCTTGGGATCGTGAGATCAAGCCCTGCATTGGGCTCCACACTGGGCGTGGAGTCTGCTTGAGATTCTCTGTCTCTCTCTGCCCCTCCCTCCCTTCTCTTGCACTCTCTCTCTAAGACAAAGAAAAAGAGAGAAAGAAAGAAATAGCTCTTAAGACTTGGGAGCTTGGGGATTTAAGCCAGCTAAATGTTCAGATTGAAGTTCTTTCTCCCATGTATCCCAAAGTTGTCATTTCTGAGAAATTTGACATGAATTTCCCTTCTGCAGATCATGGTTGAATGTTGGGACATAGAATTTGCAAATTTTAGTATGAACATTCCTTTACAAGATCTCCTCCATGTGCTCTAACCAGTATTACTACGGTGACGTTTATCAGAAAGAATGCAAGGTTAATAATCATGCCCCCTTGCGATTCCTGAGCAGAAAGTAGTAGTTTGCAATCTGAAAAATGATGAGATTGCTTGCGTCTCCATTGATTAGTGTTTTGATGAAAAGTGGGCAGAATGTGAAGTACACTTATTTTCTGATCTATATTTCTGAATCTCTAATCAAACTCTTGACCAGATCCGGAATAACCATCACGGGGGTTGAGAAAAACATTCAAAATAGAAGTGGATACCCAGAAAAATCACTACAGACAACTTGTGCTGTTCAAGTGATAGTATTAAACGAGACAGGTGGTAGAGTGGGGTGCGCATACTTTGAAGCAGATGTGAATTCATTTAACTTTCTTACTGGTACCAACCCTTGCATATGTTCAGGTTCTGTGAGATGTGAAAAAGGAAGAAAATGTTGAGTGCCTGGGGCCATTTTGGGAAATGGCAGCTAAGGACCAGGTAGAAATAACAGACCAGAAGGGAAGAACACTAGGGTGCACCTCATGGAGAGCCCCACCCGGAGCCCTACCTGGAAGTGCCTAGGAGGGGCTGCCGTCTGGCCCCAAAACCTCTGTCAAGGAAGAAGCAACCCCCTCCTCTTGGTTTCTCTGGAATTACGTCCACAGGTTGGCTGGGGTTCATTCTGGGTTTCACCATTGAAATGGTAGCCCCTTGTTTGCCCTTGAGGGTTGGAGTCACCGTATCAGTGACATCAGACCAGTGCCCACCACCCGTCTTTGTGTGGTCCATGAGCTAAGAGTAAGTTTTACTGTTTTTTAAACAACTAGGGGAAAATTTTTTTTTAAAATTTCATGATCCATGAAAATGATATGAAATTCAAATTTCATGTTCTAATAAAGTATTATACCCCAGACACCCATTCATTGACCTGTTGTCCATGGGCGTTTTCAGAAGTGACACGGCTGAGTATGACAGAGGCTGGCCCTCTTCAGGGACATCTTGCTGACTGCCGCCATGGTCTGTTGGCTTTGTTTTCAGAATCAACCACTGTCAAAATGAGGATTTCTTCCATGTGGTTAGTAAACAGCCCTCAAAATCTTTGCTTCCTGCCATTCTTGATAACAAATGTTCGGTTGTTCATGCATGCACAGACGCGATGTACACAGACCACAGGCCAGGGATGAAACCGCCAGGGGCTGGATTTGTAGCCTTCAACCTTTCCCCTCCCCTGTTGTATTAACAGGCTCGAGACCTGTTTCATGAGTTTAAAAAATTGGGATTTCACTCTTCATGAACTCAAGGTCAGTGGCTGAGATATACTTAGTTTCAGAATGTCCAGTCTCAGTGGCCTCCCTGGGTGTGAGGATGCGGGCATCTTGCAACAGTTGGGGAGATTGTGAGATATGTCTCTTGAAATACTTGCTACTTACTTTCCGGGAAACACATCGTCGTTACTCCATGTTTGGGGGTCAAGTTATTTTGACTGTTTTATTTTTTTTTAAAGATGTTATTTATTTATTCATGAAAGACACAGAGGAGAGAGAGAGAGAGGCAGAGACAGAGGCAGAGGGAGAAACAGGCTCCATGCAGGGAACCCGACGTGGGACTCGATCCTGGGTCTCCAGGATCACACCCTGGGCCGAAGGCAGGCGCTAAACCGCTGAGCCACCCAGGGATTCCCTTTTGACTGTTTTAAAGGGAATATGTGCACAGACTTGTATTTTCAGATATCTGTGTATTCTGTTATATGATTAAAAAGGCAATACGCGTTGGTTGAGCTTTTGATATGGCCCTAAGATTATTTTATTCAAGTGAACATGGAACGATTAGCCTTTTTTAAAGGGAAAATTGTCTTCAAAGGCTTTTAGTTTTTTCCCCGATGAGTTGGTGTAGGTGTCCTCTTGGAAACTGAGGTCCCGCCTGACGCATGAGGTTGAGCAGCATTTCCTGCTGAACTGCCAGGCATTAATGTCCTCCCCGGGCCGGCATCTGTCACTTGCCATCCGCCCGGCCAAGTGACAGCCTGCCACAGATAAGATCTGCCCCCGTTCCCTGGTGCGCACAACTAAGAAGCTAATTAAAGGAAGTGAAGGTAGACTCACAACGCTCTTTTTGTCTGTGTAAGGAGATGACAAATAATAAAACAGTCATGATTGCAAAAATCTATATCTAATATATCTGCCCCAGGTATAAGTTAATTATGAAAGACACACATTTGCAGTGTGGTAATGTGTCATGTTGGAACGTTCTGGAACTGAAGCAGATAGGCTGTATGTGTGCGGCGCCCCCAGCCGTCCCCAGCACTCTGTTCTTGAACTCCACCTCTGTCCCCTTCTCTCCCCTCCGGATCTCGTTCTCCACCCTGGGCTTCCGGTCCTCCCACTCTGGCTCCTTCTGCTCTGCTCAGACACAGGTTCTTTATTCTTTCCCTGATCTGTGGCAGCTCTTTCGAGGGCACATCGAGGCTTTGTTATGCATGGTACAAATATTTTTTTGAAGTTTAAATTCTGATTATATTATTTTGACATCCGAAAGTTTTAAATTTAGTCTTGATTTCATGCTTCGAAAAGTCCCATCCATCAAAAGATGACATAGATGCTCAGCCTTATTTTATTCTAAGTACTTCAGTGTTAATTTTTCATAGTTAGACTTAATTTTTCTGGCATTTTGAATTCTAAGATGTATCCTAGGGATTTAACTTTTTTTTTCCAAACTGCTTATTCTTTGTTATTATAACTTTTTCCTTGTGTTCTGACTTCAGACATCGCTTATGCTCTAAAGTCTTACACATACCTGGATCTGTTTTTAGATTTTTCTCATTCAGGAGTCTGCCTTTTCTTTCTACCTTTTTTCTGGTTTTGTTGCGATGTAACTGTCCTGCCCATGCTGTGGCAAGTTTAAGTGAGCTGTAGCTCATGTTGATCCTCCTGCAAGGCGATTATCACCACATCTCCCACTAACACCTCTGATGCATCACCTCATTACCATCTCTTTTTTGGTAGGAACATTTAAAATCTATTCTCTTAGCAACTTCCAAGTACGCAGCACGGTATTATTAGCCGTAGTCACCATGCTGCACATTCCACCCCAGGACATATGTATCTTATCCCTGGAAGTTTATATCTTTTGACCACCTTCCCTGACTCCGCCCATCCCCACCCAGGTGTACTCCTTTCTAAGAGGCAGCAGCATGGGGACTTCTTGTTGGTATTTATGTGTCCACCTGACCTGATGGCGAGAGCCCACATGTGGTACATTGGAACTGTAGTTCAGGAGCAGAGCTGCACTTGCCAGTTACCTCCTCCTGGGGTGGGGCTGTCCTTGCCTTCCTGAGCTGAGGTGCAGAGAGGGGCGATGGGGAGGGATGGTACCGGACTCCTGCTTCTGGCTTTAAGCCTGACCGAGGGGCCGAGAGGAAGTGCCCTGCCCTCCTGCCCAGCTGTTCTCCTTCTGTTCACTCACTGTTCACTCACTGATGTTCACTCACATCACTGTCATGATGCAGAGGTGCTGTCCAGGACTGGCACTCAGCTGCTGTGCTTTTTTTTTTTTTTTTCTTAATGTTTTGTTTATTTATTTGACACACGAGAAAGAGCACAAGCAGGGGAGGGGCAGAAGGAGAAGGAGAAGCAGACTCCCCGCTGAGCAGGGAGCCTGACACAGGGCTTGATCCCACGACCCCAGGATCATGACCTGAGCCGAAGGCAGACATTTCACCTACTGAGCCCCCCAGGCGCCCCTGAGCTGTGTGCTTGATGTGTCCTGCCGCTTGTGCCAGCAAGTCCCTGGGCTGCATCCAGGAGAGAAGCACGTGGCGGGAGTGAGGCAGGCCTGGCATGGCCACTGTGCAAGTGCTAAGGGCAGTGAGGCCTGGGCCCTCGGGCCGAAGAGAACAATCTAGAACACAGGGTGCTGAAGCCAAATTGTGCCTTTTGACAAAAACTCACTAAGGTGTAGTATTGGTTTCCTGTGGCTTCTGTTAGAAAGCACCATGAACAAGGCAGCTTAGAAACTGATTCTCTCGTGGTCTGGAGGCCAGAAGCCTGAAGGCAGGGCTGCTTCCTTCCACGAGCTCCAAAGAAGAACCGGCCCGAGCACTGGGCTGGGGGCTATGCTTGGTGCACCCAGCGTGTAGATGCACTACCCCTCTGCCTGCCCCGTCCCATGGCCCTCTGTTCTCTGCATCTCTGTCTTCTTATCTTGTAAGGAGCCAGGCTTGTTGGTCCAGGGCCCACCCTGATGACTCATCTTCATTCGATGAATCTGCCAAGGCCCTATTGCAGATAAGGTCACGTTCACAGTTCTGGAGGTAGGACTTCAACAGATCTTTTGTGGGGACACAATTCAATCTGTCCCAGGCCCATAAATAAACTTTCTTCTTTCTGTCTCATGGATGGGTCTTCTCAAGACGTGAGCCTGGAGGGCCAGGCCTCAGTGCTGAGCCACATGGCTTTTCTGTGGTTTATTGCAAGAACCCAAATGTGACCCAAAGTGTCCCTTCAGTGTGAGAGTGTGTCCCATGGCTCAAGCTAGTAGCATGCAAATAAAACTGGAAAATGAGCCCCTCCCAAGCTCGTCCACTGCAGGATGTAGGGGTGACCTGTATGGTACTGGGGGGTTGGGGTTAGGCTGGGTCATGGGCAGGAAGGGTCCACCAGGGAACTGACACAGTTGGAGCAGGGTGTCAGACTAGCCCAGCGGGGTGCTTGAAACCAGGAAGCCACGTTGGAAGCTGAGGCATGAGCAGTGGGGTTTTAGGCTGGGTGTGGTGGCAGCAGTGGTGTTGACATGGGTGATGCCACAGCTGGACTTTGTAGAAAACAGCAATGGGCTGACTCGTGGGTGCCCTAAGCAGCTGGCCAACTCCTCTAGTTCTAGAATATCATGCCAAGACATTGCCACCTCTATAAAGGATGCGACCAAAATTGACCTCCAGGATATCACAGGGGTTTCACACTGAAAGTTTCACAGACTCAGTGTTATGGGTTTTTTTTTCCTGCTAAGAGAGTAAATCTGAGCGAATGACTGCATCAGGACAGGAATGAGTTCACTTCTAGGACTTGTAATTCACTCTTCTGTCCTTTTTGTGTTTTCAGCCAGTCCTCAATATTCCTATTATTTGTCTTCCCTCCATACCATGCAAGACTGTTTTTGCATTTCTGCCCAGGGCTGTGACCCAGATCTCACTTAAAAGAACAGAGCACAAAGCAGTGGCTGCTGCCTATTTTCCTGCATGGTCCACCTGCACAGATGAAAATCTATTCTTTCATCCCCCTTAGCATCCCTTAGATTTATTTTCCTCCTCATTTTATTAATCAAGTATGCTTTTAAAAAACAAAACAACAACAACAACAAAAAAAGTTACTCTTTCTCCATGTGAAATCCAGTCACGGATTTGTGTGTTCTGGTCTATAGGAATCCAGCAGCCACAAAGTTGAGCTGTACAGCTAGGGTTCCTACAGTCTGAAAAGAAAGCAGATGGGAGCGGTGTTTGGACTAGGGCAGTGAGCAGGACTTGGGGATCGGGGAGTGTAGGTGCTAGA
The DNA here is from genome assembly GCF_048418805.1 of Vulpes vulpes. Lineage (NCBI taxonomy): Eukaryota > Metazoa > Chordata > Mammalia > Carnivora > Canidae > Vulpes > Vulpes vulpes. Next base: position 67,091,596 of record NC_132780.1, read on the forward strand.
GCGGGAGCCTCAGTGTCAAGGAGATACACCATCCTACGGATTGCAAGCCAATGATGCAGCTTCCATGGAATATGGATCCTTCCTTGTGATCGCCTATGTTTTCTTGATCTGTGCTTGTGTTTTTTGGCTTAATTTCTAAATGAGCTGTCAGGAATGCAGACCTCCTTCATCAGGCACTCCCCCCCTGTTCACAGCAGGATCTCGCCTCCCACCTGAGGGTAGCCGAGCAAGTCATTCAACATACCTGTCAAGGTGGAGAATCTCCTTGAGAACACCCACCAGGTGGAGAATCTGAGAGGGTCAGCCTTTGAATATGTACTAGTATATTCTAATTGACTTGCCTGACACACTGCATGGCTTATTTCCTTTCCAATAAAATAAGAAAACTCAGGATAAACTTTGTGTGGTAGTAGTGATTCAGGTCAACTTTGTCCATAAAACACATGGTAGCATACGTGATGAAGAATTAAGAAAGCAGAGCCCTCTGGTTTCAATACATCTTCTAGACAATGTATCTTCAATACATTTGCTTGTAGGCACACAGCAAATCTGTGGACCTCGTGGGGCTGTATCGAGACCATGGGGGGGGGGGGGAGGAGAGCAGAGACCACCTCAGTGTGTGGAGCTCCTGCCTGGTACCTCTCTCCCTAGGCTGCTACTCTTGTGTCTTTCTACCGCCCACCCGTAACCTTAGCCCAGTTCCTGGCTCAGCTCAGGCACCCCAGAAATATTTGTCAAATAGTGAATGATGCAGCTGCAGAGCCTTATATAAGTCTATACAATGCATGCTAACTTAGTCCCAAGTTCCTAGTAGTCCTCTGCATCTTTCTATGAGTGTCATCTCCTGTCAATAGCAAAAACAAACAAAGAAAAAAAATTTAAGTAGCATAGTATCTAGATCTGGACAAGAGGAGCCCCTGTCCCTGGACCTGAGCCTCAGGAGACCTGTCTGGCCTTGTCCCTCACCAGAGGATGTGCTCCTCCAGAATCTGCCCTGCTTCCCTTCTCACTATGCTCCAAGGGCGTGGCATCCAGACTTTCCTGCCCAGGTGATATTGAACTTCCCTCTCAAGCTTGTGTGGGCCTCTTACAAAGGTCCATCCACCTGTAGGTGGACCATGCCAGCAGTGTCCATCCCCAGGTGCATTTCATTTGCCATGGCAAATCTCTGTGCTCAACTGGATCCCTTATTAACCTTTGATGTCTTTGGGATCTGTAGTGATGCCCCCTGTTCTATTCCTGATACTACTTTGTGCTTTCTCTCTTCTTCTTCTCCTTCTTCTTCTTCTTCTTCTTCTTCTTCTTCTTCTTCTTCTTCTTCTTCTTCTTCTTCTTCTTCTTCCTCTTCTTCTTTCTTCTCTCTTCTTTGTCAGTCTTGTTAGAAGTCTGTCAGTTTTATTGATCTTTAAAAAAAACAACCCAGCTCTGTTTCATTGATTTTCTCTATTGCTTTTCTGTTTTTAATGTCATTGATTACTGCTCTTTGTTTATATTTATTCATTCATTCATTTCCTCATATTTATTTGTATGTATTTATGTCCTTTGTGCTTGCTTTGGGTTGATACTGCTTTTTCCTCTAGATATGGAGGGGAGAGCTTTCTATTGTTTTGTCCTCCATTGTACCAATACCTTCTTCTGTTCTCTCCATTCTGCTATCAGGCCCAAACTGCAAACTTTTTATTTTGATTACTTTATTTTTCAGATTCCAGATTTCACTTAGTTCTTCCAAACATTTCCTGTCTCTTAGTTGAGGGATTGATGTATTTATTTTCATTTGTTTCAACTGTTTTCAATTGCTTGTGGAAGCATTGTTTCATGGCTGCTTTGAAATCTTTGTCAGATAATTCTAACCTCTCTGTCATTCTGTCTTGGCATCTATTGGTTGTCTTTTTTCATGCAGATTGAAATCTTCCTGGTTCTTGGTGTGATGTGTGATTTTTTTTGTTGTTGTTGAAATCTTCACTTTTGGTTACTATGATATGAGACCCCAGATCTTTTCTAAGACTGGGGTTTAAGTGGTGTGCTCAAGCACCATCCCAGCAGAGGAAGTGGGAGTGCCACCCCATTACTTCAGAGAGGGGTGGAAGACTACCCTTTTCCACTTGACTCTTGAGTTGGGGTCTGTTGCTACTGAACAGAAGGGGGTGTTCTGGCTCCCAAATGTCCTCCACTTCTGCCAAAGGAAGGTGTGGCTTTATTACCACCGAGCAGTGGTTGGAGCCTTCATGCCCACTGGGTGGTGGACACCACCCTTGTGGGGTTATTGGGCACCTCATTATGGCCTGGTTAGAGGGACTCTAGGCTCCCCCACAGGAGAGGTCAGGCTTTTGTTGGGGCTTCTTATTTTCTTCCTCTGTGCCCGTTGGTGTTTGGAGCTGCTGGGTTCTTCAGTTCCAGGTGTGGGATACACAAGGCAAAAAGAAAACCCAGGGCCTGACCATCGTGTCGTTCCTCAGGTCCCAAAGTTTGTAGCTGACCTGCCTTTCTCTCTACACATTTCAGAGTCTTCTTATGTTTGTTTCCTATGAGATGTCCAGAGTGTTTGCTTGTTCTTAATGAGAGGAATAGTGAAAAGAGCACATGTCCGGTCTTCTGTATATGTAATATATATGCTCCCAGGATGTAATAAAAAGAGACAATGTATGACCACACACACTCACATGAGGTGCATGCACGCACACATTATTGCATAAGAAAGTGGACTGAGGATTACAGGATGAAGCGTGTTGTGCTGGGAAAATAGTGCTGGGAGCAACGTTTAGGTATCCATTTAAATCAGGTACTACTGATTTAAAGCCCCAGCATCTGCAGGGCTAGAGTTTTACCTTCAGAACTTCTGATTGGAAATGAGACATAACATAGAAAAATTGAACCAAATCTTTCTGATGTTCAGAAAGATGTTTCTGATTTGTGTTACACGTTCTTTAGCTAATATGCCCAAGATGATATCAGAAGAGCGTCTTTACAGCAGTAAACCAGGAGATTGATAAGGAAAGGAGAAAAAGACACGGATGACTCAAGACATGGATATGATACACTCGAGCTGCACTGGTGTGATTAGTATTCCCTCGGGATTTTGCACATGACTTTCTATGGCATATTCTGGCTAAATATGGAATATGGCGCGTATGAAAATCAAAGCTCTCTCAGATGTTTAAAGATGTCCTTCCATTTAGAAAATCACAGTTGTTCTGTACACGACAGGGACCTTTGCAACCTCTAATTTGTTTTCAGCTGTGATGAGTCAGAGGCCGACACAGAAACTGAAGTGTTTATTTGAAAAATGCTTCTTGACAATAATTAAATCCATCCTGGAGAATAGAAGGTACATTTATGCACCTATAAATCCGGACGATGGCAGGGAAAGATTGAACACAGCTGGCTAAAGAATGCACTGGGATCGAATTTCACTCCTCCCCTTCTTTCTCTTTTTGTTATTTGACATTTGCTAATCCTCCCGACCCACCTGCACATCTTGTTCTTCACCAATCTCATTTGCGATTCTGACTCTCATGGGACAGAGGTGGTGTAAAGAATAATGATGATCAGAAGCAGAATGTGATCTGAGATTAAAGTAAAACCAAACTAGTCTTAGTTTCCTCTTCTCCGGCACGTAGTTATCCTTGAGTACATGCCCTATCTTTATTTCTGGCTTCTGGGACTATGGATCTGGTTCCTCCATTAATAAAAGTAGTGAAGTGTTAGATTTGTGTGAAGAGCACCCTGCAGGTGTCATCCCCTCCTCCCTTTACAAACACCCAGTGAGGTCTGCAGCATAAACAACTGCGTGTGTTAGGTAAGAGGTCACTGAGCCCCCATCACAAGAAGTGACATCCCAAGGGCAAGCGATGGTAGGTGACAGAGTGAGGAATAACCATCATCCAGGCTCCTGGCTTGTAGAATGTGTGTGATCCTAATTCTGTTTTTCTTCTTTGAATATTGACCTACTGAGCAGCACATTACCTGTGTTTCTCACTTCTCCCAGTTGTCTACGTAATTAGCTCGACTCAATCCACAGCGCTGAATAACCTTTAATTTTGCGGTACAACGTCCTGTTTCCATCATCTGTTGCCCGAGGTAATCAATGGTAGTGACTCCAGTTTGAGAAATCACCTATTCTGAAAATGTAATTAAAGTTGAAAATGAAAAGATTTCGATTGTTTGGAAAGGAAGCCGTTGTGGTGAAACCTTACAGTGAGTTCACACCTGTCAGTTACTTAATTACCAGTGAGGCCTGCCCGTGTCCCCGGCACATGCTGCGTGGTTCTGTGTGCTTCCACTCAGGGCAGCACGTGTTCGTCTGTGTGGTGTCACTGGGCACCTCCTGCCCTCCTGCTTTGTGGCAGCATCACAGGGGAGAAAAAATGGGCTATGTCTGCTTACACCAGAATTGTGGGGTTTTTTTTTTTTTGGTTTTTTGTTTTTAGCATCTGACCATTTTACAATATCCCAATAAAGGAAATCATTGAGCGTAGCTTAACTTTCAATGAGATACGATTTTTTTTTGTGGAAAGCAAGTAACTATTATTAAAAATAAAAAAATATTTATTCATTTGAGAGAGCACGAGGGGAGGGGAATGTAGAGGGAGAGAGAATCTTGAAGCAGGCTCCCCACTGAGCAGGGAGCCTGACCTTGGCTGGACCCCAGGACCCCAAGATCATAACCTGAGCTGAAATCAATAACAGACAGAGCTGCTCAGGTGCCCCTCCAAGTAATTATTCTTGAAAGTGATTTTAACCCTAATTTGGCATCAAGCTTAATCCTATAGTAGTTCCAACAGATTAGTACTCACTGATAAAAAATATACTGAGTTCAATTAGGTTCTTTTTTTTTTTTCAGATCTAACAGAGAACACTAACTTTTTAATGAATTAAATATGAATTTAAATGTAAATACATAGATTTAATTATACTAGAGAATATTTTCCTTTTTTTCTTATGATTATACAATACCAGCAAGAAAAATTCTCTTCTTTAAAGAAAACAATAAAAATAATAAAGAAAATAATTAGGCAGTTCTGCAGTTAACTTGCCAATCTAATTCTTGCCATGCCTCTGGAACTGTTCATTCAGAACTGTCCTGGGTCTCATAAACCACTTAATTTCATACTTCTTCCATCATTTGACATGTGCGAGCTACGTCGAGGGCCTGCCACAGGTAGATGCCTACTGGATGCGGTCTCTTGCCCTTTTCCTATGAACTTCTGTGAGCATTCTTTATGCTCGACTTTTCTGGATAATCTTCTTTTTCCTGGAGACTAGTTACAGATATCTTGGGCCTTGTTCAATTTTGGTAATACTCTTTCCCTAAATTGAATTTATCCATTTGACCATCTGCACCCTGACAATAATTCTAAAGATCATTATCAAATCTTTTTAACATTTTTAAAGACTTCATACACAGAGCTTCACAACTGTTATTGAAGGCACAGGATGTAGTAATGGGCTCTTCCTGGCCTTGGGGATGTGCTCTACTGTGTCCCCTCTGTGCTCGTGTGGACTGGAGTGGTAGCTGTGTGATATTTTACTTTGATTGTTGTCACAGGGTTGTATTTCTCTCCCAGGACTGCTTCTAAAGCCTGCCTCAGTAGTTGTCCCCTGCCATGTGGCCTTACAGTCTTTGGGGTGGGGTCTCCAGGCCACACAGCATGGGATGAACAGGTCACAGATTCCACTGGCATGTAGCCTGCCTTACTGCTGGAATGTTCTCCAGAGCAGTTACAGTGTCTCACATTCCCAGAAGAGGTGCTTGAGGGTCCTTCTTTCTGCCCATGCTCACCGACTCTGGGTGCCGTCAGACTTGTAGGATCGTATAGACACGACGGTTGTAAAGTAGCATCTCCTCACTTTATTTCTCTCTGATAATGTTCAATGACTTATGTTTTATTATATATTGCCAGTCACATGCATTTCTCTTGCTCCAAACTGTATTCATGGTTTTCTTATTGTCTGATCAGGTTCTTCCATCTCTTCTCATTGATCACCACATTAGCCATGCAATTATTGATACAGAAAAGGCATTTGGCAAAAACTTTATCACATACGTTTGATAAAAAACTTCCATTGGTTATTATATGCATAGAGAAATGCTATTGATTTTCAAGCTAATTTTTATATCCATCAACATTTTTGAACACTCCTTAGTTTGAAGTGTCTTCATTCTGTTGGGATTTCTGTGCTAGGATTATGTCATCTGCCTGCAAGAATGGTCTTTGATCTTCCTCTTTTCGAGCCTCCTCCTTGCCTCCTCTTTCCCTTCCTCCTCCTCTCTTCCTTTCTTTCCTTTTTCCTCCCCTCCCGTCCTCTCCCCCTCCTCCTCTCCCCTCCTCCTCCTCTTCTCCTTTTCTTCCTCTCCCCCTCATCCTCCTCTCTCTCCTCCTCCCCCATCCTCTCTTCTTCCCCTTCCTCCTCTCCCTCTCCCTCCTTCCACTCCCCCTTCTCATTACTTTGGTAAGGAAGGACCTTTGATACCAGGTTAAACACTTGTTATTACTGGGCATCATTGTTCCTGATTTTAAAGTTTCTTCATTAAATGTGATGTTTACTAAATGTTTTGGGAATATAGCCTTCACCAAGTTGAAGATGTTTTCTTTTGCTCCTTGTTTTCTGGAAGCACTTGTGTCAAGGGTGGCGATGTGCTCAGACCTGTGTTTGGTAAGGCCACTCTGGCCCCATGAGGGGCTGCTGCAGGGGGCCAAGCCTGGGACAGCCACAGCTTGCTTCAGGATGGTGGTGGTGGAGACAGAGGGGTAGGTAATTTGAGGATCACTTAAAGGTAATGACTTTGTGCAAAATCATGTGCTGAAAACAGCAAGAGCCAGAAGAAATATTGTGTTGCAGTAGAACACTCAAAATCTCAGAAATTTTGCAACCAGAGCACTAACCAAAAATAATAATAATAATAATAATAATAATAATTACCTATCCTTGCATAGAAAAAAACATTTTAGATCCCTAATGAATCAAACATGCTGCAATACACATGGAGTTTTGCTATAAAACAGAGAAAAATAAAGCAGCTTGGTGACGGGCCAGGCAAGGACAGATGGGGTGGCGGACCAGGGAGCGAGGTCAGAGAGAGACAGTCACAGGCTTTGCACAAAATGGAGTAACACCAACAGTGGGTGTCCTGGAGCATTATCTGTGCTCAGTCCTTCCGTCGAAGACCCCAGAGAGTCTTGCAACACTGACACTTTCAAGGCTGATCATGAGGCCAGACAGGACCAGGACAGGAAATGTGGTTCAGCAGATGTCGTTCATGGGAGTATAAGCTTCTGTGTCCTGCCGCTGCCACTTGTGTTAGCATCCTTGGTATTCAGCGTGGCGCCCTCCAAGTGCCACAAAAGCCTGCCTATGACCACTGCGACCTTACCATGATGTTCACGCCTACTCAGTCCCAACTCCGTCGCTTACAAATGCATTTGTAGAACATACCCGTAGCAAACCAGGCTGCCTTTCATCTATAGCTTGCAAATGTCAGGACACTGCTTTTGTAAAGGGTCAGGCAGGTGGTTGGGAAATGCTGGTTATCTGCAGAAGCTTCTAGAAGAAGAAACTGACCTTGAATCACCTTGGCCACTTACTGTCTGTTATCAACACCTGTCTTAAGATTAATTTAAGATTGCTTATTTTAAGATTGCTATACCTGTGAGGGATATTTAAATGTGTGTTATTTACTATCCAGGTAAACTAATCCCAGTTATTCAAGGGATGGGGCGGTTCTTCTCCAGATGTAACCCTTATCTCTTATGTGAAATCAAGTTCCAACCTGATCATCTGTGAGAAATGTGAGCCCATTTCTTCTAAAACATGAAAATAATACCCAGAATCAATTTACGTTCTTTTGAAGACCATAGCTAGGAAGTGCACTCACAAAACAGATGTCACATGAGGAAGATACACCAAACAATCCCATTTGTCAGATTTTAAACTCTCATCATTTCTTCCATTCTCTTTGGGTTTTTTCTCACGTAGAAAAAATGAACACCTTAAAGCAGAAAGGTACACATTAGGTTAATTGAATTGCAGACAAGAAATTGGGAGTGGCCAGCCTTCCTGGACTGTAATCACAGCAAATGCAGCATCGCGTGCTTTCACACAAAGCCCTTGTCCTTTGATCACACATGCTATGTAGCACTGTTTTTCTCCATCATATATTTTCCGTGAAGAATTGTCAAGCCACCGAGAGGAAGCCTGGAGTAGGAAAAAGATGTATTTTTAATGACATGGGTGTGAAGGATGCAAGGCACTCCTCCAGAGTCATCCCGGCCTGAGGGGCACACCACGGGTCTTCTCTGGCTTTGGTTACCAACTAACTCCTCTTCACGGCTGTGTCTCTATTTGAGGTGTGGCAACTTGGTAAAACCACATCGGAGGCCTCCAAATGAAGTTAATTGTATATTCTTTGGATTTACAAACTGGTCTCAGTTAATGTGAGTTGAACCCTGTATGTAAGATGTGTTATCAGTCCAAACAAAGCTGTCACGCCTCCTCCCATGGAGAAACTCGCTTCTCCTATGACAAGAAAGAGAGGTCATATTCGAAATGTGTCTGGTCATTCTCATGATGACATAATTGGGAAAGGATGTTTTAATCAATATATTAGCCATCGGCATCCATCTGTAACAGGCATTCCGTGAGCGGGGCACTTAACATAGTGACAGGTAATAACATGATTTTTCCTGTTTTGCTTGGTGAAATGAGTCCTAAAAGTTTCATCCCATCAGAGAGACGTGTATTCGAAAGACAATGATGCTGTGTGCACCCCCAGCCCAACAATGGCCTGTGGCTGCAGGACAATCTGAGTCATAGGCAGAAGCCCACACAACAAGGAAGGAAGTGGGAGAGGTTTGCAGTGGGAGGGTCTGAAGGAGAGCTGGAGGGGGCCATGTGTCAAGGACAAAGAGCCAGGCACTTGGAAGTGTCCTGAGCTTGCGGGGAGGCAGGTCTTATGAAACAGGGATGATGACAAAGCCTGAGGGAAATAATTCCCAAGGGAATGGAGGTGTTCTCAGGGCACAGTTTAGGTGGTGCACTTCTTGGGGTCCTCATGAGAAGGAAAATAGAGAAGTTATTTTTTTTTAAATCCAATGTGATTCCATATGTAGCTTTTCAGGGACACTTTGGAAAAGGACAGATGTGAAAGGCAGACAGCAAACACAGCAGATGAGTGAACAAAAATCTCCAATTGCAGCATCATGAGGAATAAGCTCCAACTTGAGTAAAAGGTCTTTTAAAACCTCTTGGTTCTTGAAATCTCACGCAGTCCAGCTTGGCCACTTGCAATTAGGCTCTTCTCCACGTCACAGTGAGTCATTGTAACCAGACCCTCTAACCCCACTTCTTCGCCCTCCTTTCATCTCCAACTGGGCCTTCCCATCCACTGCTTGTCACCTGGCTCCCCAGAGCCCGCTATGTGGAGATGCTCTTTGGAGTGCAGCTATAGCAGTGAGTGTGCATACCCACATCCCTTCTGCCTATTTTGGAGGAAACTGTGGCAGGGCCTGTGCTGCTGAATCCATGGATGTGCTTCAGTGCAACAGAGAGACTCCAACACATTGTGATTCACATCAGGGAGGATTGAATCTGTCATGGAGGGGGTCCCGAGGTGATGGCCCAGGTGGCTGTGGAAGCTCAGCTCCACGAGGTCACTCAGGGACCCGGATTTCTTCCATCTTCTCATTGCACCATCTTTGAAGGTGTGGCCCTTGTCCGTGGAGGTGAAACAGAATCCTTCTCAGATAGGGTTTCCACCCTTCAGAAGACAGAAAGGGAAAGGTAGGACCTTGACTCCATCTTCAATGAGATGTTGTAGGGTCACATCAGTCCCCTGCATGTACCAGTGATCTGAGGTCTGCCACTCAGCCACACTCAGCAGGATGGGAATCTGGGGGGACAGCTCTCTCACTAGCTGGCTGGGTGCCCAGGTGCAGCCCAGCCTGAGTGCCAGCTTATCTGACTTCTCAGTGAATCCTGCTCATTTCTATGTCTTTGTGTACTCTAGAGTTTATTTATACCATGTGGTACCCTGTAGCTTATCTTAGTTTTTCTAGGGCTGGTTGGTGTGTTTTGTTCTTTACCTTCTTTCTAGGCAACATCTTCCCCTCTTTGGCTGATGTGTTAGTCAGGCTTCTCCAGAGAAACAGAACCAGTAGGATACATACATACAGATAGAGAGAGAGAGAGGTAGAGAAAGAGGCATTATGAGGAAGAGGCTCATGTGATTGTGGAGGCTGACAAGTCCTGATACCTACATTCAGCAAGCTGGAGACTCAGGAGAGCCCATGATATAACTTGCAGTCTGAAAACCAGCAGGCTCAAGACTCAGGAAGTTTTAATTCAAGTCCAAAGGCAGGAAAAGATTGATGCTTGAAAGCTTGAAAGCAGTCAGGTAGGTGGAGTTACCTCTTACTTAAGGGAGGATCAGCCCTTTTGTCCTATTCAGGACTTCAACTGATTGCATAAGGCCCACCCACATTGGTAGGGGATAACCTGTTTTACTCTGTCAACCTATTCAAATGTTAATCTCATGCAAAAAAACATCCTCAGAGACACACCCAGAATAATATTTGGCCAAATATGTGAGTACCTAGTGGCCCAGTCACGCTGACACAGAAAATTAGCCATCACAGATGATTAGCAAATGGTAGGAACATTTGCTATAATGAGGAAAAATGGAGGAGGAGCTGTTTATCTTAATAGGTGGTTCAGGGAAAACATGAGGCATTCAGCTGTGGATGTGTTAGTCGAGTTTCTGTGGAAGAGTGGAATGAACGTTCCCAGCAGAGAGGGGACGTGTGAATCTGAAGCTTGGACGGTAAGTCTGGAGTGGACATAGAAAGTGACCTGTCATCTGAATATACATGTGCCTCCAGCTCCCGGGGCAGGTCTCTGATGATCAGCTCTTGACCTCACAATCTTGTTCGTCCTGCATGCAGTCAATGACCAATCCAGGTGGTATTCCCACCCATGGGATCCCAGACAACCTTGCTGTTCACTCAGCCCTGGTTCACGCCCACCCGTCTGGCTCCTCCTCTTGCAGTCTTTCCCTGGTCAGAGCCAGTTACCACCCGGAGAAACACCTTAACTAAAACCTTCACGTGGTCCTATTGCTCAGCCCCGTTCCAGCCACACCGCCTTATCAGGACCGCTGGCCCGGGCTCTGTTGTGTTTGTGTTATCCCTGATATTTTGTCTTTGTGTAGGTGGTTCTGTTCACTTTTCTTGGCCTAGATGATCCTGACTCACCTGTAGACAGGTTTTCAGCTTTAATGACATTTGCTCCAGCCTGGGGCGTGGGCTTCTTGCCCTGCAGGTAACTGGCTGCTCAGCCTCCTGACAACGGTGTTTGTGTATATAACCTGCGGTTGGTTGTTCGGTGATGTTCCTGCACCAGAATGAGAGCCCCACGAAGCTGGCTCTCTTCCTCTTGTCACTGCTTTTCCTGAGTTTATTTCACAGCCCAAGTGACTCATGCACATTTCTCAGATACATGGATGTGCAAAAGGACAATTATGCATAACATGCTAATCACATCGGCAGCTAGCATTGTGCTGGGAGGAGTGGTAAAGACATCCAGGGATGAAGCCAGCATCCAGAGCCTTGTGTTCTGGCAACCGAGTGCTCTCAGTGTGGATGGGAAGCATACCTCAAAGCTATCATCTTCTGAGAGACGTGGCACGTTAGTGTGAGTTAACTTAGTGTATCTTCTGTCTCAATAGAGAAAGGAACTCATTCATTCATTTCACAAATATTGCAATATTGGGGCGCCTGGGTGGCTCAGTTGGTTGAATGTCTGATTCTTAGTTTCAGCTCAGGTTGTGATCTCAGGGTCCTGGGAATGAACCCTGTGTCTGACTCCCTAGTCAACAGAGAGTCTCCCTTTCCCTCTGCCTCTGCCCTTACCCACTCCCCCACTCATGCGTGCGTGCTCTCTCTCTCTTTCGCATAAATAAATAAATAAATAAATAAATAAATAAATAAATAAATAAATTCTTTTAAAAACATTGCTATATTCAACAGTTCTCATTATTCTTGATTTTGTATGTGTAGCCCTAGACGTATAGATCTATGTGCAGATTTGAGAGTAATGTGAATTGTTTCATGATGTAAATGTCACTCTGTTGCCACACACAATTCATGCAGTCTCGTAGTGGTTTCTGAGTACTTCACACACCATGAGTTGGAGCATGAAGAGAAGCAAAAATACGTGGCACTATTGCGGAGGGGCAGTGACACCCAAGAGTCTGGTGCCTCCCCCCTGAGAGGTGGGTGTGATAACCTACCTTGCTCTCACTTGAGTGCTTCCGAGTCTCCAAGCCTGCCCGACCTGGAGCAGCATGTGTCCAAGGTCTCTTGGCAACTCCTCTCCACTGCGTCCACCTTCTTGGGTCTTGAAGATGTGGGATAAGAGTTTGGGACAGTATTTCTGGGATCCAGAACAGAGCTGATCAGGACAGTTAACCTTCAGGGCTGTGGGTTGTGCTGCACATGTACATTCTTTCATGTTTTTTGCAATGCAAGGCTCTCTAAAGCATTGCATTAGAGAGGGCAGGGGCCCCTCCTTTCTAGGTGTGTGTGTGAGGGTGCTATTGTATGCAGAGCAGGTAAGGCACTCCCCTGGTCCCCTAAAGGCCAGTGGGGATACAGACCAGGACAACTATGGCCATATAGGGTAACCCAGGGCACCCCAGAGGTAGAAAGGACTGGGACCTCACACCCCCTGGAACTCTCTCTGCACCTGGAAGCAGGGAGAAAGTTGGCTAGACCAAGGATGCTGGAGGAGAGGTGTTCCAGGTCGGAAAATCCCTGCCACGGGGGTAGAGGTGAGGATGAGGGACTGAGGATGACAGAGGCCTGAAAGATTTTTAAGTCCATCTGGTCACACTGTGGAGAACGGATGACCGGACAGGAAATGGAGACAGGAAATGGAGGGACCTGGGGCGCACTGCTGCAGACATCGGGGGACACACAGGTGCACAGGATGGTGGATCTAAGGACACAACAAGGAGACTGAGTCAGTGCATGAATGAAAGGCAAAGACCCCAAACAGCCAGCCCTTGTTTGGGCTTCAGTAATGGGGTGGAGGACGTGCCATGGCCATGGCAGTCAGGGGCACAGCAGCGAGTGGGGGAGGGAGAAACCACTGTGGGGCCCTGGGGGCCATGCTGCCTGCTGGACACCAGGGCCTCCATCAGCAGGTGGCTGGTGCAGATTTCTGGAGCTCAAGGACACCGGGCAGCCAGAGACATAGTTTGCATTTAGCAGTGTGTGGATGGTAGATAGGCCACCTGGTGGTCAGGGGTCCCCACAGCGGGGCTGAAGCACGCCCTACCCTCCAGGATCATGGAATTGTGATTCCAAGGACCTACACTGTCACCCGCCCCAGGCACACACTCATAAGAAGGGAGCGGAACCCCTGCGAGGCCACCCTTGGCACCTGTCTTCAGCTGGAACGTTACTAGAAATCTCTCCCCAGCTGAGCAGGTTAGCGACATCAGTGGTTGCGGTGACAGTGACTTCATTGCATTGGAAGGCCGTGAGCAGACGGGCAGGTCCAAACGGGGAGATTCTCAGCAAATTCCTCCAGAAGAAATGCCCGTTCTCCAGACCTCGGCAATCACCTGAACGCGAGGCTGAGCAGGTGGTTTCTGCAGAGGCCTGACTTGCTGAAGGAAATTCCTTCTTTGGTTTCTGGGTCTCCATGTGGCAGATAAGCTGTGTGGGGCAAAGAGCACTTGGACGGGCCACCCCTTTGTGGAGATTCAGGGGCATGAAGATATTCTCTGTCTTCTTGTTAAAAATGGCACACAGATTCCCAACGAGCAACAATGTGCAATGACGCTTGAGAGAGATGTTTATTAATTTTGTCATTCAACAGAATGGTGAGAATCACAAACGAGAGCAGAAGCCCTTGGCGGGGGGGGGGTTGCGGGGGGACAGAGTGACATTAATAATGAAGGGCATGTAGACTGAGGTCCTGACCCCTCCTTCCCTCAGCAAACCAGCTCAGTCACTTTGGGCTAAGAGGTGTGTCTAAGCAAGAGCACGCGTCCGTGAACTTTTTTGTGTGTGTATTTCTCCTATTTTTCTTGGCTTTCTCTCCAAAATTGCTAACACCAAGTTAGCTGCTATTTGGGAAAGCGCAGACAAGGGACCTGGTGGGGACGGCTCGAAGTGTCAAACGGGTTAACAGGGAAAGCAGCTCATCACGTTAAAGCAGCCAACCGCGTCCCTCCAAGGAGCCGCGGGGTGGACACGAATGGTATAGACGTTTCTTTTTAAAAACTCCATCATCACGAAACTGCTGAGGCCACTTCATGAACAGTGTGAGTCCACTTTGGATATCTGTGGCCGGAGGTTTGGAGAGAGGTTCTGATGTGGGGAGGCCAAGGACAGCCATCGGACACAGGAACAGGGAATCTTTGTGGCTTTGCAATTAAGCCGCGTGGCGCTGGTGCATGGCTCACATTCTCCCGGTTTTAGGTTTCGTTAGCAGAGGCCCTACCAAGGGTTCACGGAGATCAGAGTCTGAAAATGACAAAAATAGAGCGTCCGGAAAAGAATGCATGGAAACAATGCTAAGGACCAGGAGAATCACGTCCCCGGCCACCTGCCCCACAGCCTCCCAGGCGGTGGAAGGAGCATCACGCGGGTTTGGCAGCACCGTCCGAGCTGGGATCCGGCGCCTCCCTGCCGACCCTGTGCGTCCTGCCCCCACCGCCACTGGCACGGCGTTAGCGGCTCGTCTGATCCGGGCTCCCCTCGGGCTGGGCACACGCGCAGCAGAACAGGTGGCCAACCTTGCTAACTTGCCACCCAGTGGAAACGGCAGTCCCTATATTAAGTAAATGACCCCGAGGTGTCGGATTAGGTCAGCCACTAAAAGCGGTTCTGGTTCACCGTCGTCTTGCCCGCAGCTCTCGGATGCCGCCCGGTGAGGATCGGCCTCTGCACGGGGAGCTTTGCTCTGACACGTGGAGGGGGCGACGCTCCACCAGGAGGAGGAGGAGCCGGTGGCTCCCGGGCGGGGGGCCGTGGTCGCTGACCCGGGCACTATGCTTTCTCGCTTCCGGCAAGCCTTCTCGAAGTTCTATGGGGCTCTGTTAGTAAGTACCTTCCGTTCTGTTTTCACCGGGTGCTTTGCATTGGGAGCCAGGCGGCCGGCCCCTTAGGGACTTGTGCTTCAAAGTCATCCGTGACATTTGTAACCTTTCCCCCACCCTCGCTTAATATTTGATGTGAGACAGCGTGTGATTTTCTGGAAGCATTCGCTTTTTTTGTGTTTTTCTTTGTTTAGGTGCAAACGCGTTCTCCGTTATTTCTGTTTTTCTTTAAACTTTGGCTTGCACGAGGGGCCCGTCCTGCGTCGCGTCCGTTCTCAGCCCGACGTTATTCGATCTCGCCCTTGAGCTGGCTGGCGCCGGGCACTGTGCATCCCGGCCCACGTTCGGGCCTCGGGCTGCCGTGCTTGCTTTTCAGCAAGGGGAGATTTTAGTTGAACCAGAGCTGGTGACGCAAGGTAGGAGGCTGAGCCGTGTTTGCTCCTTTCCCCTTTTTCTCACACTTCTGTCCTCACCTGGTCTTTCTCTGCTTACTTTATTCCACATTCTCCTCCTCCTCTGAGACGGCGGGTGCTGGCAGGTGACGGTCCAGGCTGGGTCTGTGGGATGTCGCCGTGAGGTCCCTCATGCCCAGTTCACTAGTCCCTCTCCGAGATGCCTTTCGACGTAATCGTGTCTTTAATAATTTGTAGTTCGCTCTCCCCACACGTGATTCCCTGTCCTGTTACTGGTCTCACTTACAAGGATGACTTTTCATTGGTCCGTGGCTACTCATCGGGGGCGGGGGGCCTGTGCCCTGGCCAGCTTCCTACTAGCCTTCTGGGATTCTTAATGTCCTATTCCAATCTGTGGATAAACAAGTAAATGCCTGGGTAAGAAAATGCCAGAAACATACTTAGCATGGTTATTTGTAATGCACCTTTGCCTCAAACCTGTGGGGCCTCCAATCCCTTTGAAGAGAAACGATTTTAGAGGGCCAGATGTGCCATGACAGTGTGGTACTAATGGGGAACAGATAAAATGTGGGGTGGAGTGGGCGCAGTGGCAAAGGAAGCATCGTGGAGGGGGTCTAACCCCCTGGCCCCTGCAACGATGCAGACCGACAGCAGGTGTGCAGGTGTGGGGGCAGGTGCAGAGGGGGCTGCCAGGTGTGGAGGGACACAGGAGCATTTATTTGGGAATATCAGCCTGGCGGGCCTCACACAGTCTGTGCAGAGAGATTGACCCTGGAAGTCCATTCAGAACCACAGGTGAGGGAGACCTGTGCTGCTGGAGCCATGAAAACAGAAGGGAAGAAAGGAAGGAATTCGACAGGGCCTCGGAGGCCTGGGCCCACCCTGCACTCTGAGCAGGTGGTTCCTGTGTCACCTGCTTTCTCTTTGCTTGGTTTCCACACCTGTTGCGTGTCACAGACATTTGTGTATCTCAGGACAGAGTGCAGGTTTCCCAAAATGAGCTGTCGACACCCAGATCTGCTAGCACCTAAAATGTTTTTAAAATTTTTACTTAAAAAAAAAAGGATTTTATTTATTTATCCATGAGAGACACACAGAGAGAAGCAGACACAAGCAGAGGGAGAAGCAGGCTCCTGTGGGGGGGGGGGGGGCCCGATGCAGGACTCAATCCCAGGACCCTGGGATCACGCCCTGAGTTGAAGGCAGATGCTCAACCACTGAGCCACCCAGATGCCCCTTAAATTTTTTACTTTTGTCATCATGTCATAAAACCATGAAGGATATATTCTATAAACCCACAGATGGGACGCCTGGGTGGCTTAGCGGTTGAGCATCTGCCCTTGGCCCAGGGTGTGATCCCGGGATCCAGGACCGAGTCCCACATCAGGCTCCTTGCATGGAGCCTGCTTCTCCCTCTGCCTGTGTCTCTGCCTCTCTGAGCTTCTCGTGAATAAATAAGTAAAAATCTTAAAAAAAAAAAACCACAGATGCCGTGCACTGTTCATGACCAAGCTAACCAAGCATTTATTCAATGTCTTCATTTAGTTAATGTTCTTTATAAAACACAGTAATTGAGATGTAAGTGCCAGATAAGACACTTAGGGAATACCCGTCCACGGCAGGAATGCTTGGAGGCCTCTGTTGGAGAGACTTCCCTGATGAAATGGAAAGAACAGGTAATTCTGTCTTCAGCCCAAACACACATCACTTGTACACGTGGTCACTCAAGTCTAAAATGAGGCCCTGGCAGGGCTGACCCCAGAGCAGCACTATTTGTTCGGTGGCAGTTCCATGTCCATTTTGTGGATGAGAAGCCCGAGGCCTCCTGGATGGGGTGAGTTGCCCAGCTACCCAGCCGGCGGCGAGGCTGGGGGTGTGACCATGAGGCCAGTTGCAGAGCCCAGGCCCCGGGCAGCCCTCCATGGGGAGGGAACATGTGCCTCACTCACGCACAGATGGGACAGCTATGTGGTGCGTGAGGGACACTGGCCTGGAGATGGACAAGTGGGGCTCATGGGGTGTCTCCTACCACTTAGCAGGTGCTCTCTCTGGTAAGGATCCTGAGGACTGCGTGGAGCTGTGTGCGGCCACCCAGACATAATTCTGGCAGCAGAGGCACAGCGTGTCTGACTTCCTGACAGACGTTGGCTGGGAATCCTGTTTGGCTTTCTGAGCTGACGGCTGGGATGCTCTGTGTCGAGGAATGGGCAGATGTGTGCTGATTCTGCAGAATGGCAAGGGCTGCTTCGCTGTTCTCGTGGGCTGCCTGTGGGTACATGGACACACTGCCCGTGGGAGCGGATTTATGTACGGGCCCAGGGGGAGGGCTTCTGGGAATTCACAGTGGATGCAAACGACTGATGTGACCATGTGAGGGCCTGGTGCGACCATGGCGCAGAGACGCACCGTTCCCCGGGCTCACCGCGCCCCTCCCTGGACGGGCCCCTCCGTGGGGAGGGCCGCAGCCAGGACTCCCCGGCTCCCCCAGTGAGGCCAGTGGCCTCGGAGCGGCCGGAGTTCCTACCTCAGCATCATGTGAGTCACTGTCCCGACACCTCTCTCTGCAGCGTGACAGCAGATGGACACCCATGTCCTGGCAAAGAGCACAGGGGCGCTGGGCTCAGCCCTAAACAGAGAAGGTGCTGCCGCTGAGCCCACCTCATAGCTACAGGTGGGCAGTTTTGTTCAGTTTCCAAATATTTGCCTATGATGTGTGGGAGCATTTAACCCCACAGCATTCTAGCCGCGAGCTCACACGGCTGTCCTCAGTTCCCCACGCTGGTCCTGTGGGGTCCAGCCGGCCAGCCCCGGGCGTGTCACCTGCAGAGGGCCAGCAGGGCCCGCGGGTCTGAGGGCACAGCTGGGAGGACTGGCCCCAGGATGTGCACTGAGAATTCTGAACAGTGGGATGGCCTCCCCTCCCCTCCTGCCCACCTCCCCTCCTCTCTCCTCCATGTTCCTGTTCCTGGCACATTCATGTAGATGTTCACTGTCTGTATCCCCTGCACACATTTTTACTCTTTCCCTGTCATACTGAGGAGACACACACACAGGCACGTGTGGCAGGTGCACACAGAGGCTGCCGTCGGAGATTTCCTTGAAGACATGGCAGGAGCATGTGGTGATCGGGTTGCAGGTCCCGGACTCCTTTGTGTAAAACATGTGAGGTCTGTTGGACGGAAGAGAACCGGCCCTTCCACAGAAGCAAAGAAAGAGACACCATAAATCCACGTAGAAGCAGGAGGCCCATAGGGTTGGGAGAACAAATGTCTTTCGTGAGAGGACATTGCTGGAGTAGCGGCCCACGTCCAGCAGTGGCGCTGGCCCAGACGCCAGTGGAAGGGAGGTGGCCGTGGGGTCAGCTTGGGGCGGAAGGCCTGGCTGTTCTCACTGAAGACACTGAGATGCATCTTTACTCCTCCAAAGTGCCCCCGTCCACTGATGCGTGCAGAGAGGAAGGCCGGACAGCTCTTTTCCCAGGAAATGTGGGTCATTTGAAAGGAAAGTGCTGGGGTGAAATGCTGGCCAGTGGAGCGAGGCTCATTCGGCAGCTGTGCCTTTTAGGAACAGATGCTGTCTGAGGCCTGCAGGCAGAAGGAGCCCCTTCCCTCAAGAGGAGCTGGGCCTGATGGATGTCGCAGGCAGGGGAGGTCTCCACGGTGAGATGAGCACGTGAAGCGGTGAGCATGCTGTGTTGTCACAGAGTTTGGAAGGGCTCCTCTGGACCGTGTTTGGACACCAGGCACTGTCGAAGTGCACGGTTTCCTTCTCAGGAAACCCTAGTCCCAGCCACTCGGATGAGTGAGCTGCTCTGAGCAGGTTAGACGGGCCCCCCAGGAGGCCAGGGAGGCTGGGCAGTGTCGGTGTGCAGGGCCTGGGGCTGGAAGGGAAGTGCGCTGTGCAGGGGCCCTGGCTCCCTGTGGCCTGTCCTGTGCCGGGGAGGCACCATGCATGATCCATGTGGCTCGGCCTTCTCTTCTCATTAGAGTCACACTTACCCTATAATTCCCATGGATTTGAGTGTCTTCATTTATCTTCAGCCTCTGCCTTCATCCTCATGTTCCTTCTGCATCATGAGTCCTGACCTGCTTACTCAGGGAGACATCCAAGCTCTCTTCCTGCTTGTGACTTCTTGGGGGCTATGGGCTACATGTGTGCATGCAGGCATGTGTGTTTATACAGGTGTGCATGTGTACACACAGATGTGTGTGGGTGTGCATGCAGGTGTGTGGAGTATGCATTGTGCAGGTGTGTGCAAACATGTTTGCAGATGTGCATGAGTAGGTATGTGTAGATGTGCATGTGTGTTTGCAGGTATCCATGTGTGCAGGTGTGTTTGTGTGCAGGTATGCATGTGTGCAGGTGTGTTTGCATGCAGGTGTGTGTACATACACGTGTGCAGATGTACAGGCATGTATGCAGATGTGCATGTGTAGGTATGTGCAGTTGTGCATGTGTGTAGGTACATGTGTTTATACAGGTGTGCATGTGTTTACATAGATATGTTTGGTGTGCATGCAGGTGCGGGGGGCATGCATGTATGCAGGTGTGTTTGCATGGAGGTATGTGTAGGTGTGTGCACACAGATGTGTACGGATGTGCAGGAGTGTGTGTGTGTGCAGGTGTGCATGCAAGTGTGTGCAGGTGTGCTGGTATGTGTAGATGTGTGGGTCCGTGCAGGTGTGTGCCAGTGTGTACAGGGGCTGACTCATGTCTCCAGCTCCAGGACCCCCTGATGCCTGCGCTGATCCATTTCCTCTCCACCTTCCAGTTCTGATCCTTCCTCCCACAGCAGCCGTGACAAACGTGCTCTCGCCCCACATGCCTCCCTAATTAACCACGCCGGTGATGCTGACAGAGTCAGTTTAGCTCCTCAGACCTTTGGTTTTAAATCTGGAAAGGAGGAGTTCTGGTAAGATCCATGGTTCCTTTGAGATCCCAGCTTCTGACTCCCCGTTGGAAAGAGGACCTTTGTCATGTGCCAGGCACTGTTTTAAGTGCTCCACACAAAATAATCCACTTGATCCCCGTAATTCTTGGGAGGGTGGTGCAGGTGTTGCCTCACATTCCGTATGAGGAGAGTAGGGGTGAGAAGGTCACGTGTTTCCATGTGCACACGCAGGTGTGCCTAGAAACTGCTCAGAAGCTGCCTCTCCTACAACATTGTGCTGTGTAGCTAACCTGGGCATGTCCTAGACCCTAGGTGGAATCATGATTCCAGCCATATTCTGTTTCCTCCGTCAGCCCACCTGTCATTTCACACACAGAAGGGATGCTACATGCCGTTTGCTCAGCCTCCTCTTGTTCCTCAGAGCCCAGTGGTGACATGTTGCTTCCCGGTTCCGCTCTTTGCTAAGTGGCCATAAATGGACCTGGACAAAGTGACTTCATGTTGGCTCCTCGTCACTGGTTCCCTTAGGAGTTACCCCGTCGCCCGTGTGGCTCTCGCAGTAGGGTGTTATCCCCTGGCTACGTGGGCGACCAAGTCGGGGCTGGCCTGGGCGGGGGTCAGAGAGACTTCCAGCTGTGCCCCTCAGCCTCCCCATCTCTGGCCCCGGTGTCCCTGTGTCCACAGTGGGTGTGCACCGCCACAGAGCTCAGCACCCCTCCAGCCACCCCCACAGAAAAAAAAAATCACTGGCACCGAGCTTTAGTGACTGGGTCCAACACGCCCACAGAGTTTGAAAGGCAGTCAGAAGAGAGTGATGACACCAAGTGTCACAGGAGACCCGGGAATCCCTGCCAGGGCTTCTGCCTACAGAGACCCCCACCAGCTGCACCCCAGCTAAAGCCTTGGGTGTCATTTCTCCTGACTTTGGAGCCCTCTCACCCTCGCCCTCCCATCCTGCTCTGCTCACATGGGCTATCGGAACGCATGTGGAAGCCCTGTGAACACACCACACACACCCCAGCCCCCCGCCCCGCGCAGTGGTAGGTGGTGGCCTTGGTGTCACTGAGTGAGTCTTACAGGTCTCATTCCCACCTTGCAGGGCTTCGATCTTTCTCAGCAGCTCACGCCCTCCTAGAGGAACGCTGCTGAGTGCCCGTTCCCCTCCGGCCATGCTCACCACTAGTGCAAAAACCCCGTAACCTTTCATGTGGCACCAGGTCCATGGGCTGGTTCTGCAGCATGAGGGAGATCCTGCCCTTTCTTTAAATGTTTGCAAACTCTGAACATTCTCCGCTTGCTCTTCACAGAAAATCAAAGCTTAGCAAGCCAATCTGAGCCAATAAAATATTGGATTCATGTAATCCGAATAATCCAGTAAACTGTCTTAATGGAGAGATAAATACGGGGAAGGCAGATGGACACCAATAGAGCGACACACGTTTTTAGCGAACCCCTTTGCCTTCACACTGCCTCCTCCTTCCTCTTTAGCTTCACTGGCAGGAAATCCCTCTGGCCTCCGCGGATCCGGTGCCCTTCACAGCCACGCAACAGGTGCCCGAAGTCGGAAGGTGCTGGCGGCTGGCACTCACACAGCACCATGCGCTCGGGATTCCGGAGTCTTCCGCCGTCGGGCTCTTGGGCATGTAGCTCTCGGGACACTTCGGACCTCTGTGTTCCTCCTCACGTCGGGCGTGATGACAGTGCCTGGCGCTGGCCCTGCCTTGATGCTCATCTCCAGCTGCTCCTTCATGTCGGGCCCTCCCCGGGGACCGCTGCTCGTGCTGTCCTCGTGTCCTCATCAGAGCCATGGAAGTGGGTGCCGAGGCCATCGTGCAGCTGTTCCTGCATTTCCACGGCCCGGAGCAGCGCTGGGCAGGAAAGAAGTGGGTGCAGAGTGTGGGCTCGTTTCTTTTCTGGAAGCCAGGCAGGCATGGCCCATGGCTTCTGTCACTCTGACTTGGACCTTTCGTACCTTTGCTTGACCAGATTCTTCATCTTTCCTATCTCCTTCCACCCACCGATGAAGGAGATGGTGTGCTGTCCCAGCGAGTGTGCACGCCTACCCTGGCCCCAGTGTCGGGGGCTGTCAGGGCAGCAGATGTGCATGAGCACCAGCTACAGGGACAGTACAGTTGGAGGCCCTGGTCTAGATGTTGTGAGGACACAGGCTAGAGGAGTGTGATCCTGCTGTCAGTCAAGGCGGTCTTCATGGAGGAAGTGACAGGTCTCACAGGATGAACAGGATGAGCCAAATGAGCGGAAGGGAGGGCACGTGAAAGCCAGGACAAGTGAAATGCCATGGGTGACAGCGAGTCTGTAAGCAGGGGACGGGCTTCGGTGGCCATCGCAACGCATACTGGCCTGGGTTTCTCTGGTGGGCACCAGCATCGCACGACAGGTCCAGCAGTGACCCTCTGCTTCCTCCTCAGAGCTCATTCAGAAGCATCTCGCCACCTGCACCACAGAAGGAGCTCAGGGGTGTGTCCAGTGATGAGGACAGCTGCCTTCACCAGGTGTCCCACGGCAGGAGGAGGGGGTTGCTTGATGCAGCGCCCACACATCCCCACCCATTGTGACCAGTCCCTGCTGGAGACCGACCGCGGCCCTATCCTTTTCCAGCAGGGTGGGTGTCTCAGCCTGATGAAGTTCAGCCCACCTCCGTGTGTCTGGAAGGGCCCTAAGTCTGTCCAGCAGATGTTCCCCTGAGCCCCTGGACCCGAGGTGCAGGGGGTGGAGGCACCATGGCACTCACGCCCTGCCATGTCCTAGCCAGCCTGTGTCACGGCCACTGCGTTTGCCTGTCTCACTCCTGGAGTCTGGTGTGGCCATTGGAAGAGCACCTAGACCCAGGCCGGACCCCCCACTGCTGCTGTTCCAGCCCCCTGGCTCCCTGGCTGATTTCTCAGTCCCAGATTGCTCATCTTTGCCATGGGAAATGAAGTCCTAGAAACGTGAGGCTCTATAAGAGCTGATCTTCGCAAAAGCTGGTCCGGAGTAGGAGCTACAAAACCGGTGATTTGTTTGACTCACAACCCTCCCTGGTCCAATCTGAAGTTTGCTCCTAGCAGCTTGTAACGACGCAGGGCCCGTGACTGTCCATTCTCCCGTGTGAGCTTGGGGCAGCAAGGAAGTGGGAGGTGGGGGCTGGTTCTAGCAGTGAGTCTAGCAGATGAGGATGCATCTGAGAGGCCCTGCTGGGGATCAGAGGGGGCAGCGCCCGCGAGACCTCATCCCTGCCCGAGGGGCACTGAGCCAGGTTCCCAGGACCTCCGCCCCACTGCAGCCTGATGGCAGGAGCTCATCACGGAACACAGAGTCCAAGGTGGAACCCGGGCGCTTGCCACACTTTGCTGCAAGATGGTGGGTTCCCAGCCTCGATGTGCAGGAGAAGCTCAGGAGAAAGACGGGGGACAGTCTGCCGCTGGATGCCTCACCCAGTCTGGGGCCCGGTGCCTTAGAGGCCGGGGAGCCCCAAAGGACTAGCCCCCCAAGCCGCTCCCCCCACCACCGGCCGCTTTCCATTCATGCACCGGCTGGTTCCCTCATCATCTCACGTTCAGGGAGGCGAGATTGGCTCTGCCATCTGAGCTGCAGATCTGGGTCCCTGAGGGTTTAAAGAGCCTGGAACACATTCCTCTTCTCTGTTCTCAATCTGATATGCTCTGGCAGCATTTGTGCGTATACGTAGTGATCAGGGGACAGTGATTATCCCCACAGTAAAGCGCTGATTCATGGAGGGAAGTACTATAGTCCTTGAACGTTCCTAGGTGAATCGTTAATTTATTACAAATGAAACCTGACATTCTCTGACCACATCATTAATAAGGCAAATTTAAAGCTAATCATTTAAACTAACGAGATCATTTTAAACATTTCAGCTCTCTGGAACTGAGGGAATGTGGTCTGTAGATGATGCACCGGCTCTGGAAACATTTTGTCTCTCACTTGCTCATCGCTCGATTGGGAGTACATCATCACCTTTCTTGCCTTTTCAATATTTGCTCCTAATCAGGAGAACGCGATTGCACATAATTTATAACATGAAAGGCTTTGAGGTCTCACACATCTGAGAAATGCATCGTATCCATACGGCCGCGCGGAGGTTGTTGATGGCCGTCGAACGTGCGTGTGCTTGGGTTGTGAGCCCGGTCTTGGAGCGCGGGGTCTCCGAGGTGCACGTCAGAGCTGAGCTGCGGGTGCCAGGACGAGACAGCCCAGGCGCCTCCCAGGGTGCGGACCAGAGCCACCCTGCATGAGTATAGCCAGAGGAACAGGACTGGGCCGGATGTCTTCCCACCACAGGACCTTTGGTCCATCTCCCATTGAATGTCCTCATCTGTTTTGTCACTTTGAAACTTGGTTGGCTGATGGACTGGGTCATAAAAGTCGGGATTTGCATTACTAACAGCCTTCCAGAAGCTGCAGGGGCAGGGGAGCGCGAGTCCTCGTGAAGTAGGGAGGTCTGAGAACACGGAGGACACATAAACAAGGTGCTGTCTGCTGACAGTGGGGTTCACATGAGAGTCTCTGATCAATGGTCTTGCTGTAGGTGTGCAAACCCTGTGTCCTTTGTGTCTGGGTCCCTGGCGCTCACCTCAGATCCCATTATTCTCACCCTGAGATGGGCTCTGGGTGCTGCCACGGAGCCCCAAGCCCCAGCCTGCCCGCACGTCTCTCCCTCTCACCCCTGCTCCCAGCCGCACTGACTGGGGGCTCTGGGCTCTGAGTGCAGCGCGGTGAGCAGACCTCATTTACTGATCTGAGCCCAGGGTGAACCCCAAGCAGGAAAAAGAGCAAGGATATTCCATTTTCCTTCAGCGGCATTTCAACACCAGTGTCTTATTAAATTAACGAGACTGAAAGAGCCAAGCGATGCATGCGCCTTTGTTTTTAATTGAGCTTTTATGTTCCTCGATTCATTAATGAATTAAAAAGGAGAAAGCTGGTACATTTTATTGCCTATAATTATTGGAGTGGAAGTTTGTTTTGAAATGTGTTCCTTGGGTAAATTGCCTGTAGGTTAAGCATAAAAGCGGCATCTGAAAACCTTAGAATGCTTTTAAGGATGAGCAAAATTTTATGATCAAACACTGTGCTGTGTACATAATTTTTCTTCTAATATTCTTATTTGTCATCGTAAGATTTAAACCTAAGCCCACCACCTAGGACAGAATGGTGTGATGGGGGTCGAGAGACCTGCACAGGAGGACTGAGTATGGGGTCCCCTTGCAAGAGGGCTGAGGGACGGGCACTGCCAGCCAGGGACACTGGGGGGTCAGCGCATGAGCATCCTGGGGCCCATGGTGGGAAAGTCGAGAGGTTTTTATCTCTGGGACACAGGCCACGCTATCATTTTGAGAGCAAATTCTGAAGCAGAAACCAAGAAGATGTGCAGCGCTGAGGCCTGGAGTTGTGTGAGGAGGGGGCGGCAGAGGCTGAGGTCACTGGGGCACAGTTCCCCTGCTGTCCCCAGAACCCCAGGTGTCGGGGCAGAGAAAGGCTCAGCCTCCCTAGGGGTGGCCAGCCCTGGGCGGCAGCTGAGCGGGGGCTGGAGACAGGCCAATGGGGAGATGCTGAGTGTGGGGCAGACGTGAGACACGGTGCCTGGGTTAGGACGCAGAGGGCACTGGGTTCAGCTGCCTGCGGCCGATGCCGGGTTTGGGGTGTTTCCAGCCCTCCTGCTGCAGTTTGCCCGGAACGTGAGGATCACCTGTCCTCGGGATGGCGAAGGCCGTGTGGCCCGCTGCTTCTCCTTGTCAGGAGCACGGCGTCTGGTTCCCCCACGGTCCCTCCTACACAGTGTTGTAAGCTGTGGGCTTGTGCTTAGACGTCTGCACAGTTTTCGAAGTCTTTACATTACGGGTTGATAGACAAGAAAGAGAATAGGTTCTTCCTTTCCTGCTCTGATGTTTACCCCCTTTTACTTTCTGGCTGCCTGTCTTCCCGGATCCTTCTGTCTTTGCTGTTAGCTGCAGAACTCAGGAGGGGAGGGGATGGGAGACGAGGCGCCGACAGGGAAGGACAGGGCTGTTCTGCCACAGCTGGGCCGGCCTTCCCCCAGCACGACTGGGGACCACGACTGGGGACAGGGGATGTGCATTGGCGCCGGGACACCTTCCCATCTGGCTGCCCTGCTCACTGGTCGGGGACAGTCTGCCTTCCCCTACCATCCTCCCTGGGCTCTGTCCTCCATGCTGTCCTGTGTTTTCTCAGTTCGCGTTGTCTTAGGAGGCAAACACAAGTGAAAATGCTTATTGTTTGTTGTGTTGTGACTTAAGAGGCAACATCTCTCACTGAACTGTCGTTCCGTTTGCAGCTTTATTCTCCAGTATTTTGTTGCCTGTTTGTGCTGGCGGTTGGTCGGCCAGGTTTTGTAACGTGAACTAAATTCCATAAAATTAATATTTGTGGCAAATGAATAGGGTTCCATCTACTAGTGATGATAACCAAAGATCCACTTGGGGGTTGACATCTAAATCCACACAGTTCCTAGAGTGTGTGACCCTTGGTCAAACTTTAGAAGTTCTCTGCCATCACCAGCTGTGTGCTGGATGCTGGAGTGTTGAGCGTTGCCACACATGGGAGTCTGGAGGTGCAGCACGAGATGAAGGAGTGTAGAATTAAAGGCCAATCTTCGACCCCCCTTGGGTGGCTTCCCGCCTGCAGGTCTGCAGGACTCTCTGAAGCTCAGCGTCTCTTATTCATTGCCTCACCCTCCCACTCCCAGGGATGAATCACAAACCACAAGAACTCCTCCCTATCAGGGTGATGTAAGCTGGAAAGTCGTCACAAATGCTCTCACCTGTTGGGAAAAACATTAAGACATTATCTCCCCTTGCAGAGTTTATGCTTTGGAAAGCCAAAGTTTCTTATAAGAAATGAAGGAGAGAAGTGTCGAAGGCAGAAAGTCAAGTCTTGCCATTGCATTCAAAGGAAAGAAGAGAACCCTTGGGGCTAAGTTACTGTGGGTACAGCTTCGTATGTCACCAGACTCGCTGCACATTGTGAGGAAGGCAGCTTGGACGGATCTGATTCCCGAGTGCAGGGCTGGAGACACAGAAGGGGATAGGACATGCCCTGAACACAGGAGCAGCCTTTGTAAGGAGCAGATGGCATCGCTGGGAAGTGGAGGGACATAGGTGGGACGGGTGACTTGGTACAGACTTGCTTTGTGCCACGGTGCTGGGTCAGCGGGGCATATTCCACACAAGTATGGATCGCCCTCCGTGTGAAATTAGTGTTATATGTGTCCAGGGTCACGGCTGCATCTGAGCACACCAGCTCTGACGTGAATTATTTCATGCTGCTCTGAGATGCTTTTAGTATCAGAAGCTTTTTCAAAGGTATAAACTCTACGAACGATCTATAACCATACTCATTTGCTTGAGAAGTTAAATCCCTTCTTTTTTTTTTTTTTTTTTTTTTTTTTTTTTTTTTTTGTTAAATCCCTTCTTAAAAAAATGAAGTTTACTGTAAAAATTGTGAGCACATACAGAACAAAAGAATATGATAAATCTCCGTGGATCTGTCACAGGTACATAATTTCAAAATTATTAAGTAAAGGCCAGTCTTGTTTTATTTATGCATCTACCCCCTACCACTCCCCTCCCCCCACACCAATTCCAGATTATTTTGAGGCAAATTCTAATCATCATAATGTAATCCATAATGTATCTGCCTTCCTTTCAAAGAGTAAAAGTTGGGCAACATCAACACCTACTTGTTGGTGGGTAAAATCCATATGAACAAGCTTATTATTTTCCTCTAAGGTTAGACCTTGCACCTCCTTCTCTGTGTCTGCCTCGGTGTTCTCCATCTCTCAGCACCATGTGTGAAAATTAGCACTTGACCTCTTGTTCAGCTCCTGGAGGACAGCTGGCGCTGACCATCTCTACCTCAACTCTACCCACGCTCCGAGGCGAGTTGTTGACACACCTGGAGGTTGTTTCTGTGTAGGCTATCCATTCTCAAAAGTATGCCAACGACCATCTGGAAATGCCCTTGAGTTTGGTAGAACTGAGTACATTTGTAGCAAGTACATCTCCCCTGGTTAAGGAAGGCTAGGCTGAAGAGAAGACCAGTCTCTCTAGCAAATGTTTATGATGCGTCGGGTTATGAAAGGGGCCTTCCTTGGTTCCAGGGGCTTCAGCAACTGATAAGCCAAACCGTGCAGACCACCAGAGAAGTACTTCAATCATGAAGCTAATCATTAGCTTCTTTAACATGCAGGCTACATACAAAGGTGTAAATTGAAGGAGATGATTTGAATCTGGTGGAGTATAAGCGCGTAGACGTTCTGAGTGCTGTCCACACGGCAAAATGCTGGGTGCCATGGGAATATGAAGCAGAGATCACTATGGAGTTAAGATGCAGAAGGTCTTAGAAAGAGGGGTTCTGGGAAGTTGGCTCCAGGTGGGCTTAGCACGGGGACACCCAGACAGGTGGAGCAGGAAGGGTCTGGGATTGTCATATGCGAGGTCAGGTGAGATTTATCGCAAATGACTTTACACGATGGAGGGAGGAGTTAGAACACATAATAGGGAGTGAAGAGCCACTGAAGGTTCCAGGAGCAAAATGACAGGACGGAGTTGCCCGTCAGGAGGTGAGTCCACTGTGGTTCCAGGAGAGCCCAGAGAAGGCCTGTTCCAAAACTCCAGAGGAGAAGATGTGAGTGTAGCAGGTCCCTTACCCGGCTTTCTGTGAGGATCGTGGCAGCTTCCTCACCTTCCAGAGAGAAGCAAACAAAGCGTGGCCCAGAAGAAGCAGATGTAGCTCAGGGAACAGATGAGACCTTTATGGACCTGGAGAGATTTGAGAAAATCCAGCCCCATGGCCATAAATCAAACAGGGTAAAATGAAACAGCAATGATACAGGAAGAAGAAAGCATTCTTCCAGATTTACAGTAAGGCTGTTCAAAAAATTCTGAAAAATTGGGAAAATGCTGGGGGAGAACTGGAAAACAGAAAATGGGATCAGAAAGAGAAGGAAGCTTCATTAGCTCCCCATGTGTCCTGTCCTGTTGGGGAGCCTCTGTATTCTGGGCTTACCAAGAAGGAAGGCACCAGCACCCTCCTTACCTGTGGGGAGACCACCTGCCTCTGGGAGTGACAGATGCCTGGGATTTGCTGTGTGTCCAGCCTTTCTGCTCTGTTACCTTGGTGACCTTTTGCATGTAGGGCCCTCTGCAAATAATGTTACAGGCAGTTATGAACAAAGGGGAGAAGCACGGGGCAGTGACTGGCCAGGGAGCAGGCTGGGAGAGCTGGAGGTAGGAGTGGGATTAAAGGTAGGGTGGGTGGGGACCCCAGTTCCTCACCTGTCGGGAGCCAATGAGCGACAAGCCCAATGCACCTGCCTAAGGCGCTCGCTCGTCTTTCTCCCTGAATCCTTTCCAGTGAAGGCGTGTGTGCTGACACTAACCTCAGGAAGGTGGTGAGCAAGAGCTCGGCCATGGGCCTGGAAGGAGAGAGGAGAAAGCCCTAGAACCTCAGCAATCATTTATTTGTTCACCTTGGTTCAATTTGCAAGTGTCTGTATTAATGCAGAAATATTTTGGAGAAGCATGAATTTTAAAACGTTTCTTTGTGATCATGATGCTTATTTCTGGTTCACTTCCAGCCTCTTTCAAGTAGGAGTTCTGTTACTTCCATAAATAACTCCTGAATGTATTCCTAGATCCTACTTGGTGCTTCCTGGTTCCTAAATCCTCTCCTCACCCCAACCTCCCTCCGAAGACATCAACCCATTGTTCTGGGTGCCTGTTGGGCTTCGTGTCCTGCTGTCCCCTTGGGATCAACGTGGTAACCACTGGGGATCTTGTGCCTTCCCCTGGGTCGGCTCCCCAACCATTCATCCCCATCTGGGACCAGCTGGAACCAGCGGCCACTGACGTGCACGTGTACCTGGCGGGCCCTGTCCCCCACCTGGGAGTGTCTCTGACATGTGTCCACCCGCTGTGTTCAAAGCGCCATTGTCCCTAATCAAAGTCAACCAGGCTTTCACATTAGAGCTTTCCTGTTTCCCATAAATAACTTTCTGAATGCATTACATTGCTCTTTTTAAACAAAAATAACCTGTTTATTGACATGGGTGGCTATAAAGAATTTTCCGGGTGAGGAACCCTGGCCGGTTCCTGTTTTTCCTACTGCAGGGATGGAAGGGGACTGTTACTCAGCTTTCTTTATCAGAAAGAGGATCCGAGTGTCACCCAGAGCTCTGCCCCTGAATGCACCTGTCCTCAGCGCCCGCTGGCACTCCACGGAGAGCTGCACGGGGGAGAGTGTGGCTGTCTATTGATGTTTATTTGATGGTAACTTTTTAGAACAAGCGCGTCAGGTGTGTGTGACAAGTCAAGGCTATTTTTAACAGCCAATGGTAAGGAGATGGTAAATGCCTCAGTGTCTTATGCCAACTCCTTTCTGCTTGTCTCATTGTGTGCCTTCCTGGTCAGAGAGGACCCCTGCCCACCCCACCCCCAAACCCCCCACCCCCGTCATGCCATCTAGCACTGCCAGGGGCTCTGAGGTGGGGGGTCTGCACGACTGTGTGGAGTTGGCCAACAAGCTCTGAGAACCCCTCATCTCTTCCAGGTAGCCCGACCTCAGCAGAGCCTGGGCTGTGGGCCCTTCCACCCCCGGGTACAGTTGGCTTTGAGCTGTGGGGTGAGGAGTTTCCTCTGAACCTGGAACCAGAGTTTCTGCAGCACAAAGCCAGGCTCTCAGGCTTATTTTGGAGAGTGTGTATGTGTGTGTGGAGGAGCGTGCACACACATGGCCCAGGGCCGGCAGAATGTACCCTGTGTCCACATGCACACATGTGCTCCAGGCCCCGGTCCAGTAGCACATACCCGTTATTCACATGCACACACATGGCCCAGGCCTGGGAGCCCAGCATAGATAAGTAGGCAAGTAGTTTCAGAGTCAGTGGGAGTATAATAACCAAGGGAAAGGGGAGGACAGGAGGAGATGGGGTGGACAGCCAGAGAGGACAGGAGGGGGCTTAGGATGCCTACCCAGGGTGCAGCCCAGTACAGCTCCCACCCCAGCAGCCTCTGAAATGCTCTTAAAGCTGTGGGCATGAGAGAATGTTGGAGCCCACCTCTGCTTTCAGCTCGGCTCAAGTGTATCTTTCAGCCAAGAACAAGGCTTCCTTCTTGGAAGGCAAAGTGTTTGAAGGAGGCAAGAGTTTCCTGGCTCTCTGCACACCGAGGCCACATCTTCCCCATGCAGGTGGCAGGGGGACTGTGGTCCCTTTGATGCTCCAGTGTCTGCGAGCCGTCTTTTCTCTAAGATGGTCTCCTGGCCACAGAGAAATGAGTCTGGTCTTCTCCACAAGATGAGCACTGCCATCACAATCACAGGAGATCTTGTAGAGGAATAAGCATATATTATTATTGTTGTTGTTGTTGTTATTCAGAACTGAAATTAAGAAAGAAATTTAGAGGTATCCACCTAGCATCGTCTGCAGGTGAACAGTGTTCCCCTTCCCCCATTGCACTCACAGAACTGAGAGAATCATCTGAGAAGTTTCTGCCTCACAATAGCTTCCTGCTTGAAGATGGGGAGTTCAGACAGTGATAGGATGTAGCGTCTTATTAGTATCTGTGGGTTAACTGATTAATTACAGTTATTATCTGGTGTTCAAGTAACAGATGGATATCATCAGCTGGCTTTTCTTATCTTCCCTGAATTTTGATGGTTTCAGGGTGAAATATCACTAACGGGTCAGGATTTGTGCAGCGATGCAGCCTCGACCCTGCGTTTGGTCTCTCTCCCACCCTGTCCTCACCCCCAGCCTCCTCCTGCAGAGCGCATGTCCTCATACCACTCTGTATTTCTTTAATCTCCACTGAGGACATTTTAACAGGTTTTTCTTCCTGTCAATTTTTTCCCCCAAATTGAATTTTTTTTTTCCCAAATTGACTTTAGAGTAGACACACAACCCGTGACGTGTCAGCTGGCAGGACCCCACAGAGAGGTGGTGGGGCTGTGTCACTGGCTCTAACTCATAAGTCAGGATGAAGTGGGGGCCGAGGCTGCCTCTGTCAGGAACCCAGATTTCAGACCCTCTGGCTCACCACTGAGTCTGTGCTGTCCTCGCCATGAATCTGAACATGGTTGTAATCTTGCCCAGTGGGCTCAGATCTCTGGTGCTGCTGATTCCTGGATGTGCTTAGAGACCCCAGCTCACCCCTGAGCTCCCATCCGGGCTGCTCCATGATAGGGTCCAGCTCCGACCTTGACTCAGGCTTGCCAGGCCACCCCTCCTGGACCCTATTACCCTGTTTCCCCCTTCAGCCTGTGGTCTCCATTGATATCAGAGCATAAAGATGAAGGCAGATGCTGAAAATTTGACTTTAGCCATTCTTGTTGGATCACACAATTGTGCCATCTTGACGCTGCGTGGTGGCCTTTCCCATCCTGACAACTAGCTGGGCTGCTGTGACCAAATTTGAGTATCTGTCGGTATCAAGCAGGGTCATTCCCAGGCAGGAGTGGACACTATTTGCCTTAGAATTCCTTATTTCCATATCCAGCGATCAGGGCTGTCAATGTTTTACCTGATGCAGCCCCAGCTTGGTGGGTTGTAAGCAATTTTGAATGGAAACAGTTACCAGACACACCTTCTTAAATATGTTACAAATAGACCAGAACCAGAATGACAAGCTGGGGATTGTTGCCTCTCTCTGACTTCTAACAGCCGTGTCACCTCATTTCTCAGATGTGTCATTCTACTTGTCTGTAGGGCATCGGACAGGTTGCTCTTCAAGGCTCTGATAAAAAGGGCAATGGGGAAATTGCATTTAACTCACATGTTAGACACAGTGGAACTGTGGAGAAATTGTTCTTCCTCTTACCATCTGTAGGAACTAGAAGTTGTCACATCCCAAATGCGACAAAGAAAATTGTGAATAAAGTGCTCTTAGGGGTGAGGGTCACACTCTGAAATGGTATAAAGTGGCACATTTTACTTGGGCAATCGATCTCTTAAAGCGTATGATTGTGCTTGTGTTTAAGGAGAGATAAGCATTAGAAACCAATCATCTCAAAGTTCGTGAGTGATTTTATCTCATGTTTCAGCTTTTTACCCCCTGTATTAACTACTCTTTGATGTGGGACAGATTATCCCAAACTTATCAGCATGAAAAGCAAACATTTACTGGGATACTATGGCTATGGGTCAGCATGGTTGGGTGCCTGTGGCCTAGGGTCTCTCAGGATGTTGCTTCCAGGTGTGAACCAGGGCCGTGGTCTCACTTGAAGGCTTGACCGGTGGGCAGTTGCTTCTCACTGCATCCGTGTGACTGTTCACCAGCCGCAGTCCCAAGCCACATGGCCATTGGCACTGGTATTTGTCACCCTGACTTTCCAAGTCCTCTGGCGTCTGCCTCTCCAAGCAGCCCCACCCACATTCTTGCACACTGCCCACTTCATCAGGGAGATCTCGTTCAGCAGCTAATGTTCCCTCCTCAAACACCTTGTGGGCTCCTACCATGTCCCAGTGCTGGATTCCTCACCTGTACATCTGGGACCTCTCTGCCACCACTATCCAAGGGCCAAAGATCCACTTGTCCTTTGTGTCTTCAGGGCCCCAGGGGTTCAGAGTCTTGCAGACACTTTGGGTTTGAAACTTTGGCAAGCTTGGAAGATTGTAGATTATTCACACCATGTACTCTGGGTCTCTTCATCCACATCTTCCAAATTTTGTCTCATTTGAAATACCTCATCAGTGATAATAAAGATAATGATCTCACTCAGGAGCTGTTTGATGTATGCTCTTTATTCTGGCTACTTTCTTTGGCATATGGTTCTGCATTTTTAAAACAGCAGAGAATGTGCAATGAGCACTTTTTGCCTATACAAGTGGTCCATGGATGCGGAAATTTTGAAAGCTGCTATCTATAAAGAAGTATATGTTTTTGTGACATACTTTTTGCCTAAAGAATGTGAAATCTGGCCTTTTGTGTCTGTTCTGTGTCTGTGGAGATGTCAGAAAGGATTTAAATCTTATAAAAATACACATATCACCAAAATGTTTCAATATAGATATATTATAAACTCAATTTCTGATTCAAGTATGTTTTTTAAAAGGCAGGAAACAGACAGTTTTCATAGAGCCTATTTTTTATAGTTTTTAAAAATACTCACATTAAAAGAAGTTTTAATTGTGGTAAAATACACATAACATAAAAGTTACCTTCTTGGGGTGCCTGCCTGGTTCAGTCAGTAGAACATGTGACTCTTGATCTGAGGGTTGTGAGTTTAAGCCTCACTTTGGGCATGTAGCCTCCTTAAAAACATTACCATCCTAATCATCTTTAGGAGTATATGCTGGGACATTAAGTTCATTCATAGTGTTGTACATCCATCCCCACCATCCACCTCTGCTCCCCCATCCCTAAGTCCCTGGCACCACCCTTCTGTCTCTGTAAATTTGACAGCTCTAGGAACTTCATATAAGTAGAATCATACAGTATTTGTCCTTTTGTGACTGGTTTATCTTACTGAGGGTAATGTCTTCTAGGTTCATCCATGGTGTAGCAGGTGTCAGAATTCCCTTCTTTCTTAAGGTTGGATAATATTCTCCTGTATTTATACACCACATTTTGTTTATCCATTCATTTGTCACATGGGCATGCCAGTATCTCATTGAGAGTATGTTTCCAGTTCTTTGGAGTGTGTATCCAGAGGTAGGATTGCTGGATCCTGTGGTAATTCTACATTTAATTTTTTGACTAACAGCCATACCATCATATATTCCCACCAACAGCACACAAGCACCCCAATTTCTCCCCATCCTCACACTTGTTGCTTTATGTGTTTTTTTTTTTTTTTTCCTTTATTACGGGTGTGAGGTGGTATCTCATTGCGGCTTGGTTTTGCAATTCCCTCATGATGAGTGATGTCGAGCATCTTTTCACATGCTTGCTAGTCATTTGTATATCTCCTGCGGGGAAATTATCCTCATGTTTTATAAACAAAAAACAAAACATACTGGCATTTGAAAATGGTACTTTATAGCATTTCTACAGAACAAACAACCATCGGGATTTGATACGTGACCAACCAGACCACTTAACTGAGTGGAACATTGTTGATGTTACCAGGAAGATGGATTGGCTTAGAGGCCATCAACAACTTTCACAGAGTGTGCCCTTGGCCCGTGTTCCCCCCAGGAAGGTGCCCCATGACGTCTGCACTCCATGACGTACAGGGGAATAGCTGGAGCTCTCGTGGTCATGAGCAACCGGCCCAAGTGTGCCTTGCAGAGCAAGGCTCCAGTTTCAGACACAGACTTCTGATGAGGGTTCAGCTTTGTGCTTTCGTCATTTCTGGATCAATCTGCTAGAAGAAAATTGCCTTTCAATACTTTTTCTATTTTGGGACCACTAATCACTGTCCTTTTCAGATCACAGGCTCAGGGAAGATAAAGTAGCTGGCAAGCCCTCTTGATGGCTTCCACTTTGATTTAGTTATAAATGTGTAATTGGGCTCATCATCGTGATGTGAGGCAGACTCTCAAGGCTGTGAATTTCTTATCTGAATCTCTTGCTGAGGCTGGCAGGGCAATGCGAGCTGAGCAAGGCCATCTGCTCTGCTCTGACATGGTCCTGCCTCAAAGACAGTTGCTTCCCTCTTCCTCACTCAGCTTCCTTCCTGGGGACCTGGAGACAGAACACCCGATTCCTCCCCTGAGCAAGACTTGGAACAAGTCCTGCGGGAGGGATTTTTCATTTACTTTGGGTTTTATTCAGGGACCAACTCCAGCTGGCCAGGTAATCTTAGCAACCAACTTTGTCTCAAGTAAGGACTGTGTCAGCTCCAGAATTTTTCCAATGGAAACACGATTCTTAAAGTAATTTGTGTGTGTGCTTCGTTTCTGTGCCTGTATTCTTTCCTGTGTGCTTTGCACTATTCTCTGCACAAGTGGGGACATAACTTCATGGGGTCTTCACAGAAAAGAGGGTGGGACTGAGCTTCTGGAGTTTTTGCTGGAGGTCTTATCCAAAAAATTTCTGTAACCTGAACATTCTTTAGGTTTGGTAAAAATGGGTGTAGAATAAAAAGAAAAAGCTGGCACACAATCAAAAGCACAGTAGCCATTGTCAAGAGTTTTATAAGCATATTTTGAGTCAGTTAACCCTTGCCTTTGTATTTTTAATGCAGATTGAGGGATGTTTTGACTAGTGCATAATTCAGATACTCCATAAACTAATCCAGAGCGTGAGTGCCTGAAGACAAATTCCACGGGGCCCTTCCTCACCTGCATTAGCACATCAGGGACCATTTCTCTGCAACCTGTGCCTGTAGATTTTGTCCTGCTTGGAAAGCTGCCTCAACAACCAGAAGACTGCAGGCTGGACTTACTTAGTGCTGAGTCTTCTGGGTAGAGTATAAATAGGCACATTTTAAGATGTGTGCTGGTTTTCCTTCCTTGAGAGTCCCATAAACAAATGACTATTTTCATCATTCTCGTAACTTCCACACTCCCAATGTAACACTCCCCATGTTGCTGATGATCTAGAACTCCTCTCCTTTACTGAAAAAATAAAATAAAATAAAATAAACCAGTAGCTATTTCAAGTATAAATGACTAGACCAACTTTGGTAATACGCGGTTCTACAACATTGCTCTTTTATTCATTCTTCACATTTATTAATCACGTGCTGTGGGTCAGGTAGCGAGATATTCTGATAGATTCCAAACTCAGTACAACATGGCTGGG
Organism: Vulpes vulpes; assembly: GCF_048418805.1. Lineage (NCBI taxonomy): Eukaryota > Metazoa > Chordata > Mammalia > Carnivora > Canidae > Vulpes > Vulpes vulpes. The sequence goes on from NC_132780.1 coordinate 67,128,730, forward strand.
ACATGCAGGCTACATGGGCATACTGTCACACGTGCAAATTGTGGTGGCTTCATGTTCAATGCCATCATAAAAAATATACAGAGTATATTTGTACTTTAAAAGTACAAATACAATATACTTGTACTTTGTACAAGTAGGGGACAAGGAAAAAAAAGTAGGGGACAAGGTACATGACTCCTCCTGGGAGACTGGCTGGGGGTGGGGCACCAGGGCTGATCCTATGTGGGGGTATGGAGAGAAAGGCAGGATGGGCAGACATGAGAGCATGAACAAAGGCCCTGAGGCACAGACAACGACCCTTTGCGAGGGCTATGACTTGTTCCTTACACCTGAAGATGGGGTCATGGGGGGGGGATGTGATAGCAAAACTAAAGCAGAATGTCAGATAAGTTAATATCCACAAAGTTCCAGATGGAATATACACATAGAAGTCCACGATCCAGAAATAGAATCGAGGTGGGGTCAGGCGATGACATGTTCAGATTAATGGTAAAGAAGCCATCATAGTATTTGGAAGAACAAGTCCAGATGCAGTAGAATGGGATAAGAATTTGAGAAATTCACGGATCATTTAGGAGAAATTTAAAGATTATTAACATGACATTATTGGCATCAAAATATTTGGCTTAGGTTTTATTAAACCAAGGATTAAAATAGAGCCATTATTCTTTTTTTGTATCTTTAATTCCAGTTAGTTACATTCACTATAATATTAGGGTTAGGTGTGCAGTATAGTGATTTAACACTTCCTTACATCACCTGCTGCTCCTCACGACAGGTGCCCTCCTTCATCCTCATCACCTGTTTCCCCAACTCCCACACCTCCCCTCTGGTGACCAGTAGTGTGTCCTCTAGAGTCAAGAATCTGCTTCTTTGTTTCTCTCTCTCTCTTTTTTCCCCCTTTGCTCATTTGTTTTATTTCTCAAATTACACATAAGTGAAATCACATAGTATTTGTCTTTCTCTGACTTTTTTTATTAGCATCATACTCTCTAACTCCATCTACATCATTGCAAGTGGCAAGATTTCATTCTTATTTGTGGCTGAGTAATATTCCATTGCATATATATATATATATATATATATACCACATCTTCTTTATCCATTCATCCGTTGATGGATACTTGGGTTCTTTCATAATCTGGCTATTATTGATAATGCTGCTGTATAGGGGTGCATGTATGTTTTGACTTAGTGTTTTTGTATTTTGGGGGTAAATACCCAATAGTGGAATTACTGGATCATAGGATAGTTCTAATTTTAACTTTCTGAGGAGCCTTCATACTATTTTCCACAGCGTCTGCACCAGTTTGCATTCCCACCAACAGTGCATGAGGGCTCCCCTTCCTCTGCATCCCCACCGACACCTGTTGTTTCATGTGTTTTTTACTTTAGCTATTGTGACAGGTGTGAGGTAACATCTCACTATGGTTTTGATTTGCATTTCCCTGATGATGAGTGATGTTGAGCATCTTTTCATCTGTTGGCCATCTAGATGTCTTTTTTGGAGACAGATCTTTTCATGTGTTCTCTACTGGATGAGGAATTCCACAGCCACATTTGGGGAAATATGTTATAGGTTTGTGAGGTAGAAATGACCCCAGTTGTCCAAAAGAGGAAGCGAACATTCAGAAAAGTACAGAGCTTGCCAAGGTCACATAGCTGTGTGGCTGAACCAAGACTGGGCCCGGGGAACAGGTTATAATTTATTTATTTATAATTCTTGATAGTATATACACCTGCGCTTTGATACAGAGAAATCTAAAGAGCTGCCTTTTTTACTGTGGATGGTAGGGATATTGGAAAGAAGGACAGAGTTCACGCTCTGGACATCAGGAGGTCCTTGGAAAGGTCTCCTGGAAACTTTAGCTGCTAATTGTGGGTGTGAACACTTCAGCCAGAAGGAACCAGGCTATAGCTTAAGTAAAATACTGATTTTCAAAATTTGCATGGCTTGCTTGAATTGGTGTTGATCAACCAGTGATTATTAAGAGATTTTGTAACATCTATTTGATCTGTACTTTGTTTTTCTTTATTGATCAAATACTGGTGTTGGACCTTTTGGTTCCCTTGAGGTCTGATTCCAGGGCAAGCATTTTACCTTGATGATCTGCATGAGGCTAATTGCTCAGACCTGTTGCCACCATCACTTAGTCAAGGAGGTGGCCACAAAGTGGTGACTTTTTTGCCCTAACCTTACTCTTTGAGCATAGCTAACCTAGTGTGTGTGGTCTGGAGGATATGGAAATGCCAGGATGAACCAAGGTACCACGTTGCACACCATGACCACCGGGGCACCCAAATGCAGCCTGGAGCTCAAGGACCTTGCTGCCCTCCAGAGGTACACGGTATCACTTCCATGATCTCCTGTGCCTTTCTCATTCCTATGTAGTGAGAGCTCAGCAAGGAGGAGTTAAGGATCCATGTCTGCCATGTTGATCCACATCAGCATCAGCACAGCCCAGCTGAGAAATGAGCTTGCAGTTATGACCACATGCATGGTCATGCATAGGGCATGCATTGACAAGCATGAGAGCATGGCCTTCCAAAGGGACACATTGTCCCCAACACACCACACGCAGAACTCTAGGCCTATGGAAAGGTGGTGGCTTCGAGGACCTTGGCGATTCCAGACTCACCAGAGTGTACAATGTGAAGATATAGGAGTCTGGGCAGGAAGAGAGAATATAGGCTTGGAAGGGCTCCATAAATGGCAGTGCAGTCAGGGGTTCAAGTGTGGCTTGTTGTGGACAGGTGTGGAGATGGGGGGAGCAGGACCAGATCTAGGTTGGTGGGGCTGTACCCAGGAGAGGGGTGGAGGCAGCCTTCAGGAAGGGGTAGTGGAACACGGGAAGTGGTAGGTTCCAGAAGCATTTAGCAAGTAGATGTGGTGGTTCGCTGCAGATGGTGCAGGATGCACAGAGATGCTGATTGGGTTGGAGCCAGTGAGTGCCATTGGTCAGGGTGGTGAGCCGGGCAAGTAAAGACTTGGGCAGTGGGGTGTGGGGAGCTCCTTTGTGGGCCTCTGAGCATCTTTCTTGTCTTTGATGGTGCACAGAGCTAGATAACTATTCCCTAAGGTTCGGAAGTGTTTCTGCAAAGCTGCTCCTTCTTCTTGGAGGGGTCACAGGAATTGTCTGAGTTGAGGGAAGGGAAAGCCTGCCCTTTGCAGCTCAGGTTTGGGAAGTTTTCTGTTGGTTGTAACTCTCCCGTTTCATGTTCTGGTCTGTCTCCTGTGAGAATAATAACTATAAATATCATTAGTACTTTTCTCTTGTTCTGCCAGTTATAATGTAGAAATTTGTAATTTTTATTGAATTCGCAATTTCATGTGGCTTAGCCTAATTTGTTTATTATACCATTCAAGATTCTTTCCCTACAGTTATGCAATTCCTATTCTTAGAAAAGCTCATAGAACACAAAATAAAACAAAAGTGAGTGTAAGTGTTTGTGAGTGTACCCCAAGGAGAGGCACGACTTCATCTTTTTGACATAGCCCTTAAAATATCTTCTGATGTTCACATTTGGTACTGAGTATATGTTTTGGTGAGTGGTTCTAAGAACATTTTGTTCTTCAGTGAATGTCCCAAACATTGGCCATGACCGACTACTTGTCTCTCATGTAGTGTGTTTATTTCCCATTTGTTTGGAGCACTGGTCCAGTTGTGGGTGCACTGGGCTTTGTAAGAAGGATGATGCCGTCTTTGTTGACAAGGTTTATTCACAGTGAAGGCTGATAGAAACAAAAACTGAAGCATCACGGTCATGTTTATTGTGGTCTAGGAAGCTGAACAGAGCAATGGAAATTAAATCAGGTATGTGTGTAATGCTCACGAGTGGCTTATACTGCTTGCAGTGTGCAACTGTATAAATAAGTTATTAAGGTTCTAACAGATTCTCCCTATACACTTAAAGTTTACCAAGTATTTTTTAAAAGATTTATTTATTTATTTATTTATTTATTTATTTATTTGAGAAAGAGCATGCATACAACTTGGGGGAGGAACAGGGGGAGTGAATCTCAAGCTGACTCCCTGCTGAGTACAGAGCCCCACATAGGCCTCCATCCCATGACCCTTGAGATCATGACCTGAGCTAAAACCAAGAACCAGATGCTTAACCCACTGAGCCACCCAGGCGCCCCTACAAAGCATTTTCAACCACTATTGAAGTTCCCAGAAACGCCGTTTAGAGTAGAGGCAAAAGCAAGGATCCAAAGAGAAGAAGGTCCTTTGTGTGCCCCCCCACAGTTTCTTCAGTGTGTCCCCCCTGAACCCCTCAGCCATGGTGATGAAGCTACCATCAGAGGTGAAGCGCCACTATGCTTCCTACTTCTTCGGGGTGTGACAGCTGAGTCCTGGGGGACAAGGTGAGCTCCAGAGCACTGTATCCCATTCTCTTCCTCCCTCCCCAGAGCCATCTTTTCACGCTGTGCCTACTGGCTCCATGTTGAAGCAGAGCTGCTCTGAGCAGGGATTCCTTCCTACACATCCAGAGTATGGAACAGGAGGATTGTCCATAAGCGCAGATCTCCGGTGAAGAGGCAGTAGGGACAATTCATACTCCATTTCCTGTTGTCCTTTCGTTCTGCTCAGGCTGCCATGACTAGGTACCCTGGACAGTTCTGGAGGCCAGGCATTGGCCAGTTTGGTTTCTCCTGATGCCCCTCATTGCTTGCAGACAGCCATCTCCAGGCTTCCTCCCACTTTTGTGTACACATGCATCTGTGGGGTGTCTGTGTCCAAACGCCCCCTTCCTGTAAGGGCAGCAGTCAGGTTGGATGGGGACCCACCCCAACCACCTCATTTTAACTTAATCCCCTCTTTGAAGGCCCTGTCTCCAAATACAGTCACGTTCTGAGGTCCTGGGGATTTGGGCCACAATGCATGAATTTGAAAGGTAGGCACAATTAAGCTCCTCTAGTTAATTTGGCTTAAGGGGCTATGATAAAACATTGCATAAATAAGCTAAATCAGAGAGTCCAGATATATTCTATTCAATCAAATTTACATGCCTCCCAACACAGCGTCTGATTCTATTCCCATGCTCTAAATTATGTCACTGTGTTAAGCTTATTTTTAAGTTTGGTTCCACATTCACACTGAGTACAGTGAGCCAGGAAGACACAGATGGTTTTGCATTAGGATGAGTTGGTTGCAGGTGAGATATTTGCTCACCTGTTGTGCTCTCATTATGAAATCAGTCTTGTCCTGTGTGTTGCATTTTCTATCTCTTTTCATAGCCCCACAACCCCGCAGCTGGTGCTGATGGGTGTTGATAAAGAAGTGATCCACACAGGGCTAAGTGAGTCCTTCCAGACGTGAACATGTGGGTCAGGCTTGCACACAGGAGCTGATCTTACGTCCCCCAAGAGTGGACCTCTAACACGTGGGTGATTTGGAGTCTGCTGAGTCCCGTGTCTCCTGTGCTAACCATCTCTTGCCACCCCTGCAACAAATGTGTCCCTTGCCTGCCAACTGATAGCGAAATTGCCTTAGCGAAAAAGCTGTCACCTTACAATTCCAGCCAATTCTTGAAAGAGCAATATCCCAGAAAGAGGAGGACCAGTGAATGAAATTCGTGTGAGGCAGGGAATTCTATTCCTATGATAATCTTGAAAGAGGAAGAAGTAATTTGACAAAGTCTAGGACCATTTCTGATGCTTAGATGTTAAGTAGCTGGGAATAAAGAGATATTCATGAGATGTAAAGAAAACCTATCGCCACTCACTTGATGCAGCCCCATTCCTTCAGGAACAAAGCAAGGATTCCCACAAGCAAGTGAAAAGAAATCTTTTTACTGAACTACTGAGGAGGCGTAAAACTGGCTGAACTAGTTCTCCAATACTAGTGTGTTTTAACAGAATCATCAAAATTGGGGGATGTATATACAATTCAATAAACTATGTTGGAAAATTGCATATGGGTAAAGAAGATCCTCACTTTATTTTTTTAAAAGATTTATTTATTCATGAGAGAGAAAGAGAGAGAGAAAGAGAGGGAGAGAGGGAAAGAGGCAGAGACATAGGTAGAGGGAGAAGCAGGCTCCCCGCAGGGAGCCCAATGTGGGACTCAATCCAGAATCTCAGATATCTTCTGGGGCGTCCCAGAAGACCCTCACTTTCTATTGTGCTCCAAGATCAGGTAAATAAAGATAAATCATAAAGAGGTAAAAGAAAATATGATTAAATATTTAACTTATCTCAGAATGGGTAAGCGCTTTTTAAGCAGATGTGAAAGGGAAAGAAAAATCTCACAAAATAGATCATCTGACCTGACTTACTAAAATACTGAAAACTGTTTATATGTCAGAATTTATAAATAAAATGATAAGACAATAAACTAAGAAAATATACATATGTAACTTTGATCAAGAGCTTAGTATGTAAAGAACTCTTAGAAAACTCTTACTAACACTCCAATCGGGAAAAAAAAATGGGCAACAGACATGGATGTATTTTACAAAACAGAAAAATAATACAAACAACCACCAAATATTTTTAAACACTACTCAAATAAATGTAAATTAAAAGAGTAGACAGCTTTCAGCCATGCAAGTTGGTGATCTTTAAATGCAATAGTTAATCAAGTAGGTACTTTAACATTGCTGGGAAAGTATGAATTAATTCAAGCTTTTGGAAAACAACTTGACATATGTATCACTAGCCTCAAAGTTTTCGTGACTCTTCACTTGGTATTCTAATTTGTAGGGATGTGTTCTATGCAATTAATAAGACATTCATGAATTTATGTGCAAGAACACCCCTTGCAGTATTATTTTTTTACTGAAAAGAATCTTAGCAATGAGGGAAGAGCTAAACTACATTACCCCACATAATGAGGAGATTATGCAACCTTCAAAAGTCTGCAGAACTGCCCATTCTGCAGTGGTAAGTGAAGAAATTGGGCCTAAGAACCCTGTGCACTGCACAATCTCAGTGTGTGGGTGTTCCCCTGTTACTCTCATGTCACTCAAATTATTCTTTGTAATACTCACCCTTCTTGTGAGGAAACCATTAATTGTGTAAATGATTGTTTATATTTCTCCAAATAGAATTCATGCTCACGAGATAGGAACTGTGTTTATCTTGTTTGCTTCTGCACCCCCGGTTTAGGGCACGAGGACATTCCTGGCATGCTGTGTTAGTGATGTGTCAGGCAGGCATTAAAATGCTTTTTCAATAATCTCTCCCTCCCCCTCCCTCCTTCCCTCCCCTTCTCCCTCTCCTTCCCTCTCCTCTCCCTCTCTCTCCTTCTCCCTCCCTCTCCCAATCTTTCTCTCTCTCTCTCTCTCTCTCTCACACACACACACACACACACACACACACACTCACAAAGAGAGTGAGACCTAGGCAGACTTACAGGCACATATTGGAAGAGATTGGACTAAACTAATAGCACTGATGATATGAGATTTTTTGTTGAGGGAGGATGACATTATGTTCCCACCCAGTCCGTGGGACAGTGAGCATCATAAGCACTCCAAGGAAAGGAAAGCAGACTTTGAAATCCCTCCGTTCTCTTAGTGGGAATTGTTCACGATGTACACTTAGCTGGTGTTCCCAGTTGACAAAATTAATTTGTGACTCTTCCTCATTCCCATTGATTCCTTTGGTTCACCCAGTGAAATAAGAACGGGCCTCCCCCATCCTCCCACTGAGGGGCTGCTGTCCAGGGGGCGCTGTCCCTGGTCCCGTGGTTGGTGCTGGAGCCCCAGGGCAGCAGGTGCAGGGCTGGAGTCCCCTGGGGCCCAGCCCAGCTCTGAGCACCGCTTCTCCTTATGCCCGAGTCCCTGGAACTCACCCCTGGGTTTCCGGAGCCACCACCCTTGCACGGAGTGGAACTTTAATAAAATGCATGTTTATGGTCCAGTCCCTGTTTAGGAAAGAAGAAAACAAAATTTGGAAACAGATACTTTCTTTCCCTGGAAAGAAAGAAAAGGCCACGGAGTAGAGGCTGCAGCAGCCCGAGGACAGAGCGTCCCCTGTACCGTCATCACCAGTCCTTCCGGGACCGAGCAGAGGCCACTGGGAGCAGCTGGGGGAAATTTCTAGTGCAATTAGTTTTGTCAGCCTGTGTTTAAATGAGAGATTTAATGAGTGATCCTACATAATTTTAATTTTGGTTTTTAATTAATAGGGCTGAAACTGGGAAATGGCACTTTGTGTCTTCATATATTTAGCATATTTGACTAGTTTTTCTTCCTGCCTCATTAGTCCACTTGGGACATCTGTCCCATTTGTATTTGAGCGGACGACTCTGCGGCCCCCGCGTAAGGGCCACAAAAGGCCTTTGGTGGCTGAAAGTGCTTTATCATCACACGTGGTAGGGGTGAGGCAGGGAGCAGATGAGTCATGTGAATGGAGAGAGTTGGCTGGAGAAGCAAATATAATTCTGGGAGGGATGTGGAAACTTCTTGTACTTGTCAAGGGGAAGAATTAGGGTGCCTTTGATCCACAGTATTTACTCAGTCCAGTGTCAGGGCTGTAATGTGGGGGCGACAGGGCCTGGGGCTGGTGTGTTCTACTCCTCGTCCTGAGGGCATGGCGCCCTGCGCTGACACGTGCATCTTGTGCACAGCAGGTGAGGAGATGGATATGTGTGTGACTGGCCTTGCTTGCCTAGTTGAGGAACCCACACCACTTGCCCATTTCCAAGGTCACTGGAAGGTTGTGGCTGGCCTGAGCTTGTCCACTTAACCACCCCCCAAGGACAAGTTCCAGCCACAACTTTCTGCTCCGGCACCTTCTTGAATGGTGTTGAGGGACCAGGAAGCTCTAGGGTCTTGAGCTACTTGGGACCAGGTATCTTAGCAGGTTCCTTTGAGACAGGTAGAGGTCAGAGTTGCCAAAACAAAAGCCAGAGCTGCTTTTGAACCACCTGGGGAAACCAGGGAGCTCCACTCTGTAGACTTCTGCACTGTTACTGGCCTGTTACACCACCTGGGCCCTCGGATGGTTCCTTAAGGGTTTTGAGCTGCATCCCCAGATTGGTGACGGCTTTCATGTAGTAGCTTGGCCACTGAATCTGAAAATTCTTCCGTGTGCAATTGTAAACTTCCCTCTGACCTGCAGATGCTGACCTGTCCCTGCTGTGTGCCATCTGCACAAAGTGAGAAGTGCGTGGTGTGGCGGGTGAGGCCCGCGGTGGAGCTCTCAGCCAGGCACCTGTGCCTGTCACCTGTGCACTGTGGGTCTCTTAGGGGAGGGGACTCTCTCTCTGCAGGTACAGATGCTCAGGACTAGTCTGAGGCGTCGTTGTCGTCCATCATCCCTCCCCGTCTGTCACGGGGACAGATGAGATGATGCCCGAGGCAGAAGTCAACCCTTGCTTCAGACAAGTGAATTCATGCCAGCTAGCCTTTGGCTGAGCCACATCCACAGTTCTGATCTCTGTCATCAGACGTCTCCGAGCTGCTGGCCTTCTTGCATTTCCTCACGTGCTGTACTGGACAAGAGCTGCTCGCACAGCCAAGACAAATGTGCCATCAGCTCTTGCTCTTTGCCATTTCTTCTCTGCTGGCATCTGTGCGCACAACTGTCTGTCAGGAATTGCATGGCTCCACGGCCGCCTGTCCCCGTGGTCATTTGCTGGAAGCCCTGCAGGTCCTGCCTGCAGTTCCCCACAGCCTTGTGTCAGTCGTCACAGGGATATTATCATTAGGTGTATCCGAACCTCACCAATGCCATCATTTAGTGGATTCAGATATTTTATTGCAGAAATATCTCCTAGTATCTAAAATTCCTCTAGAACTATTTTTTTAAAGGAAATCGGCAATAGTGGGACAAACTCATATGTCCCATCTAACATCCCCCTGGCATGAGAACAACTGTGCTGTTGGCGGGCTTTGCTTCTTGCTGTGTATGTTTCCAGTGGACGCGACACCCCTGCCTGTGCATTGGGCTTTGCGCCCCATGATGCTGCTCTGATTTTCCCCAGGGGGTCCTGACCCCAGGCCCAGTGAGGACCCTGTGCATATTCTCACAGGCGGTGCTTGATGGCTTCCAGCCTCCTGCTGTCCTGTCCTGGGCTCATCACCTCACCTGCTGAGTCCTTCCTCCCATGCTGTGAGGATGGTGAGGAAGCCAAAGTGCAGAAGGTTTAAGGGCCTCCCCAAGGGTCATGGGGCCAGTTCTCGACTCACATCCCAGTCCCAGGGCCCCAAGAACAGAGTAGCTGTACATTCCTGTTTTTCTCAGATGGGGTTCCATAAAACCCAAATGCTGGCAGGAGCGGCTCTGCTAACTGTGCCCCAGTTACCAGGACATCCACCTGCACCGTCATGTATCTGATCAATAGCTCTGGGAGCCCTGTCCTCTTGGATAAAGGGGACTCAGGGATTCTGGAATGTTCCAGCCTATGCCAGCACCTTCTGCATTGTTTCACACTGGATTTTGGCCAGTGTCTGGCAGAGATTCCTGCTCCTACCATGTGCATCACAGCGTGCTAGCCTTGGGCTCAGGTGCACATGCATTGTTTCCCTCCTGACCTAAATGAGAGTTCCTTGAAGTCAGAAACCACACTGTATCGTTCTTTGATCTTCCTGAGCCACAGACCCAACAGGCGGGCAGGGGAGGAAGCATCACAAAAGGGTTTATCGAACTGCTATGATTTGTGCCAATCAATATGCATTTGCTAAGTTCACCCGGCTTGTGAGCGGCTCTATTTTGGGCAGCCCAGCCGCTGGTTCGGGAAGTGTGCACGTCGTGTGCGGAGACGGTCTGTGTCTGAGCCCCCTCGGAAGGCGGGACAGGGCCAGCGCCCAGTGGTGAGCAAATTCTACCTGAGAGCAGAGAGGGAGGCAGGAATTTTCTTGTTGTTTGAAAGGAGTTCATGGCCACAAAGGGTGTCCAAAGGGTTCGTGTTTGGCTTAACAGTAATGACAAGACAGACACTTGGGGAAGCCTTCTGGGGCCAAGAATCAGAAGACCACTGGGGTCATGGTCACCTGGCTTCTGTGTAAATGACTTTCTCGCTTTCCTTACAGTTTAACCACAGCATTTCCTAAGCAAGAGGTGTGTTTTTCCAAGTTTGTGATCCATCTGTGTGCTTGCTTTTGTGTCTGTCTTTTGCTCATCTCTGCATTTGGGAGAGTTGCCGTGGTGCCGGATGCCCCTGCAGCTTGCCTGTCTCAGCGCTCCAGAATGTTCTCCCCCAAACCCCTCGCACCCATGCCCCCTGCCTTTGCACCAGACTGCTTGCTCCTGGCTCCAGGCTGTCAGGTGTGGCCCTGAGAGCTCTTGTGCACCTTTCCGCCCAGCACCTGCACTGCACAGTCCTGAGCCCTGGCCCTGCACCTCCCCGCTCTCCTGATGGGGCCTTCCGTTTTCCAAACTGGTGGCACAGTTCAGGTTCCCACCAGTTGGGCACCACAGTCCTCATTGCTCTGCATGGTGGCCAGCCTTTAATAGCCAGCAGGACTTAAAGCGCTGTGCGATATTTTAGGCTACAACCAGAAAGGAATATGGATCTTAGTTCTTTCAGAGAGTTTTAATTTTTTATTTGCCACCTTATGTGACATGAATAACAAATAGACTCTTGTCTGACCTCCAGCCACCACCCACCAGTCTCACCCGCCATGGGTCCCACCTTTGGTACCACCCACCAGCCTCACCCACTATGGGTCCCACCTATAGGGTACCACCCACCAGCCTCACCTACTATGGGTCCCACCTTTGGTACCACCCACCAGCCTCACCCACTATGGGTCCCACCTGCAGGGCATGCAGCAGGTTCACAGGGCTAAGCTCCACCACTGAGGTTACCAGGTGTACCAGAATCACCTGTATTGGTTTCCTTACCTGTCTGGACTGCTTTGTGCATGTGGCATCATTTACCACTGACGTTGGGTGCAGACACTATCACCGATATCGGGATCCTTCTCACAATAATGGCTTATCACTTTGAGTGGACCATGTGTTTTCTTTCTTGGTGCCATATAAATAATGGTGCACCTTATAGATTCTAAGTGTTTCCTGAGAGTCACTGGGTATGGTAATTAATTACTATAAATTGATGAACTTTGGGCAAGAAAAAAATTTCTACAGAAAATAAATTGAATACTTTGGGAATGTCTGGTATATAAAAACACAAATGAGAAAAGCGTTGGTGAAATAATTGTAAACGTTTGGGGGTATAATTGTCTAGAAGGAGTTGGATCCCAGGCCACTTTGCAAAGGTTTATTTAAGTTCTCCCCCAGTCCTCTACCTTGAGAATCACACTGGAGATGGGTGCTGGAAACTCTTTGCGACCATGGGCTAGGTCCTGTTTCTCTCCCTCCTAGGAGATGCACATTTTCTCAGGTGTCCATACCGTTGGAAATGGAGTGCATCTTAGATGAGAGGAAGTATAGGGCTCGATAATGGGGCGAGTTCTCACTTTCCAGCCAAATATATGTAGTCCTGGTTTACCTTATGACGCGCAGGAAAGATGCACTTCACACTAAGCTAATGCTGCAGATTGCAGAGTAGAGTCGCACTGTGACTCTGCTGGTCAACAGCTCCGAGGCCAGCAGGAACTCTTGGAGCTCTTGTTATGAGAGATAATTAATTCATTATTACTTATGTCAGGTTGAGTCACTTGCAACTGAAAATACCTTCATACAGCCCAGTATGCAGAGCCAAGGCCTTACCTAACAAGAGAGTAGATTCACTTTCAAAGAAGCCCTGGGCCCTGCCCAAAACAATTGGCAAAATAAATATGAGTTTATGTATTTTAAGTTAAAATAGAGTATTTTGCTCTATTTTGTAAAATAGAGTATTTAGCTCTGTTTTCTCATGATTTCCTGATTCACCTGTGGCAGTGACTGGTCAGGGAGACATGGCTCCCCTGAAGGCGGCATCAGGAGTGCTCAGGCGGACTCAGGTGGGGAGCGTTGTCGGAACAGGGCCAGGTGCCTTCCCAAGGTGCTAGCACGGGCTGCACATGACCCCCGTGAAGCCAAAAACCTCTCAAGCTCTGCTTCTGGAGCATGAGCACACATTCTCGTACATTTGCACAGAGATACACGAGGTGGCTTAACTAAAATGTACTTGAGATACCGTTTCAAGCAAATGTGAGGACATTGTCACAACTTTCACTCCAGCCCTGGTCCCTGCCTTATCACCCAAGCCTGCAAATCAGTGTTCTTGCCTCCGCCCTTTCTTGCCCATGGACAGCACTGAACAGCACAACTCCCCTTGATGTTGCAGATGTTCCATGTCTATGGCTTCTCGAAGTGTGGTAGTGTGACTGAGGAACTACGTTTCGGGTTTGTTTTTTCTTTTTCTTTTTTTTTCTTTTTTCTTTTGGAATACTTCTAGATTTACAGAAAAGCTGCCAAGATAGTAGAAAGGGCCCCCGTCTGCCCTTCACCCAGTTTCCATATCAACGTCTTGCACTGCCACAGGACATTTGTCAAATCTGAGACACAAGCATTGGTGTGTTATTGTGATTAACCCAACTGCAGGCTTTATCTGAATTTCACTAGTTATTCCTTTAATGGAACTAACTTTTACAATTTATTTAATTTCCATTGGTTTAAATTTAAGGAGCCTCGTGTGGCAGGTGGTTCCTGATCGGACAGCTCAGCTGTAGGCAGTTTTCTCCATAAGAGCCAATGGTCCTTTGGGAACCATGGCCAAGGCTGCACCTCCCCAGCTCGGAGCCTGCCCATGGCTCCCTCTTCTCTCAGAGGCAAAGTCCGAGCTCTTGCCCTGGCCTGGAAGGTCCCTGGCCTCTCCATCCTCATCTAGGCCTTGTCGCTCTCACCTACTCCATTTAGCATTGACCCCTTGGAATAAAGGGAGACTCCGCTGCAGATCAGCTAGTTAGCGTCACCCAGAGAGAGACCTTCTTCCTTAGCAATGTGGGGTAAGCAGCAAGGCATAAAGGGGAGCCCTGGGCTCCGGAGGCAGAGGGCTTGATCTATCTATGTCTTCAGCAGGTAAGTACTGATGGCCATCTACATGCCAGGCTGTGTCTACAGGGACCTTCCTTTCTAGTAGGAAGGATGAGAAAATGAAGAAATAAGCCACGGTATACAGAGTATTGAGAAGGAAGAGGAAGAAACACAAGAAGAATAGATGATGGCATTTTAAATGCAGGGGGACGCAAATGCAGCCTTTGCCACTTTCCAGTTGTGCCTTTGGGCACCAGGAGCTAACTTGGCTGAGCCTCTGTGTCTTCCTCCATAAAGTGGGACATGAATTCTGCTGGGATCTCAATCCTGAGGATTCAGTGAAATAGGCAGAATGACTGTCACTCAGGCTTCCAAGTAACATGGGGGTCTTCTCATTCTCCAGTGGTTCTAACCTCTGGTCGCAGGATGGGGAAGGGGGCGCCTGTACTGGAGATTCGGTCCTGGGGAGAAGGCGTAGCTGTGCCAAGGCCAAGGTTTAAAATGCGCTGTAGGAAGAAGTGAGAGGGGAGACCTTCATTCAGAGGAAACTGCACCTTCACGTCCGGACTGGGGGGGATGTTGCTCAGCGCGCAGCCGGACACATCTTTCTCTTCCGTTTTCTTGGGGGATTTAATGAATAGTGTGGAGAGAAAGAAGCAAAGAAAATGTTATTATTATTTTTTTTGCTGGTAATTTTTCTTCTATTTCTCCTTCAAGATGGAGAGACCTGGAGGGGAAAGGCTGGGGCACAGGCTCTGCGCACCATCTGAACTGCCGTGCCTCAAAGTGCTCACTGGCCCCAATGGGAAGGGTTGTCTGCACCAGGGGATGGGCTCCAGACTGAGGTGGAACACTCTAGAATGGCACACGCTGGCATCAGACCTCCTGAGACGGTGCAGGGCAAAACATAATGAGCACTGGGTGTTAAATGAGACTGGTGAATCACTAGTTCTGTCTCTGAAACTAATCATATACTATATCTTAACTAAATTGAATTTATTTTTTTAAGAGTTTTATTTATTTATTTATTCATGAGAGACAGAGGGAGAGGGAGAGGGAGAGGGAGAAGCAGAAAGAGAAGCAGGCTCCATGCAGGGAGCCTGACGTGGGACTCGATCCCGGGTCCCCAGGATCACACCCTGGGCTGAAGGCAGCGCTAAACTGCTGAGCCACCAGGGCTGCCCCAAACTGAATTTAAATACAAAGTTAAAAAATAATTAAAAAAAAAAAAGCTAAACAAACACCAGCACACACACACACAGACACACACACACACACACACACACCCCTATGCTGGGGTGTTTGCACGCATCTGTATTTGGATAAGAGAGAAACAGAGCCGATGTGGCCACATGCTGAACTACTTTTCCTGCTTTCTGAAGGTTTTAAGTTTTTATTTTTTTTAAAGATTTTTATTTATTTATTTATTCATAGACACACACACACACACACACACAGAGGCAGAGACATAGGCAGAGGGAGAAGCAGCCTCCACGCAGGGAGTCCGACGTGGGACTCGATCCTGGTTTTAAGTTTTTGAAAACAAAAAGTTGGAAGGGAAAAAAAGAAAAAATACAATGGCAGAGAAACAGCCATTGAAGGACAACAAAGTATTCTGAATAAGCTGTGATTAAAAAACAACAACAACAACAACAACTCATGGGGATTGGGAGACGATGAGCAAACCTTTCTCCAGTTGTGGGGATTCCCTTTCTGGGCCTGAGGTCCCTCAGCCTGCAGGCCCATCTGTCGCCTTATTCCGTCTGCTGGGTCTCTGACACCTTATCAAAGTCGCGTGGTAACAAGAAGGAAAGCAGGAGGGACAGAGCATCCCAGAGCGCTCCAAAGCCGCCGAGGTACCCAGAGCCTTAACAGCTCGTAGCCAGCTGTTGCCAGGGAGGCTCACCCACCCCTGCTTTTGCCAAGTCCCTTTATTTAGGGAACGTGGAAAGGAAACGCCATGTGGAAGGTGCTCGATCAGGGGACATTCTGGTGGACCCTATTTCACAGATTCAGGGTAATGTCCTCTCAAGAAAATAAAATTCTTTGATCATAATATGTCGGAAACTATGTGTCAGATCATCCAGTAAAATACCCTGAGGTCCCCCAGGATGAGAGGCGCAGAGTGAGGGAGCTCCCAAAGTCAGAAAGCAACCGGGTGCAGAGGCAGCTCCTGACTGCAGCCTCCTCCCCTCAGCCTCTGCCCTGCCCCTGCTTCTGTGCCTGCACCCACACCTGTTCCCACACCTGTTCCCACCTTCTGCACCAGCACCTGCTCCTGCACCTGCTCCCACACCTGCATCTGCTCCTACCTCCTGCGCCTACACCGAGTCATGCTGTCACTAATGGTGCCAACAGAACAAACTTCACCCTTTCTGACTGAACACGGTCGGTGAGGGGTGGCTTGTTCCATGTCCAAATACCACATCCAATACTCAGTGCAGAGCCCTCTGACGATCTTTATGGTAATCCTGTAATATTTCTGCTGAAAGGTGTCTCATTTTTGGAGAAGTACAACGTGGCACTGGAAACACTCTTTGGAATTAGCTGTGGTGCTCTTTCTTTCCAGGAGTTCAGAGGCAAGCACTTGTCAAATGAGAGGATATTAAGAGTCCTTTGCCCTGAAGTACAGGCAAGTGTCTTTGAAAACGTAACCAGTAGGGTTGGAGAATCACTCCGATTAGATAAAAACACAGCCTGCTGTTGGCTCTCATCAGCTTCCCTGGTCGCACCGGAGGGAGATGCTTTTCCTGCAGGGTCTGCTCAGCATGGTGCCCGGTACTGGGGAGGAGGTTCCCCGTGAGACAGATTGGGACTGCTCATGATTGTTGCAAAGCCTCGTAATCAACAACAGTAAGCCTCGGAAAATACAAGTGAGCATCTTTATTAGCATTTGTGAAGCAAGCGGCCCCTCTCTGGGTTATGTTCCCTTTGCCATTTGTTTCTGTTCCTCCTGCAAACTGGGGAGCCCGAGTCGGAGTGGCATGGTGCCTCTTCGGTCTCCGGTCCACTTTAGTATCTCTCTCCTTTCCATCCAAGCAGTTTGTAAAATGAACCAAGAGTCACAACTAAAATGCTGTTGGGTGCTTTCATCCAGTCACACCAAACCTGTGCAAGGTTCAGGTTGCTCTGCCCTCTGTACTTCGGGTTATTAAGAAGAAATCTAGGGAAACATTCATACATTTCTGGCAATTTGGCAAAGGCTCACCAGCCCTTCTAGATGTGGGTGAGAGTGTAGGTTCCGTCTTCTTGTGCCTGGTTCGAGAACTCTGGGGCCTGGCTTGACTGGCGCTCACACCAGGAAGCAGCCTCACGAGCCTCCAGGGATTATTTACCTCCTCAAAAAAGACATAGGACAAAATAAGTGGAATAATGAACAGGAGGCAAGTTCGGAGGTTTGGGGCGGCCCAGTGCACCCCATCCAGCCCACAAGGAGCTCCGGGTGATGGAGGGAGCCCTCAGAGTCAGAGCAGCCGGGGACGGCAGGTGCTCCAGTGCGGTCAGGCAGTGGGAGGTTGGTTTGGTGCTTACCTGGTCAACTGAAGAGAGGTCCCCATACTCTAAGGGGTCAAGACCGGGTGTGAGGACCCCAGTGCAGCTCCAGAAGCCCATCTGGGGCTAATTAGATCCTGGATGTTCTCTAGCACCGGGAACCCAAGCAGGTGGCTCCAGGACCTGAGCAGCAAGGAATTACGTATCATCTGATCATCTCACCCTGCAGAGCGTGAGTTGTTTCTGCACATCATAAGGAAGCTTGATATGAGCAAAACAGAAAACGCCTGGGTTAAGTCAAGAAACGGGGTCAGATTCAAGGTTGATTCGCTCGAAAGTGAAAGTGACCTCTGTGTGCCTTCCGCTCAGTTCCTCAGAGGGAACACGGTGAATATGGTCCAGCTGTGCTAGGAAAGCAGGCCGATTCCTTCTCTGTTAAAGGCCATGTGTTTTCCACTGTCTCCTGGGTAAAACCACGTGCTGTGAATTTCCCAAGAAAAGTTGAAGATACAGAATAAAATTTTTCAAGTGGGAAAGAAAATTGGAATGAAAATGCACCTGAAAATAAGTTCCTGGTGAGATTTTTTTTTTTTAAGTAGCAAATGGAAATGGGAGGCTGTCCTCCCCCAGAGTGGCCTTTGCCACATGTGATCTGAAGGTGTTTTCTTTCTGAGACCACCTGAAGCCCCAGCCGGCTGATGTCACCTCTCTGCAGGACGGTCACATTCACAGCGCAGTACTCCTCTGGAGTCTCTCTTTTAACATGCCTTCACATCCTTACGTTTTTTAGCATTCAGTGGTTTTAGAAACCCGACAGCAGAGAAGAACAAAGGGCTATCTGGAGCACAGCTGTAATGGGAGCCCGTGTAGACAGGGTGCGCCCCCTGCCTCTGAATCCCAACTGTGTTCACCTTTGCTCATCAGCATGCGGGGCGATGCTGAGTGAGGGACTGGCTGGCCTGGGTCAGTCCTGGGGGCACCCAAAACAACTACAAGCTCCTATGGATACACTGGCCCCTCTGAAGCTATATTTCAGGAGCCGAAGAGTCAGCCAACAGCATGTTGTACGCCTGCCCCACAATCCATTCATCACATGAATGTCATCATCATCGTTAACCAGCCGGTCAGGCCCCTTCCTTGGGATTGTTCGTTGTCACCTCCACGGACTCTAAGTGAGCTTAGTAACTGGTGCCATAATATTCGATCACTGTCACCAGTGTTTCAAAGTGACAGCATAATGTGCCTCAAGGAAATTCTTTTCTCTCTTCCTTAAGATGAAAGCCTTCACAGCTGTCCTTGAGTTTCCTTTGTCTTTCTGTGAAAAATTGTCTACCGTTGATAAAATGTTATGCTAAATGAGAAAACAGCCTAGCGGACACCACAATCCTCTGCAAAGTTCGGAAATACATAAGAAGTGAATCAACCGCAAGTTTCTAGTTTTAATGCTTGTAATAACCTGTTTTTCAGGCACACTTACATAATGCTGTGCATTGAGATAATTGCATAATCTGGTTAAAAAAATCTTTGAACTGCTGCCCACACAATACAACACTTTCTTGTACTCACTGAGTTGTACAAGTGGTTACATCAATTGGAAGTAGAAGGTATGTTCTGCTTTTCACCAAAAAAAAAAAAAAAAAAATTAAGATGTAACCATGAGATAAAGTAGAGAAAGTACCAATGTCAAACCAAGAGATCTTGGTTCCGATCTGAACTGTGATCCTCACTTAGCTGGGGACGTGTTCTGCGCTGACGTTTTCTGGTTGACAGTGTCTGTGGCTATAAAATGAGCTGGACGAGGTAGGTAATGTGGTCACATCAGGTGCATGTACCAGCAAGCAGGGGATTTTTGCACGGAGCTGTCTGTATGGGCCATTTTTAGGTGCTAAAAATGAAACAAAACAAAAGGGCCTGTCCAGGTATCAGACCTGAGCCAACTGGAGTCACATGAGCTCTGTGTATCCACCGCAAATCTCACTAAGCTGTGCAGACACACACCAGTCCCGCAGTCTTATGTGTGGTCCTGGGAGACAACTTTCTATAGATTGCTCAGAGAGTCAAAATCATTTAGAACTTTGGCTGGAACATCAGGGTGGGATGATGAGGGGATTGTCATCATTGTACCCTTGAAGCCAAAAACTGAGCTTTCCTGAACCCATAGAATGTGGTCTGTGTGCACATGCCTGACTCAATGTACCTTTGCACACAACACCATAGGCATATGATGCCCCTGGCCTTTGTGTGAGGCCAGCTATAGGGAATGTAGGACAGAGGCCTGAAAAGAAGCCGTCCTTTCTTGGCTGCTTCCATCCCGCCAGGGAGCCAGAGAATACCCCTCTTCTCCACCCCCTCATTCCTGATGCAAGTTTGGATGCTGTATCGTTTCAGTGGCTATGAGTAAGAACGTGGTGATAAAAGATTTCCTGCAGAGACCCCAAAATAGAATCCCGGGGAAGCCTCATCTCATTCCCCGGGGGAGAAAGGGACTCTTGCTCAGCAGCTTGGGGTGTGAGTTGTGCATGATTGTAATTCCCCAGGAGACAAGTGACACAATGTGGAGGGACTCTTCCTCGTGGCATCTAAATCTGCCTGGTCCCCCTGGGGTAGGCAGCGGAGCAGAGGCCAGGGGTGGTGGGCGCTGAAGCTTGAGGGCAACTGGGACCAATGATGGGTAATGTTCGTTTTACTCAAGTATAGTTGACACGTGACACTACATGAGTTAAGGGTGCACAACATAGTGACCCAACAAATCTGTGCATTATGTGCACTCACCACAAGGGACGCTTCCACTTGTCACCATATAACCATACGACACTGCTGCAGTATCATTTACTAACTTCCCCAGGCTGTGCCTTCTCTCCCCATGACCTATTCAGGCCACAACTGGATTCTGTGTCTCCCTCCCCACTCCACCCATGCTGCCCATCCTCCACCCCTCTGGCAACCATCAGTTCATTCTCTGTATTTAGGGGTCCTTTTCTGCTTTTTATTTGCCCATTCGTTTTGATTTTTAGATCCCATGTATAAGTGAGATCACATGACATTTGTCTTTCTCTGCCTTATTTCCTTGGCCTAATACCCTCTAAGTCCATCCATGTCGCAAATGGCACAATCTCATTTTTTTCATGGCTGAGTCATAGTCTTCTGTGTGTGTGTGTGTGTGTGCACATGTACACATGCATGCATCCCCAAACAATGAAGGTTGCAAACGGCAGCTTGAGTATAGCTGAGTTAGACGGGAGTGCACAGGGGGTAGGGGCACTGGTCTGCCGTGCTGTGCTGACTGGATGGGAGGAAGGTGGAAGGAAGGAGCTCACCAGGAGAGCTGAGACTGGTGGCAGAGGTAGTGCAGGGAAAGGGGGCTGGGAGGCGTGACCCAGGTGAATCCTACAGGAACTGGCAGTTGATGAAATGCCCAGGAGGTGGTAAAGAAGGAAGGGGAATGATGTTTCCAGTGCAGGCACCCGCCTCCAAGTCTGAGGCCTAAGTGCTCAGGAAACAGAGGGTGCAATGCCGTTACCAAGGTAAGGACCTCCAAATGGGATGCAAGTGTTTGAGGGAATCAAGACTGGAGTTACGGTCATAATGGCCACCCAGCAGACAGTTGGAATTATGACACTCGAGCTATTCAGGGCTGTTGGAGCTGGAAATACTTCCAGGTTAACTGCGAAAGCTGATGGGTAGAAACACTCAGGTGGTGAGTTCCTGCATGGAAATCCATGGTTCATGAATATATGAATTTGCTCATTCGTTCTAACAAGACACGTTACTTAAACATCCCTCCCACAGCTGCTGTTTTGTCAAATGAGACACAGCTTCTATTTTCAAGTGGCTCTTTGTCCAGTCACAACATGAATGCAAGTGGACAGTTAGGGTAGTTGTGGTGTATGTGATGGAGGTGTGTACATTATGCTGTAGGCTGTCAGGGAAAGAGCATGAAAATCAGGGATGGTGTGTGTGTGTGCATGCATATGTGTGTTATCTGTGTACACACATATGTGTATTTATATGTATTTAGTTATATATGTATTCGGAGTGTGCATGTGCAGGTAGAAAAAATTATCAGAGATGATGGCCCTTAAAAGAAGCTTTGAAGGAAATTGGCTGAATCAAGGTGCTATTTTTTAAAAATAACAAACCCACTGCCTATGGATAGAGTAAGGCAGGACAGCGGTACTGAAGGGCTTCTGTTCATGGGTAGACCAGAAAGGTATTGAAGAGGCATTGGAGACTCCATGGATGTCATCCAAGGGACCTGATCTTTATTCTGAAAAGTATGGGCAGTCGTTGACTCTGTAGACATAGAGGGGCTGGACCAGCTTTGAATTTTGAAAATGTATCCAAATGGCAGCAGGAATAATCCCACAGTGCGTTGTACACATCAGAGCCGCTATCTGAGATGTGTAGAAACATAGGCCCATCCGTGCTCAGACATCTACAGAGCCCTCACTGCACACGGAAGACTATTCTGGTATAATCCAGAGGCACATGGCTTCACCCATACCTCTCCGCACACTTCCCATGCTGAGAGCAGACCCCAGTGCAGCACCATGGCTTGCAGGTTGCAGGCATCAGTCTCAACACCCCTGCCAGCTGGGAGGAAAACCCAGTCAGAGGTGGGGTCGGATTTTATTCTGGATGAGTTGTGTGGCACAGAGGGAGAGCCCCTGCCCCGCAGCATGTGCATCTTGGGCTCACTGGTACCACCCAGGCCCTCCCCATAGGTGAGATCTCCTGGGACATGGTGCTGCTCTCAGGGACACTTGCTCTTTCTACAAGGGCTTCTTACACAAGGAGGTTATCCCTGTGAGCCCCACCCCCACCTCTGGCTCTCACGATGCCCTGCTCCCTCCCCAACTCCAAAATCAAGGCGTGTGCAGGGTAGGGTATCATGAGAGCAGAACCTGTCCCAGGCCTCTCCAGCATCTGGTGCTGCCAATGATCCCTGGTGTGTTGCTGTAGATGCACCGCACCAGTCTCTGTCTCTGGCTTCACGAGGTGTTCTGTGTGTGTGTGTTTCTCTTCTTATAAAGATAGCAGACATATTGGATTTAGGGCCCACCCAAACCCAATTATAACCCCATCTTAATTTGATTGCATTGGCAAAGGCTATTTCAAAATAAGGTCACATCCAGAGGTTGGGGTGTCTGGACTTCAATACATATTTTGGGGGGGGACACAGACCACAACACCAGTCATCTTGATAACTATATAAAAGTGGCAAATTCCCAGACCATAACTTCCTTTGGACTTTTTATATTTTTAGTCCGTTGCTTAAAATATTTCCCAGCGAAAATGTGTTTGCAATGTACTTCCATGTTCACAACCTAAGCCTAATCCTCCGTGAGAAGACTGGGATCTCGCTGAAGCAGTCGCTCCCTGCACGTGGTGTGGGGGGTTTGCTGGAGTCTCAGGCTTCCTGAGAGTCCCCCAGATGCTCCAGCCAGGCTTCCTGGGCAGGAAGTGTAAGCACAAGAATAACCGGAAGCCGCGATGCTGTGGGTGGGGAATGGGGGGGGCATAGAAAATGAGGTACTTGTTGGCCCACCAGGGTGGCTGTCACAGCACCGGGCTTCAGGATGTACCATTGTAATCTCACATCTGTTCCCTATAAAGAGTTCTTTTTTTAAAATAGTGTATGGCATATGACCTTCCATTCCTAAAAATATGATTTCTGGTTACTGACTTGGCCCCTCACTTGGCCAAGGTGATGTCTAGTTACTGGCTGAAAGAGAGGAAGAGGGAGGGAGGGGAGGGGACTGGCCTTTATAAATCAATCTTCATCTGCCCTCTGTCCTGAATCACAAAGCACATTGTGTCAAAAAGCAATGATGCTGTCTGGCCGCCAATCCACTACCCAACTACCACTTGTCTATCTGTTCACCAAATACTTGTCTTGCATGTACCAGGCATCATATGGGGTTTGCAAAATAGATGTACCTCTGCCCTCACAGAGTCTACAGTCCCATAGAATAAAAGCACTAATCAAATGATTACACATAGACCCAAGTATTCCAATCTGAGTAATCACTCTTACCTTCAGAGCATCTGCCTGGGGGCAGACTGATCTGGTGGTTCATGGAAAGCATCCCTGGAGAACTGGTATTGGAGGATGATTCTAATCTCGGTGAAGGAGAGTGGGGCGTGTGGTGTGCTCCAGATGGGGTAACCAGATGAAGGTGACCCGAGACATGTAAAGAGCTGGGTGGAGACCAGCAGCCTTGCTTAGGTTTGCAGGCAAGAAAGGTAGCCTAAATACTGATCTGGAAATAGGTCCAAGATTTGTGTCAGAACATCATGAGTGTTTCATGAAGCCTCTGCCACCATCAGCTCCTGTACATGGGAGCACGTGTTCTGGTCCATTTCCTACTGCACTGAGTCCACACTGTCCATTCCTCGGGTGAGTGATTAATCACCGATGAAGGCCTTGTGCTCAACCTTGACCTCTAATCAGGAAAGCACCTCTCCACTTGTTATTGTTCAAGGCTGAGCTGGTTATTCTTGACCTTTTGTTCTCCCATAAAATGAGTAGTTTGTCAAATTGCACCAAATAATCCCAGGGTTCTCTTTGGAATCAAGTTAAATTATTAATCACCTTGAGGAGGATTTACTTTCTCAGAATTTCGAGGATTCCTTTATCTTTGTGGGGGTTTTTTCTTCAACATTGGTTGTATTTCCATTTTCTCTAAGTGTCCTTTAATATTATTCAGTTAGGGATCCCTGTGTGGCGCAGCGGTTTGGTGCCTGCCTTTGGCCCAGGGCATGATCCTGGAGTCCCAGGATCGAGTCCCATGTCAAGTTCCCTGCGTGAAGCCTGCTTCTCTCTCTGCCTGTGTCTCTGCCTCTCTCTCTCTCTGTCATGAATAAGTAAATAAAAATCTTTTAAAACATTATTCTAGTTATATTTTAAATAGTATCATTCTAAAACTGCATTTTCAGGGCACTTGGGTGGCTCTGTTGGTTAAGCATCCAACTCTTGGTTTCAGCTCAGGTCATGGTCTCATAGTAGTGGGATCAAGTCCCTGCATCAGGCTCTGCACTCAGTGTGGAGTGTGCTTCAGATTCTCTCTCCCACTCTCTCTCTCACTCTCTGTCAAATAAATAAGATCTTAAATAAATAAATAAATAAATAAAACTGCATTTTCTAACTTCCTGGTGGATAAAAATACAGTAAATTTTGCTCATTAGTCTTATGGATGGCAACTTTACTGAATTCCCTTAATTTGAATAATTTGCCCAAGATTTTGTAGATTTTTTTCATATAACCAAACATAATCTACAAATAGTTTTTCTTTCCAAATTTTATTCATTGTGATAAACTGTGCTTCTTATATGTTGTTAGCTTCAAGTTGCTAATATTTTGCTTTAGAATATATGTTTTTTCACAAATG
This sequence comes from Vulpes vulpes, assembly GCF_048418805.1. Classification (NCBI taxonomy): domain Eukaryota; kingdom Metazoa; phylum Chordata; class Mammalia; order Carnivora; family Canidae; genus Vulpes; species Vulpes vulpes. The sequence goes on from NC_132780.1 coordinate 67,153,492, forward strand.
AGCTTCACCAGCAAGTTGTTGCCATCTGCTTTGTACTGGTCCTCTCTGAAGAGCATTCTCTCATTCTGTGGTTTCTGGAAAAGAGTTCCCAAGGTTGTAATTATATTTAGAGATAGATGAACAGATGAAGAGGTGGTGGAACTCGCCTATAAAATAATTCCTAGGATTCATATTTTCTTTGTGGAAAGATTATTAACTGCTGCCTATTAACTAATTCTAAAACCTGTAAGATTTTTATTTTTCCTTGAGTCACTTTTCTTATGTTTTCCTAGCATTTGTTCATCTCACCCAGGCCTTCAAATTTATTGCCCTAAATTTGTTTATTACCAACTGTGATGATCCCGTTCATCTCTGCTGTCCCTGTAGCTGTGCCTCTTTCCATTCCTAAGTATTTATTGGTTGCATCTCCTTTTCAACTGATAATTCTTACCAAAATGTTTCAGTTTATTAAGTTTTTAAAAGTACATTTTTGAATTTATTTGTCTTTTTTATTGTATCTTGTTTTTTTTTTTTTTTGTTCTTTCATTGATTCTACTTTCCTTGGGTTTATTCTCCTGGGGATTTCCCCCCATAATTCTTTAAATTATTTACTTAATTCATTAATTTATAGAGTTCTTTCTAACAGAAGCATATGATGCTATAAACATCTCTCTAAACTTTAGCTTAATAGCATCCCACAGAGACTGAAAATCAGTATTTCTTTAAATCTCTCAAGTCCAAATAATCTCCAATCTTTACTATAATTTGTATAACACATACACATTACTATACTTTGATTAATATGGTATAATATTATACAAATTATATAAGCTATTGATATTGTATTTGTAAAATTTCCAATCATATAGGATTGTTAAGTGATAAAGTAAAAGTGATCTGTATGGTGTAGTAAGAAAAGTCAATCTATGTGGTAACAATTGTGAAACTATTGTTTAGGTAATTTACTGATCTGTGTGCTTTGTGACCGAGAGTACAATATGGTCAATTTCTGTGCATATTTCAGGTGCATTTGGAGAGAATGCATAGTCTAATGTGGTTGAATGTTGAGTACTATATATGTTCCTTATGTCAACTTTCCCCAAATGTTTTATTTAAATACTTAATTTTGTTTTTCTGCTTGATTTATCATTTATTGAGAGAGATGTTAAGAACTTCCTCACATAATAATGGATTTGTCAATTTCTCCTCTTGTTTCTATCAATTTTTGATTAGTGTATTTTGAAAGTATATTATTTGGTGCATACAAGTTTAGAGTTAGTGAATCTTCCTGGTAAATTGAAACTTTCTTCAACGTATAGTGATATTATGTCTTCAAATGCTTGTGTAATTTGTGTGTCATTAATGTTGCTTTATCAGCACCCTTTTCAGTAGTATTTGTGTGATATATCTTTTGTTATTCTTTGATTTATAACTTTTTGTGTCTCTTGTTTTAAATATATCTCTATAACTAAACTTATTTCATTTTATTTTTATTTGTTTTTTAAAGATTTATTTATTTTTAGTGAGGGAGGGTACATGTGGGGGGAGTGGCAGAGAGAGGGAAATAATCTCAAGCAGACTCCCCACCAAGCGCAGAGTTTATAGTAAGGAGGTGGGGATCATATAACCCTGAGATCATGACCTGAACCAAAACCAAGAGTTGGATGCTCAACTGACTGAGCCACCAAGGCGCCTCAGCTAAATTTATTTTAAACCAGTTTAGCACCCACTTTGTATTTTAATGGGAGAGTTTAGCCCATTAACATTGATTATAATTTTTCTATATATGTTTATATATGTTTATATATAAACATATATAAATGTTTATATGGTGTATGGTTTAGTTTGCTTTTTCTTTACTTACAAACCTAATTAACCTATTAGTGTTTTGTGGAAGAACACATAAGCTTCAGTGATCAGAAAGAAGGGACTTTACTATGCAAGGAATAGAAAGTGACAAGAATACCGCATTGGCATTGGTTTCCTTTGCCCCTAAGTTCCAAGGGGACATTGGCAGATAGATACCATGCTCACGGTGAAACTGCATCCCTGTTGAGAAACACTGAGCTTGGGGGACCTGGTATTTTATAACAAGTAGTAGCAAGCCTGCTCTTTGTCTTGGAGAGAAACATTACTTCATCCGTCAAGGATGCTTGCTGCCAAAACAATCCTGAGAAATGGCCGGCCAAGCAGTGGGCAGTGCCTTATATTTTCACATACTCAGCAAGAATGAATAAAAAATGCAGAGACACCTGGGGCCCATGGTGGCTGCACTCTCAACAAGACATTAGATGTTCACTCTAATTACCATCCTGCCGGATATGCTACTTTTTAAATCAAGATTTCATTTCTAACTTGATGCAAGTCCACAGATTGTGCAATACTTTGATTTTTTTTTTTAATGCAGTTCATAAGTGTTCAGCTTTCCCTGTAAGTGTCATTGTCAGTCAAATTTCTTGGGTTGTTTATCGGGAAGTGTCTTCATTTTGCCCTTATTCTTGAAAGAGGTAGACTCTGAAGTTACAATTGTTTTCCCTTAGCACTGTTTACTCTTCTGTGGCTTCCAGCAGTGCCATTGAGATGTCAGTTGAACTCTAATTAACATTCATTTGTAGAAAACCTGTCTTTTCTTCTCATTGCTTTGAAGAAGCTGGGCCTGCAGGTTTAATATGAATCTAGGTATGGATTTCTATTTAATCCTCCTTGGGACTGTAGGGGGTGCTTCATAAATTTGAGGGTTGGTATATTTTATCAACTCTGAAAAATTCTCAGCCGTGGGCTCTCTTTGAATAGTGTGTATTTACTTGTCTTTCCCTCTCTCAGAGGCATACTGGATTTTTCTCTGCCCCCACCCCCACCCCAGTCTTCCATGTGTCTTATACTGGCTTTCATATTTCTTGTCTTTTTTACTTTCTTAGTTGCACTCTGTCAATTATCATCAGATGTAACTTCTCCTTTATTAACTATTTCTTGGACTTTGTCCAAACTGCTATTTATCTACTGAGTTCTTAATTTAAATAATTGCAGTTTAATTTTTAATGTTCTACTTATCTTCACAAATCTGTTTGATCTTTTATAACCTCTAGTTGCCTTGTAACGCTTTCCATCCTTTTGTGTCTTAAACATATTTCATATTATTTATACAAAAATTTCAACCTCTCCATATTTGCAAGTATGATTCTGCTACTGGTGATCCCTGCTGACTCTTGCTCATGGTAGATATTTCCTCGTGTATGTAGCAGTTTGTGATTATGAGTCATGTTCCTTAGAATGTTCTCTGTTTAAGCTTTGAGATATATTTAAAGTAGTTCCTTCAGAGTACTTGTATTTGTCTCTGCCTGGTCCTCAGGATGCTACAATCTGAGACCATTAAAAAGTAAATGTTTGGCTTGGGGTCTTTCAGGCTGGGAGTATTCATTTTGGCTTGGAACTGGCCTATGAGCTGCAGGAGGCTGACAGGAGGAACTCTGTCCTTTGTCATTTCCAGAGCTCACACCTGAATAAGCCAGGCTCCTCCCAGAGTGAGGCTCTCCCAGCATTCCCCCTACAATCCGCTCTGTGGGGACCACTATTTTCCCGCAGAGTGGCTCTGACCCAACTTTCCACCCTGCGCTGTCCCAGGTTCTCTCCAGGTCCCATTCTCCAGACCCTGCTGAAACTCAGGTCTGGATTATAGGGATTGACATCAGACCAGAACAAACATTGCTTCCTCTTCGGGATTATCTTCTTATCCTCAGATTTTGCCTACATTTGTGTTCTCCTGCTTACTGTTGGATCAGCCATAGTTTAAAAAAAAAAGAGGATTTTCTTCTTATTTTATCCAGCACTTTTATGTGTCTCAAGAAGGTTCCCTCTGCCTATGTAATCGTCATATTACCAAGAATGGAGCCATTCCCTACCCTGCCACCCCACCTACCCGCCACCCCCTTGGCTCCTCCTGTGGTTCTCTGATGAGGAAGACCTACCACAGCCCCGTATTCCAAGGGGCTTATAACCTGTTGCTTTTAGTGTCTCTGAGAATTTCTTTTATGTGTCTAGCTAGTTCCCATCTCTAATATCGGTATTTAGTGTTTGGAATGCTCTAGATGTCTATGAAATATTGTTTAAAAGATGAACATTTTTTTGCTCAGAAAAACTTCTGGCAGAGATTTTACATTCTCCTTTGTACCCAGTCCAGGTCTTGAGGGACATTTCTATTTTGAGGATTTTTTTTCCTTTTTAAGTTACAGAAACCCTTCCTGCTATAGTTTTCACCTGTTTCCTCTTTCCTGCTAACTCCCTTCCTCTTAACGTTCCCCTATAATTTATGTAGAGGCCTGGGCTGACAAGAAAAAGCCCTCATTTCTCTGTTCACAGTCAGGTCTTGTCACATACTGTCAGACCAGATGCTCCGTTCTCTAGGAAGCCTGCTTCCCGGCATCTTCATCACAGAGGCTCCTGTCATATCCATGGACTGAGAGGTGTGGGTTAGTCTCCTTGGGAGGCAGAACAAAGCACAGCAGACCAGGTGGCTGGACACTGCATGCATTTGTTGTCTCACATTTCCAGAAGCCAGAAGTGTGAGATCGAGGTGCCGAGGGCCGTGCCCCGCTGGCAGATGTAGCAGACTTCTTCCTCACCTCTTCTCCCTGCTGGTGGCCACCATGACACTCCTGGGCTGATGGCTGCTCCACCATCCCCCCCCCCCCCACCTCTGTTGTCACATGGCCTTCCTATAGGATACCAGTCACATTGGATTAGGGCCCACCTACTCCAGCAGGCCATCATCTTAACTCATGACATCTGCAACAACCCTGTTTTCAAATAAGGTCACATTCTAGGGGTCAGGGTCAGCACTTCAACCTATCTTTTGAGAAAGAAACCCATAACAAACAACGTGTAAACACTAGTGAGGTCAAACCCAAAAAAGAATGGCCCTTTTGCCCCTCCCTTAACAATGACTAGAAAAGACCAAGCATAGGGTAGCATCTACATAACACATTTTCAGAGTTCTTCTCTTGGCCACACACTAGGGTCCCTTCCTTCTCAATGCTACATCACCTAACAAGCTTCCCTTTGGAAGCTCAAGTAAATGTGTGGTCTCATGAGGAAACTGGCCTTTAATAAGAAAACTTGGCCATTCTGCACCAAAGGCACTCCCAGCATCTGTCCCCACAGCCGCAAGGAGGCCTGTGGAGGCTGCTGCTGGACTTCTGTCTGTGAGATGCTCTGTCCATGGGATGTTGGCCTTGTGGCATTTCCTGACCAAGTGTAGCTATCTATGGGAATGAGGATCCTAGACGGTCACCCTCTTGGTTGCCACTCTCTTCTTTGATTTCTCTTGATACACACCTAGTAAAATACCCGACACATTGTTGTGCAGTCACTGACGGGCAGGTCCTGTTTGGACCCTTTCACCTCGTGTAAGTTCACGCAGTAGGTTCAGCTCCCCGAGCCTCAGAAGATGGAGTTATTGTGTCTACTTTGCAGATTTCATAAGTGTGTTATACAGATGAAATGGTGAAAAAAGACCCCGCTCTTGAGAACCAGCAGATGTCTGAAAGTAGTCACAATAAAACCCCTTTAAATAAACATGTGAAGGGCTGCCGAGGTGGCGGTCCTGAGTGTTTCCAAGTTGGGAGAGGTAGAGAAGCCAAGAGTCATCATCTGATGCTCTAAGTAACACGAGGAGCTGAAGGAAGACTCCCTCACACGGCCTGCAGCGTGAAGGGGTTGGAGTTGGCTTCTTGGGAGCAGCACTGCCCCGTACTGTGAAGTAGGGGAGGAGCGTGGCCAGTGAGTGGAGGCAGGTGGGCAAGAAGGGCAGCCCGAGCAGTGGCCACAGCACGCACAGTGTGGTGCACACGGAAGCCCACCTTCATTCACGCAGCATGTCAGCGTAGCCCAGCTGTGCTCTGGGGCGGGAAGGAGAGGCAGGTGGTGAGGACAGGGAACGGTGACCAAGAACTGCACAGCTTCTCTGCTCTGGAGTTTGCGCTACTCCTGGAAGACCTGGGGACCTGTGGTGCGTGGGGGTAACTTGACCCAGTTTGCCTCTAGAAAGATCACTGTAGTAGCAGGACAGCAGATGGGTTGTGAGGGATGGCATCTGGCCAGTAATTACCGTCTTCTGGCAGGAACTGATGGGGACCCAAACTGTGATGCTGAGAGCAGGGCTGGAAAGATGAGAGACATGAAAAATACTGAGAAAGTCTCAGCAACAAGTCTCTATGTCCTTGGACTTTGAGAATAAAGAAACACCAGAAGTGAATGTAATTCCTGCCTCTTGGTTTGGGCAAAGGGGTAAACAGTTGTGCTCACAGAATTCCATAGAGTTTAACAGGGAGTTTTCAGATAAAAAATGCTAGAATTGGGGGTCTTTTCCTTTCCCAGGCATGTCACTAGCTTTCTGTGTGAAACTCAAGGATTTTAACAAATGACAATTTTGGTGAGCAGTTTACAATTTTCAGAGCACTTCCTCATTTTGCTTTACTTGCTCAGAACTGCCACGTTTGTAGGTGACAACCTGGTGAGAATAGCAGCACAGGTTCCTGCCCCTGGCCGGCCTCTTCTGCACACCTCCATTCTCAGACTTGCCTGAGCCCCCGCGGAGGGGCCATCCTGTGCTCTGTGGCCTCTGCCTCTGCAGCATCCCTCCGGTCACCCCCAGCAGTGACAACCACACAGGTCTCCCAACACTGTCAACTGTCCCCCTGGGGGACATAGCCCTAGTTGAGAACCCTGTTCCAGAGGCTCAGAGTTTCAGGAAGGGTCAAGTCACAATCAGAACAGTGGGTAGAAACATGATTCGGATATTTCACACCCGACGTGCATTCCCTCGGAGCAGATGCTGGTACCATCCCATGGGGCCGGCTCCACCCCCCCGCCCCACCTCCCCACAACTTGACACCAGCACATGTGCCAGGTACCACACGGGTACATTTCTAGGAGTTTCTTGTTCATTTTTCTATCATTTTACATTCGACATCTGATAAACCCTGTAGGAAGAGGTTATGTCTAATTCTGCGGGCTGCTGTCCTGCCAGCTTTGCGGGCACCCGCCATCCCGAGTCGTGGGTTCAGTGACTGTGAGCTCTTGCTCCCTGGAACTGCATCAGAGGGAATTCTCCGAAGCCTGGGTTTCACGTGGCTTTCTCTAGAGAGCAGGTCTGCGTGCTTCTGCTAGGCACCCCGGGTGAGAAGTAATCAAGACCACTTGAGGTTTTGCTGCTGTTTTATATGGGACAGGGGTGGGGGCAGGTGCATGAAGGCACAGGCCTGGGTGAGGAGGGCTGTGTGGGCGCCAATGCCCGCTCACCTGGTCCTCTCCGTGGAGTGTCACTGCTCAATCATGAGCCCTTGTCTGCAAGGGGGGTTAGTTATTTCCATCTACCTCACCCTGAGGATGCAGCTCTGCAAGATCCCCACACTGGGCGGGTGGCTTCTGTCCTCTGAGGCCCTTGCTGCCATAAATGGAACCTCAGTGTAGCAAACCTGGACGTCATTTTTGACTTGTAACTGGTTTGTTGAACAAACGTGGCTTGTGATGGCATCAAAACACACCTTTCAGAACTTGTCAGAGTGAATGACAGGGACCCCATCACTTCGTACAGCTTTTTCTTCCCAGTCCTGAGTAAAAGACTACCATGTTTGATTAAAGTTTTAAATACTTGGCTAAGAAGTCAGTATTTCCAGTCCTAAGGACTGGTCAAACTCACAGCATGTTGGCCTGGCTTGAGGCCGCCTCAGCAAGGAGCCTGCTATGTCCCTGCCCAAGTCAGGGCAGGAGGGGAAGGGATACAAGGAGAGAACACAATTAGTGAAAAATGGTCTGCACACAGGTGGCCTCACTCTGACCCTCTCTCTCATGAACAGCTGTCTTATCTTCTTCTGGGGTTACTGCAGCTTGAGCCCCACCCCCCAACCTGGTCTGCATGCCCTTCCAGGACACAGGCCTCTGGATTTGGAAGTCACTTAGAATTCTTGGTGCCAGCCCTGGGCCTGGTGCTGCTCGCTTCTGCTCCACGCAGTGGCTCAGAGACCCTCAAACTTGCCCTTTCCCACGTGGTGGCTCCTGATCCTTTGGAACCCTCCCTGCATCCTTCTGCCCACAGGCCCTGTGAATACAGGTCCACTCAGCAGCTCGTCCCATGCCTCCCAGAACAGAAACCATCCCTGGTCTCTGGGACTCAGCTCTGATCTGCTGCATCCCCAGCAAATCACAGCTGTCAAGGTGCAGCTCGAAGCAAAGGAGGTCGCCTCCTGCCTCCCCGGTCCTTTGGGTGGAGGGAAAGGAGGCTGTGATGGTACAGATTTTGCCAAAGTTATCTTCCGCCCAAAGCCTTCCTCTCCTTCCTATCCAGGGCATGTTCTGTTCTCAAAGACGAGGGAACTCCAGGGTGGACCAGACCTTAGTTATTATTTCTGAAATTCTGAAATTGTATACCTAAGGTGTCTCGGGGACTCAGTAGAGCTTTAATTTTAATTAATCAATCATGAAACCCCGTTTGTTCTAAATTCTCAATAACCCTGCTCTTCTACAAGCTAGGACCCCACCTCCTCTGTTTGCCCAGGAAATGTCTCCTTATCCCTAGGGCTCACCCCAAATGCCACCTCCTTCTTGGCTTCTCCAGCTAGGACTGACTTCTCATTTATCTCCATCCGCGTTGTATTTCCTTACATGTTGCTTTCATGCTGCATAAAAACTGCATCAGGTTTGTTTATCTGCTTATTCTCTCTTCGTGGGACTGGGAACTTCTGCGAGTCAGGAGCCATGCTGCAGTCATTTCTGTATCCCTAGGGCTGAAAACAGCCCCAGGCACCCAGATTCGTGATCACCCGTGGAACCGGGGTGAATGCACACAGCCAGTCCAGTGCTCTCTTATAGGCAGCAGTAGCACAGAATGAAGTGTCAGGCTTCCCGTGTTTAAGGCAGGGGGTACTTAAAGTCCCCAGAAGAGCTTTGTCTTCTCTCCAAGCTTCCTCCTCCCTACCATTAGGGCACTAGCCTTAATTAAGCTCACCCTTTGCCCCCAGTATTTGGGGAGGATCATTTAGGCCCAGGTTAAAAAGGGCCCTGATACCTACCTACTACAGATGTGGTGGTCTGGAGGTATGCATCATATGAGCACATGAAGTGGTAGTAAATGATTTTTAGAGATTTTGATATACTTACTTTACCAGGTTAAAGATAAAGGCAAACAGAAATGTTCTAGCAATGAAATTACTTCTGTAATTGAAAATATGAAAGCTTTTTTTTTTTTTTTCCTCTTTTGAGACATCCAAGTTCAATAGAAGAACAGTTTGGCTGCACTCAAATGTGGGGAGATCATGAGCACCCCGTAAGACATTTCCTTTCCAATTCTGTTACACCAGGTCAAAATGCTCTTGTGGCAAATCACAAGCGTTGATTTAGGCCTGCCCGAGGCTTTGTCCTTAGCAGGATGCCCCTGAGCTGGCACAGTTGGCATACTGTCCTCCTGTCTCTGATCTGTTATACAGCTCCCCACAGTGAAGCTTGTTAGAACCGGCCCCTTCCTCATTCCGGGGGCTGGTGACCAGCCCCAGGTCTGTGATCCATCAGACGCTTTCTGCCAGAGCCGCTAAGTGGCATAGCCCTGGCCTATCTGCATTTGTTCAGGGCCAACATGCCTCAAGCGGTGGCCAGGGAGAAGGGGAAGAATAGGGGGTAAGAAGCTGTTTTGCACAGCAGAACTCTTGAGGGAAGCAGGAACCAGTTTTGACGTGCACGTTTTCATCTTCCAGATGCACAATCAGAACACAGAACACGCGAGGTGAGTGTGCTCACACTTGCCAAGCAAGGGAGTGGCAGCACCAGCACCAGCTCTAAACTCGGTGCTCATCACTACTGAGCCTGTGGCATCCAGTCAACCCCAGAGAGCTTATGTGACCTCACCTCCTGACCCAGATGCCGAAAATTACCAGTTCTTATTTGGGGCATCCACCTTCCCTCCTCACTTTAGCAAAGATAGCCCTTTGCAGGTATTCATGCCCTTCGGCTTAGCCAAGGGGGTGACAGGACACTTGGGGCTTTTCCACCATCTACCTGGTGAAAGAGCAGTCTTTGTCACACAGTACCATATGCATGAATGCTTCTGAACTTTTCAGGGGGTGGTGGCAGGATGCTACTGACATTATTTGACCCTAATTTAAGCATTGACTCAACACGCGCTCGTTGCACAAGAGTAAAACAGAAAGTGCTGCAGGGAGCTCTGAGCTCAAAGATCTGGAACTGTGTATAGCCCTCTGGGGAGCATTTCTAGAAAAAAAAAAAGTGTGTTCTCCTTTAAGGCCAATCCCCTGCAGCCCCACAGCCAGCAGCTGGCCTCGGGGAGCCCTGCCTCAGGACACGGTCTGCCGGGCCTCCTAAAGTCATCCGTTTGGATAATTTTCTATATATGGAGTCGGAGGTCATGGAGAACGGATGTGTCTTTGTTTTCCAAGCGCTGCCCAGGGAGGTTTCCCCAGACCGCGTGGGGACCCGTTCATCCCGGGGGAGTGAGGGAGGGACCCGCAGGTCAGGGCGCGGGGGCGCGGGGATGCGGGGATGCGCGGGGATGCGGGGATGCGGGGATGCGGGGACGCGGGGATGCGCGGGGATGCGCGGGGATGCGGGGACGCGGGGATGCGCGGTCGCCGCGGGGGCCGGGAGAGGTGCGGCGCGCACTGCCGCGGCTCACGGAGTGCCCGGGTTTTGTTTCATTTTCCCAAAATGTTCGCTAATGAACAAAAGTTTTGTTGGGCACGGAAGACCATTGTGCCAACGTGTGCATGTGGCCGCTTTCAGGAAAGAAACCAGAACGATACCCCCGAGCTAGACCACAGCGCGGCGGGGCAGCGGGGCGGAACCGGGGGCAGGCGCCCGAGCCGCGGGGCCCCGCACCGCCCGCGGGGAGACGGCGGGGCCGAGCAGCGGTGCGCGGTGCTCCCGGCCTCCGCGGGGCTCCTCAGGCCTGCGCCGCCCCGGGCGCCCCCTGGGGGTGTGGGCGGGGGCGGGGAGCGCGCTGGGAGTCGGCGGGATGGGGGCGGGGAGGGAGGACCGCCTGGGGCGGTGGGACGGTGGCGGGGGCCAGGCCAGGGGCGGGGCAGGGTCCTCTCTGGGCGGGAGGAGGAGAGGGAGGAGGAGGAGGGAGCATCTGGGTTGTGGGGTTGCTGATTGGCCGCGGGGGCGGGGCGGGGCGGGGCTGGTCCTCGCGGGGAGGTGCAGCAGCAGCAGCACCAGCAGGAGGAGGAGGAGGAGGAGGGGCGGGGGGAGCATCTGATTGGCCGCAGTGGCTGTAGGTGGGACAGGGCGGGGCGGGGCGGGGCTGAGCGGGCCGAGCGGGTCCTCGCTGGGCGGCCGCAGCAGCAGCATCAGCAGCAGGAGGAGGAGGAGGAGGAGGAGGGGGAGGAGGGAGCTTCTGATTGGCGGCCGCGGCTGTGGGCGGGGCGGGGCGGGGCTGCCTGGGGCCGGTCCTAGCGGGGCGGCGGCCGCAGCAGCAACAGCAGGAGAAGGAGGAGTGGGGGGAGAGGAGGAGGAGGAGGAGGAGGAGGAGGAGGAGGAGGAGGAGGGAGCATCTGGGGCGGCGGGCACTGATTGGTGCTACTGGCTGGAGGCGGGGCGGGGCTGCCCGGGGCTGGTCCTCGCCGCCCGGCAGCGGCCGCAGCAGCAGCAAGAGAAGGAGAAGGAGGAGGAGAAGGAGGAGGGCGAGGAGGGGAGGGAGAAGGAGGAGGGAGAGGAGGAGGGAGCATCTGGGCGGCGGGCACTGATTGGCGGTAGTGGCGGGGGGCGGGGCCGTCTGGGGCTGGTCCTCCGGGCTGCGGGAGGAGGAGGAGGGGGAGGAGGAGGAGGGAGGAGGGAGCGCCGGAGCCCGGGCCGCGGCGGCCGGCTTGGCCTGCCCTTTGTGCCCGCAGCCCGCGCCCCGCGCCGATGGCCGCCGCGCAGGGCTCCCCGGCGGCGCGCACCCGCCCGCAGACCTGACCCCGCGCGCCTGGGATGCGCCGGGAATGCGCGTCCTCCGGGCCTGCGGCTCCTCCCGGCTGGGCGCGGGGCGATGGACCTGAGCATGAGGAAGTTCACCGTGCGCAGGTTCTTCTCCGTGTACCTGCGCAAGAAGTCGCGCTCCAAGAGCTCCAGTCTAAGTCGACTCGAGGTAAATGCCGTCGCCTCTGTGCGCGCGGGTCCCCGGGTGCCCGCCGCGCCCCGGAGGATGCTGTGGGTCTCAGCGCCTCCCGAGCCCTTTCTATTGTCACATGCACGGTACCCACAGACCCAGGTCAGGGAGTTAAAGTTCTCGCAGAGCCGGCCCGGTTCTTCTAAAACAGAACGCTATTGCTGGGACTTAGCACTAACTGGACCCGTCCTCCGGTTCTCGTCGGGGACCAAACTCTGCCCCTATGGAATTTCTAACTAATTTGTTCCTGGGTCGGCGCAGGATGCGGAGCGGTCACGGTGCCCACATAGGTGCTCGGGGGAGGGAGGGCGCCTGGGTCCGCGCAGCCGGACCGCCGCCCCGGGGCAGCTCCGAAGTGCCCAGAACAGGACCTCCGCGGGCTCCCCCGGGCCGTGGGTTGGGAGCGGATTGGGCTTATCTTACGGTGGCGCGCGGCCGGATCGTGCAGATGCTGGTGTATTTGAAATCCGTGGAGCATTGACTAACACACACACACACACACACATACATACACACGTTAGAAGGTAACAACCCAGTGTAGTGGGGCCATCTGAATCGGTGCTCACAGCCAGGTGCCTGCCGTAATATCCCTGCAGCCCCGGGCTTCATAGAGATGCACTCTGAAACCCAGAGGACCCTGAGAATTATGTCCTTTCCCTTGTTCCTCATCTTGTCATCTTTGGGTTTCCAAAGTCATCTCTGGACAGTTCTCTGGTGTGGTTTTATTATTATTATTATTATTATTATTATTATTTATTGTTTCAACAATGAGATCTTGTCCTCTTCATCCTGGTGTCCTGCTGAATCTATAGGTGACCAAAGGATGGAACGTGTTTAAGTAAAGAGAGAGACATTGTGATGTTGGGGGGAGGGGCTGGCCGCTCAACGTGGCTTTTCCCCTTGACATTGCCCTGGGCTTTGCCACCACCGCTGGCACCTATCTGGGTTTGGACTTGTTTCTAAGGCAGTCCGATCAATTGGAACAATGTCACATTTTTCATCTTGCTTTTCTTTGTCCCGGCTGCCATGATATTCGATACAGGCATGGGTTGTTACGATTAACAGATCTTTAAGCAAAGCTCAGGAATAGACATGAATGCAACAGGAATTACTTGTATAAAAAGTTTCTGTTATGGTATCACTAAGAGTTGGAGCCAGATAGGATCTTTGTAGCTGGTTTCTGAGCGTAAATCATATTTTTCAAACAAATACAATTGTTAATCAAATAAGGGAGGAGGGCTTGCCTCAAACCTCACATTGACAGAAATGAAACACGAGTTCAGTGAGATAAATCATTTTCCTGGATCTCAGGCACTTTTTAAAAAGCTGAAGTTGGTAAGAACAGAAACTCAGAACAGTATTTACCTTTATGCCCAATAAGTTTTTATTCATTAAAATGCCAAGTTTATCATACAGCTCCTTATCTCCTTTCATTTGTTGTCCTTGCCAAGGGGAGGCACACGGCTGAGCAAACTCCCGGTGCTGTTCAGGAAGACCGGCAGTAGTATCTACCCGGGCGGAATGGGTCGAGGGTCAGGAATCCAATATGCACAATACACTCACCTTCGGTGTTACGGTTCTGCAGGGAGAACCGGGTTTGGGAAGTGCCTCGGAAAAGAACATAATGGGAAACCTAGAAGGGACTAGAAATGGGGTTCCTTCAGTGTGAAAATAAAATGTCAAAAAACCATAAATACACCATCGGGGATGCAGAAGGTCAGTTGACTAGAGAGGAATGTGATCTATCAGCAAATAATCAATGAGCAGTTCGTATAACCTGGATGTTGGGTGCCGGATGGAAGTACTGATAACAATGGTCAGCTTGGATACAATGCTCTGGTCTCTACAAATGCATTCACCTGTCTCTTGTGAAAATTCAGGAAGGCATGTTTTACTGTCCTCCATTCTACAGCTGGAGGGACCCCCCCCCCCCCCCCGCCCAATAGAGGATTTTGCTGAAAGCTTATCAACAAATTCATTCTGCAATTGCTTTTTTTAAAAAAACCTGCTATGTGTTGAGCCCTTTTCTTAGCACTGTAGATCCCCAAACCTCAAGTCCTAGAAGTCCTGGCTGGCCTCATGGTACCTCCACCTAGTGGGGGATCTAGTAAGCGACTGACCTGTGTGTGCTTCACTCCAGCAAGCTCCATACTTCTCTCCAGCTGCCTCTCCATCTTTTTCCAGAGGAACCTGTTTATTCGCTTGCATACCCACAGCAGATTGTAGGCCAAGAAGCATTCATAAAAAATATATAAAATTTTGGAGGGGAGGTCTGTCAATAGTTTGAGGTTGAGTAACGACATATAAAGTGTTTAGTGTGGATGTATATTTCCTCTGGACTGATGAAAAAGATTACTCATTTTGTAAAAAAAAAAAAAAGTAAACATTTTTTTCATTGTTTCTGTGTAATTTCTTTTGTAAAATATACACAGAGGCTGCAAATTTTTGTTTTTTGAATTCAGAATCTAGTGACATAAACAGGAAAGTGACAGTAATTGCTTTAAGTTTAAAACACTATTATCGTTATTAAAATGGCCTGTGAGGAGAGACTTAACCTTGTAGTGTTTTCATATTTGCTTTTAAATTGGACTTTAGGGTTTTTTTTTTTTTTTGGACTTTACTTTAATCTAGAATCCAACATTTATAAACCCTAACCGACAAAGAAGCCAGAATACTGAATCAGATTTGGGAACAGTTTATGAATTACAGCTTAAATACTTTTATAGTGCCTCAGCATTGCACCAACCGAGGTGGCCAGATGACCGACTCTGGAGAGAATCATTTTTAGAGTTTCTACAGGGAAATTGGGTATGTTCCCTAGACTTCTCTGTGCACGTCCGAGGAAGATACCAGGTTTCACCATCTGACCTTCACCTGGGTTTCAGGGCATTGACAACACTGCCTGAGAGCCTCAGCAGGATCTGCATGGGAGGTACACCAGTTCCTGATTCAGCAGTCCATTTTGTAGATGAGGAAACGGAGCCTAGGGAAGCCAAAGGACTTGCTTATCCTTCTGTACCTAGAATTTTTTAAAGGAAGGTCTTGCTGTAAGAGCGTTGTGCTGTCTATTATTGGTTTTAGCCATTCTGGGGGTGAGGTTACTGGAGTGCCGTGTGTATTAGATGGAACTTGAAAGAAGGCTATTGGAATTAGTAAAACGAAATTGTTCCCAGGGGTGTTTTGGAACATGTTCCACAACCTCAAATTATTCTAGAGGATCTTTTTTGGGAATCGGCAAGTTCCAGGTGAATCTGTGCTTTGTGTCGCGTTCACCTGAATTGGATTCCTTTCATGGCAGGTGGCTGCTCCTTAACCCCTGTGCACCCCATTTCCCTCCAGTGTGAGTTGGGGTAGTACTTCCTGCCTAGGGTTAAAGTGATGCGTGTGAGCTGTCGTGTGGAAAGAACGTGGAGTCTGGACAGTGGCACTGCTAGTCAATAATTGTTAGCTATCGATTCTGATAAAAATCTTCCAGGCTTATTGATGTTTTCCATACTGTTCAGTGCCTTCTGTTCTGTGTGAACCTGGGATCGCCTCTGTGGGGTGCTGTCTTCATAAATCTCAGCCTGGTAATTAATAGTTTAGATGACCTCGCTGTGTACTTAGGGGCAGAAAAGGCCAGAGATCACTTCTCCCAGGCTTCCTTCCAAACTGTCATTCACTAGGATTGGCCCCATTTGCTAAGATGGAGTTCCTGTCGTCTGACTGGGATGGCGATATTCCACTTCCTTATCCTACGAATCGCTCTGTGAGTCAGCCCTACCCATCCATGAATGCATTACTAAAGCAGGTCCCAAAGCCATGGCATCATGCGCTAAGGTGGCTTCTCGAGTCAGGAAATGCCCCAGCACCAGCATCCCAAGTTAGGGAGCTTTGGGAAGTCATCCTCCCTGGCTCAGCCTTCAGTTCCCCAGGAGAGACTCCAGAGGTGTGCCGTCCAAGCTCCAAAGCCTGGCTCGGTTGGGAGGGGTTGGCTTAGAAGGGCTTGGCGTGGGGGGTAGGGGTAGGAAATAGTTATTAAGTTAATAAAAATTGATATTATTTACTCAGTACGATTTATCTACCAGTTTGTTAAAGGTACCAATGCTCAGAGACTGTTGGTTTCAGGAACAGTTGTTTTGTTTGGAGTCACCAAAGCCAGGGAGTTGGTTCTCTTTGATTATGTATCATTTTTGACATTTTTACTGAAAGAAAATTGAGGGTGAGTGAGAAGGACAAAAGGCAAAGCCCTTTAGCTGGGATATGGTTCGTGGTAAGCTGTTGAGGGGAAGAATTTCATTTATTTATGTATTTGCTCAATTGTTTGCATGAAGAATTTTTAGTGTAGACCATGTACACTCTGCTAAGCAGCTGGTAGGTAGGAGGCGATCTTTATGTGGTCTCTGCCCTCGGTGAGCTTAACATCTAGTGAGAGAGGCAGACCTGGGAATGGAAGCCTACTGTGTGAAATTTCTGGCATCCTTGGTTTAAACAATCTAATTATATCGATTGTCAGTTTCTATTTCCTGGGAAGCCCGGGTGGCTCAGCGGTTTAGCGCCACCTTCGGCCCAGGGCGCGATCCTGGAGACCTAGGAACGAGTCCCACGTTGGGCTCCCTGCATGGAGCCTGCCTCTCCCTCTGCTTGTGTCTTTGCCTCTCTGTCTCTCTGTGTGTGTCTCATAAATAAATAAATAAAATCTTAAAAAAAAAATTCTATTTCCCATGGTCGCAGGTAGCCAAATGTTGTCTGTGTGTGCATTTGAATATATTTTAATTGCTTACCCCTTTTAAAGGGAAGCATGACCAGGGCCTGATGCTGGAGACCTGGGATCAAGTCCCACGTTGGGCTCTCCGCATGGAGCCTGCTTCTCCCTCTGCCTGTGTCTCTGCCTCTCTTTCTCTCTCTCTCTCTCTCTCCCTCTCTGTGTCTCTCATGAATAAATAAATAAAATCTTTAAAAAAATAAAAAAAAAATAAAGGGAAGCATGATGTCCTAATAAAGTAACTGCTAAGGGACTCGTAGCAAACACTGTGAGTGATGTTGGCTCTGGTCACAGAGAAGAAGAAAGCTTCCTGGAAAGTTAAACATTAAAGCTTATTCTTGGTGCTTGATAGGTAAGCTCTTCTTCTAAATCTTGGGTGGTTTCCCGGAAAACCATTTCTAATTAAAATAATTTTCAGGTACTTTCAGCAAATGCACCCAAAAATTCTATGGTGAGCCTGATGTTTATGGGGCTTTCAGAGAACAAGAACAATAAAAATCAGAGAAGACCACAAGAAAGAGTCCGTATTAATAAGTACTTAATTTGCTTACTGTTTTGCTTATGCATGTTTATTCTATTTTGAACACACTAAAATTCATTCCTTTGTGGTCACTTTTTGCAATACGCCTTATCTCTGCAATTTCATTACAGACTTGCTCTGCTTACACCGAAGAAAGCTCCCCAAAATATTGTTGCTTGTTCAAAAACATGTGAAAAGACAACCAAAAATTTTGAGATTTCCCCCATCTGTCTTTTTCACCTCCTCTATGCCTTCTTTCCATGAGCCTCCGTGCCGACTGTCTTCCAGCACACACCCTGATATGGCAGAGACAATTTCAGTATGTTTTTCATGCTTTCAGAAGCACAGGAAAGAGATGAAAGTGCACTGAGCACACATCACCTGATTTATCACCCAGGGTTTCACTCTGCTTCTTGTATGCTGGGTGGACAGTTTCTTGGATGTGGCCAGTTAGTCAGTAAGTATGAGAAGTGTGAACGCTCCAAGGCAGGGAGGGAGGTGGAGAGAGAGAGTCTGGGGCTTGAGCGGAAAGTCATGTGAACCAGTGTGGTGTGGGTTATTCAGTATCTCCGGGTGCTCCAGTGGAAAGGGCTCCTCTGAAATGTGGGGAAGCTGAGGCTAGATCTGTTTTGTATGGAGTTGGCAACCAGTAGTTCAGCCAGAAATAACCTTCCTCTTTGGCCCAAAGGTTCTATGATTTTCAAGTAAGTACAGATGGGCTGGCACTGAAGGCTTCCTCTAGGATGCTCTGCATTTATTTCTGGTGACGCTGGGTTATGTTGTGTTGTATTTTTCCTCCAGCACTATATGTTTGCTGATATATTTTCACTGGTAAAAGCTATTAAATTAAACTCAAGTAGGAATTATCAACAAATAGTCTGTTAAGCTGCAGTGCGATTTAATCAAGCAAATGGATGAGGCACAAATATATTCAGTATAAAATACGGCTCATCACGTCTGGTTTGCAGCTGTGTCAGAAGCCCTGCTAGGAGCTAGCGAGGAGACGTGGTGGTGGTGGTGCAGCTAGCCACGAGGCACCTGCGCCTGGTGCTCTGGATGGCGAGTGACTGTGCAGTGACCGCAAACCTGTGACTTCTCACCGAGCAGGCAAGAGTCTGCGCTTGAAACCACCAGAGATGTGCCGTGACAAAGACTCTCCTCCACCAAACTGTAGTCAGGCTCCTCTGGGTCCCCTTTGCAACGAGGCTCCGACCTTGGGCTCCTGCGGCGTCCTTGTCGGGCCTGCAGTGCCCAGTGTTAGCAAGAATCCCACTGAGCCAATTTGGAGAGGAACCCCCCTGTCCCCAGATATCTGACCAAATTCCTTATCCCCACCACTCCGCAGGTGATGTCTGGTCACCCCCTGCCTTCAGCAAGAACCCTACGAGGTCAGTTTAGAAAGGCTCACCCTGTCCTCGTGGACCTCCAGCTCTACTCCCTGCCCATAAATCCCCACCCTTCCTTCCTATATCTGAGTCGAGCTCAATCTCTCTCCCTGACTTCAAGGCCCCATTGCAGTGCTCCAGTGAGTAAAATCTTCCTCACTGTCTTTAGCAAGTGTCAGAATAATCTTTCTTGGCCAGGACTTGTTATTACGGTAATTTGTGTATGTGTTTTGAGATCCATGAAGGGGTGTTCTAGGAACACCAATGGTTGAGAACCCTACTTGATTCCCCAGAAAATCCACAGTGGCCACTCCTCCACGAGCTCTGGCTTGCAAAGGTCCTTGAAATCCCCAGGCAGTGTTCTTGTCCCTCCACACCCTGCCCTGAGCCCCCTGCTTGCCACTGGATACGCACCGACCTTGCTGGCCGCCCCTTCTCCTGACCCCCCTGGCGCCTCCCTCGTCGCTGCCCTCAGCCTTGCCAGGAGCCTCATCCTTTCCAGGTCCTACTTCCTCAGCTACAAAATGGGGAGAACAAGATACTAATGCCATCCTCCAGTTGTTTAGTGCTGGAAAAGTGAAATAGGCCCATCAGAGGAGGGTTTGCACTTGGCGTTCTGTGATGTGACGCAAAGCTGGCTTCGGTTGGACCCTATCTGCAAAGAGTTTTCACTGCATTATGGAAACACGAAGGCTTTCTCCAGTTTCCTCAGCCTTTCTTGCCCTTCCGAGTACACATCTGCTTTAGGTTAGTATTATCACCACAAAGCAGCTTTTCCAAAGTTGTAGCTCCGTTAAGGTTACCAGGAGTGATGGTTTGATCTATACGCTGTCGTTTTAAATATAAGTCGTGGAGTAGCAGCTCTTGTAAAACAGAGAAGCGGGTTCCCGCTGTTCTGGGGCCAGCCCTCCAGCCTGTGGACTGACCCACAGTGGCCGGGACTGGGCGTGTTGGAAGAGGGGGTGAGGGGCCGGTAGATGCTCTCTGGCTTCTTACAGAAAAGAATTGTTCCTTTCTTTTCACTGCTCTGTTCGCTCACATGAAATGAGCAAGACCCAAAAAAACGAATCCTAGATTGAGTCTTAGACTATTGGCCATTGTGTTTTCTTCTGTTGCCAGAGGACAGAGGGCTCTGAATAAGATGGGCAGGCTAAGAGAAATAGGCTTCACGCCCCTGGAATGATTCGTGTGCCGGATTTTCAGGCCTGGGATTTTCAGATGGACATCAGCCAGCACCCGAGTCTGGGACCTGCTTTGACGCGTCTCTGAAGTTACCATGAGCTGTGACACTCTGCATTGAGACATCCTGGCCACAGCGTCTCGCCCAAGGCCCACGGGCTTGCAGCTTTTATTCATTAAACTGTGCAGCTGAATTTATAAGGGGAAGGAGTGGAGGGATTTTACTTTGAAAGACTCTATTTTGGAACAGCTATGGTGGAAATGCTCCAGTGACTACTTAAGAAGTTGCTCATTGGGGTCCCCATGTTAACTCTTATGGCCCAAGATGATCACTAACTTTCTGGAGCTAAGGTTAGACATTATAGTAACTTCCAAATGTGTTTTCACATCTGACATACAGTGTGGACAGTTCCTTTCTAAAGATGAACATAGAAGAAAGCACCTGACTCAGGAACGAGAGTAAAACGCAAGAGGAGGCCAGAAGATACTGTAGAGCGTCTGTGTGTGGGAAGGTGTCAGGGAGGCTGGAAGGACCCCAGCAAGGCCAGAAGGTGGTGCCTGTGGGACCCCGCCCCCCCCCCCCCCCCCCCCCCCCCCCCGATCTGCATAGCCGCCTACTGGTGAACCACCAAGGTGTGTCACTGCCACACCCCACAGGGCGAATGCACAGAGGTGCCACTGGAGACATTCCTGTCCTAGGACTTGCTAAATAAAGTTGACTCTGTGGTTGACTTTGAAGATAAAGCAGAGGAAAGAAAACCAGATGAACGAAGCAGAAATGAGCCCTTATTTTTAGAACACTTTTGCCTTCTCGCGTTGCGCTTAGATTGTAATTACCTGAGGAAACAGGGCAGGTGTGCTGCTGGAATACAGTGGCGATGAGAGCTGAGTGCCTCCACCACAGAGAACCCCAAGAAACAGCAGGAGGTCGGGCATGATGTTTGTATTTCCAGATCTTATGTTTCTAGATCTTGCATGAATTTTGATGTGTGACTTAATCGAAACTTTGTAGGATCGACTCCAACAGTGAAGTGAATAAAAACGTTTGACCTGATAGGTTATGCTGAAACTAATGCATAAATGTATATGCTCAAGGTGCCCTGCAATGGCTGTAAAGATGCAGAATGTCTTAAATTTTTATCACTACATATTCCTTTTCTCTCTGACAGCCTGTGTTGAGGCTCCTGACAATAAGATTCCCATAGTTGACATAAGAACAGAAGAGTGACTTGTTAGAATGAACTGTTGTCATTTTGCACATGCACAAGGGAGTCAGGGGGGTACAAATGGGAGATGCCACCTCGACCTCAGTGGGACTCCTCCTTACTAGAGGTGATGGGCACGGCTGGATGGTGGTGGGTTGTGGCATAGCACCTGGGCTTCCTGCTGCTTTCTCCATGTCCTACCCACAGAGCAAGGGGAACATAGTGCTCTGGGCCGTTTGCAAGTGGGGACTTCTAGTGTCCCTTCTAGGGCTGCACCCAGTCCAACCCATCTGCAGACCATCCCTCAGCCTCCTGTGTTGTCCCCTTCCCCGACTGGCTGTCACCTGGCCCCATGTTTATCCACTCAGCCCCTCCCCAAGACCCAGCCTCCCCTTTTGCTCAGAGCTCATCCCTGAGGGTGTGAGCACAGGGCCACCTCTTCGCCCGCCCCCCCCCCCCCCCCGCCCGCCCAACCCCAAGGATCTGGTCTAGAGCACTTGGATTTGGTGCAGAGAGATAGTCACTGCTGTGCAATCCAGGATGGAATAGAGCATGCTGCCTAGAGTCCTTGCCTAGAGGGTGGTTTGTGTTCAAAATCACACCTAGAATGGAGGCACGTGTTTTTTTTTTTTTATTTTTATTTATTTATGATAGTCACAGAGAGAGAGAGAGGGGCAGAGACACAGGCAGAGAGAGAAGCAGGCTCCATGCACCGGAAGCCCGACGTGGGATTCGATCCCGGGTCTCCAGGATCGCGCCCTGGGCCAAAGGCAGGCGCCAAACCGCTGCGCCACCCAGGGATCCCCAGAGGCATGTGTTGAATACAGAAGTAGTTTCTCCCTTGTGGTGTGGGCTCCATCACCCACTTCTGGGATGTCCTGTGGTTTTTGTTTAAATATTTACTTATTTATTTGAGAAAGAAAGAGACAGAGAGAACACAGGCAGAGGGGAGGGGCAGAGGGAGAGGGAGAAGCAGACTCCCCACTGAGCAGGGAGCCTGATGCAGGACTCCATCCCAGGACCCTGCAATCATGACCTGGGCCAAAGGCAGACACTTCATCTACTGAGCCACCCAGGCGCCCATGTGATGTTCTGGGTATTTATATTTATTTATTTATTTATTTATTTATTTAGTTAGTTAGTTAGTTAGTTAGTTAGTTCTAGGTTTTTATAAAATCCCCCAAATTACATATCATCCTGCTGGGTCAGGCCTGGGTCAAGGGAGCTCCCCCAGCTGTTGAGGAAGAACACATCTGTCCTTCCTGATGTCATCGTGTGGGCGGACTTCTTGTGCTGGCTCAGTGGTTGCTGCCTGTGTGAACTTATAGAAAACCTTTCTGAGCCACCCTGCAGCTGATCTGGAACCCATTAGGCTCCACTCTCGTGACTCTGTGTCCATGGACAGCGTGAGCAGCCCTCAGGACTCTTGTCCTGTTGTGTCCTATATGGACGCTGTCCGTGTAGGGCATGGCTTCTGGATGCATATGTGTGAGGTCCTTGGAGGCCTTAGGTATTAACTGAATATTCACCATGCCTAGAAGTTATCTCTAGGGCTTGTGTTTAGGGAATTAAAGTGTAGGAAAAAATGGTCATAATACTGATGGTGGTGGGGAGATGAAACCACTGTGTCCATGCAACAACTACAAGATCATCATAAAACCACACATCAGCTTGACACGGTCCTGGCACTGGACAGTGCACACTGTAAGGCTACTGTTTGTCAGCCACGCTTTTCCATGAAGTGACATCTAATCTATACTCACAATGTAGCTGCTAATCATGTCGTCTTGCAATAAATACTGTGGAAAAAAAAATCATTGGGACATCTTGGTGGCTCAGTGGTTAAACGTCTGCCTTTGGCTTGGGTTGTGATCCTGGGGTCCTGGGATCGAGTCCCGCATTGGGCTCCCCGCAGGGAGCCTGCTTCTCCCTCTGCCTGTGTCTCTGCCTCTCTCTGTGTCTCTCGTGAATGAATAGATAGACTCTTAAAAAAAAAAAAACAATCATTTTTATCACTTAAGATTTTTTTAAAGCTGTAAAATATCTTAAAAGGTTGAGAAACGATGATCAACCTTTTAAGATCTCAGAAATTTTGAAATCTATCAACACCAGCAATTTTTTTAAGCTGAGAAAACATAAGGATTTTTTACTCTAAAAGCTCGTGTTTATGGAAAAACAGATTGAATTCCAGGAAGACGGCTTTTGTGACATCTCTGAGGGCAGCTTCTCACCAAATGTAAAAGCTCTCCAACTCCTAAAGCTGGTGTTTTGGGGACAGACAATGTCACTTTAAAGGTCTGGTGCCCGCACCGGCTTCCCGACAGGTGCGTGGAGCGGGTCCTGCCCAGGGCTCCCTCTGGGCCCGTGACCTCTGCGACCGCCTCCAGGCAGCCCCCCTGCCACCCCGTGCTTCCCCCCTCGCTGCTCCAGTTCAGCCCTCGCTGGCCAGAAACGATTTATGTCCTTCCTTCGTGGTTGAGGCGGGAAGGTGGCGGCTTCCCTGACGTTGCAGATGGGCCGCGGTTCATTCTGACATGACGGAGTCTCATCGGGGCCTGCATCCAAGACCTGCCTTAGTTGAAAGCAAAAAGCCATCGTATCTGATTTCTTCAAAAGTCTTACAAAGCTTTTCTTACTCTCCATCCGTCCCAAACCGCTCCCTCCTTGTTTTCCCCCTTCCCTGTGCCAACGCCCACATGTGGCATGTGACCCGTGAGCCATGCCCTGAGAAGCACCCGTGGGTGTGGAAAAGTGACGTCCCTTGTAGTGTGCCATAGAAGGGCCCCGCTGGCTTGCCACCCAGGGGACTCCACATGCTTGCTTTCTGGTTGGGACACTTGGCCGAGGTCCCTTTAGTTATGAGAGCTGAAATGCTGCTGTCAGCAGGTGACAAGCATGGCCGTGTGTCCTTCTGGGGCTCCAACGGCAGGAGACACAGCAAGAAGAGGAGGAGCCCAGGCTGCAGGACTTACTCTGGTTTGGGGCTGCCCGTCGAGTCCCCCACCAGCCCGGGGAATGTCAGGGGGTGTTATTGGGGTAGGCCATGCATCCTCGGCCACGTGGAAGACTGCATCATGACAGCAGAAGAGCTCCCCGTGTGTCCTAACCCCAGAACCCTGTGCATATGATGGTATTTGGCAAAAGGCACTTTGCAGATTGGATCAAATGAAGGATCTTGAGATGGACAGTCCTGGATAATCCAGGTGAGCCCCACTGACATCACCTGTCCTTACAAGAAGAAGGTAGGGGGAGACTGAGAGGAGGGAGCAGGGGACATGATGAGGGAGGAAAAGCAACCAGGAGTTGGAAAATAAAGACTCACTGTCTCGGAAATTTTAGGAGGACCCGGCACTGTCCGCACTGTGGACACCAATTTCAGACTTATGGCCTCCAGAACTGTCAGACAAGTGTGTGTTTT
This sequence comes from Vulpes vulpes, assembly GCF_048418805.1. Taxonomy (NCBI): domain Eukaryota; kingdom Metazoa; phylum Chordata; class Mammalia; order Carnivora; family Canidae; genus Vulpes; species Vulpes vulpes. Next base: position 67,178,073 of record NC_132780.1, read on the forward strand.
TATCAGCTACTGAGTTTGTGATTTGTCACAGCAGCAGAAGGGCTGGCACAGGGGATCACTTGGTTTTGAGTTAGACCCCCCAGTCGTGGAAGAGGCACCGCAAGGGGAGGGGCTGACCTCTGGCCTCCAGGGGGACAGCATGTCAGGAAATGAGGCCAGGCCTCAGCTCAGAGCCTGAGCACCTGCACGGATTCTTGGGGCCTGGCGGAGTCAGTTCAGTGTGTCTGAGGGTCCCCCTTGCTGCAAGGCTGGAGACCGAGGACCCACCACTGGCGGTGGCCATGGCTTTCTCAGAGGTTATGGGGTACCTGGAGAGCTCAGCCCAACCAACACTCATGCAGTGAAGATCTGTGGAGCACTCACGCGAGGGGTGAAGCCTGTGCTCATGGAGCTGGTGTTCTCATGGGGAAGAGAAAAAAAAAAGCCAGATTGAGGTAGAAAAACGTACCAGTAGTGACAGTGTGGAGAGAAAAGCCAGAAGGAGGGAGCGGGAAGCCAGGGGGACAGGGGAGAGCAAGCTCTGTTAGAGTGGCCCAGGAAAACATCTTGGGGTCCTTTTATCTGGGGAACCAAGCAGGGGCACAGCTCTGGGTGTTCCTCAGGGCGAGGCAGGTGCATGGGTGCCCAGGGGGCAGCTGCAGGCCGTCCCACCCAGAGCAGAAGGACCAGAGCCCAGGAGAGGCCCTGTGGCTTGGAGAGGTCAGATCTCAGCCCAAGGGCAGCAACACCCCAGGAGCGCTCCTTCCAGGGAGTGACCGGGCCATATCTGCCTGGCAAGCCCTCCCCAATGGGGTGTGGGAAGTGGACCACAGGATGGCAGGGTGGCTTGTCCAGACCCAGACATAACTGAGAGGGGAGCCATGGACAGCCCCCAGGCCGAGGGTGAGAGCTACCCCGTGGAGGCGGTGCTGAGCCCGGGTGGGGAGATCACAGGTGTGCAGCTGAGCCTTACCTGCGGCAGGACTGGCTCTGCCACCTGCCGGCTTACCACACACCACGTAGGAGGCACTGGCGAAAGATTACACTTCAAGTGACAGGCATGTGTCAGGACTGCAATTTCTCCTGATTACTAGATCACACTTCCCCTCCAGCTATGGAGGTCTGGACCCATGCTTTTCATTACGGACTTGAAATTCAATAAAAGATCTTAAAAATCTGATGGGAATGGACACCTCCTTTTCCCCAAGCTAAGCCTTCTCTGTGTGTTCTTTTTTTTTTATCATTTTTAAAATTTGTATTTATTTATTTTAGAGAAAGAGATTGAGCACAAGCAGGGGAAGGGACAGAGGGAGAGAATCTGAAGCAGACTCCCCACTGAGCATGGAGCCCAAAATGGGGCTCGATCTCACGATCCTGAGTACATGACCTGAGCCAAAATCAAGAGTCAGATGCTTAACCAACTGAGCCACCCGGGCACCCTTTTCTGATAACACCAAACAACTACTTATTTTAAAAAAGAAATAATCAAGGGATGGCCATGGAGGAGAGAGAAGGACAGGGAACAAAGTGAAGGGATGATGGAGGGAAAGATGGGAACAGGAGCAGGTGGGCAACATATGGATAAGGATGCATGAAAGGAAGACGAGAGACTGATGGAGAAGATTTGGTAGCAGCTGCTTAGGAAAGACCATCAAAATGTGGGAAGAAGTTGACACCCAAACTGTAGAGCCCTGCTGCCCTCTCTCCCTGAGCGTGAACGCGGTGCAGCAGGCGGGAATGGATGGAGAGTTCCCCATGGGTGCCACAGAGGCATCTCTATCCTGTTAGAGACACAGGACTGCTCACAGCCGAGAGGAGAGGAGCAGGGGCTCGGCACAGAGCTCCTCATGGCTGGGCCCTCGCCCTGGTTCGTAGCTGAGACACGGAGCAGACGTACACGATGTGAGCCTGCAGTGGACTCAGCGTGTCTGCAGGTGTCTTCTGCTTATCCATGGCATGAACTCTTCCTCGTATCTACGCCACACTCATAGCAAGGAGGGTCTGCAGATGGTGGAGGTGCCAGGAATACTGGAGTCACTATTTGGTTGCTTACACTTGGCAGACATGGGGTTGGAGATGTGCTGAGCCGTGTGCTTCCCCAATAGGACCCAGGAGTCACCCCTAGACCCTTTTAAGTGGGGACAACCCAGTTCCCTCTTGCTGCCCTGGACTTACCCCAAGACTGGTGGGCAGAGCTCTGACATGGAGGGATGGCAACACCAAAGAAACCTCACAGGGGGAAAAAAAAAACAAGCAACCAAAACGGGACTTGGAGAGGGACTTTGGTGAGAACGTCACATCTTAGTTAATTGGCAGTGTTTCTTCTGAAGTTACAGAACGCAGCAGGCAGAGAAAGCCAAGGACAGTCGTGTGTTTAGGCGACCCCAGGAAGGCCCACGCCAGAGCCTTCCCCTCACACCCAGTGGGCATCCCCAACCCCTTCTGGGGCCAGGAGAGTCTTCGACACTATTTAAAGCTTGGTGGAAATGTAAGAAGGTATTGTCACGTACAGCACAGTGGAAAAGAGTTGTAGGAGCCCAAGGAGGGCTTGGAGTTTGTACAATGTCAGCGATGAAAGATTCCAGAATGGCAGCTTGCAAGATCTTGGTGTCCTTCCCTTCGTCTACATAACCAGAGTACTCTGCGAATGTCACTCTTGCACGGTATCGTGTCATCGCTGGCAGCTCTTCATTGCGTCTGTAAAAGTGTGGCTTATCTGTAACTACTGTCCGAGTGCCTTTCGTGTTTCCAGACGCACGTCTGTCACTGACATAGTGGCAGATCCGGCACACTCCCAGAACTCCTCTGTCTGGGAGGAAAAAAGGAGCGGCAAAGCCAGGATTAAAATGACTATGATTCCAGTCAACTGGTCTTTCATGCATCTTCTAGTTCCTACTGTGAAGGAGTAGAGTCATTTGAACATTGAGTAACATGAGTTTTCTTTCTCAGCAAAGAAGAGTATGAAATATTCTCTTTGTCTGGGGATTAAGAACAAAATAATCCAGTCTCTATAAATGTATATTTATATGTAGAAGTGTTTGTAAGTACATGTGTGTCTACGTGTGTGAGGCCGTGAGGTAGCCCAGCCTATGTATGAAGCCAACACACACGGGGGGGAGGGGGTGTGCAGAGCCAACCCTACAGAAATGAAATCAGAGCCCTGTGTCAGCCTGAGCCTGAGGTCCGTGTTACCTTGGGACCTTTAGTTATGTGATCTAGCCAACTCCCTTTATGGCTAAAGCCGGTTTCATTTGAGTTTTCACGAATGCAAATAACACCATCCTGGATCCCACACATGATTGAATTAGCTTTTTATAAGAGCCCTAAAAAAGTAAACAAATGATGCACTTTTTACAGATGAGGAATTGAATATTAAAACGTCAGAGAGCTCGCCAGGGGTCGTGCTGATAACACTGTAAATGGGGAATCCCAAATCAGATGAGGTTCTGTTGCTTCCAAAGCACATGCCCTCAACCATTCTCATGTGTATTAGAGCCAAAATAACACGTTTAGACCACGAAACTGTTCTGTTTACACTGGCCAGGAAAATGCCATCCTAAAGATGTTTACTGTCTAAAAAATGAGAAGGGGACTCCCTTATGAGGTGTGCATTGTGTTTGAGTTCCAGAGACCCTCGCAGCAGATGCCCCGTACATACAGGTGCCCAGTGAAGAGGTAGCGAGGGAACCGATGCATGGCTGCTGCCCAGCCCGGGCCGAAGGGAAGGAACCCAGGAGGTTCGCAGGCCCAGGCTCTTCATGAGACCTGGGTTTCACACCCCAGAGAACTGATCATTCCACTAAACCACAAAGCTTTTGATGCCTTTATAATTACAGAAAGCAGGTGTCTGCCACTAAGCCTGTCCCCCACCCCCTGCCCTTTGCCTGTGTGTTGGGTCACCATGGTAAAGACTGCAGTGAGGGGCAGAGCAAATCATGCTGAGCAGATCCCCAGAGGGGTCACAGCCCAATGTCGTTTCCTGGGAGGGGCTGATGCATTTTTGTTACCGGTTCTTTACCATAAATGGACACATATGGTATACTATTTAACCATTTCAGAAATATTGATGGAATTCTATAGAATAGGAACATGTCTTAATAGGATGTACATTTGGAAAACATAATAATACTTTTGAGTTTATGTTTTAAAGCATAGGAGAAATGCTTTTTCAGATTTTCCAGTTTAATTGAGGTGGTACTGTGGGGGAAAATGAAAGTTAGATTATTTTCATTCATTAAAACAAAGGTATTCTATGTCTGCAATCATGGTTCTGTTGTTTCAGTGTGTTTAGTAGGTCTAAGGATATATTTGTTCCTTTTCTGTCCACTTTTCTTTCTCACAGTAATTTCTGGTCTAAAACCTAGAATATATAAATAATAATGTAAAGCAGTAAGCATTCAAAACAAGATATAAATTGGCCTTGATTCTTGGAAAATTGTTTTGTTTATCATACTTAGCTCCCCACTTCTTAGAATTATTCAGCTATAACTGCACCCAGTAACTGGATATGCACATGCTCATTTTATAGAACAAATTTTATGAGACCATTATAACATTGTTTTCTTTGCTGTTATTATTCACATGCTCTTATTGGCCACATTTTCACCAGCACCATCTTTTAACTGTAGTGACCATATTTTGATAAATCACTAGGAGGAATTGGTTATATAAAACAGTGTACAAAACTATGACATACGAGATGAAGACTCACGGGCAAACCATCTTTTCAGCCCCAGAGATATCCGTAAACTTTGTCCCAAGTGCATTCATAAGTGTTCGGCATCGGGAAACATGGCAACTAATTCCTGGGATCTTATCTCTATTTACCGTCCTGTGTTCTTTCCTTTGACTTGTGTCCTCGATTTGTGCTTATAGGAGATAGTCAACTAATTCTCTCAAAATTTGGAAGATTCACCTTAATTTTCACCCCTGCTCTATTGCCATTGTCTATGTTGACTGGATTATTTTATTCACAGGAAAGAACCAAGAGCCATTTGCTTTTACCTTTTACCTTTACCATACCATTTGAGTATGACAAGAGTAGTAACTTTCTTTTTATACATTTATTAAATTGGTCTGCCACACATTGCACTAGATGCCTTGCATGCTCACATAACCATGTCAGAATACTTATTTACATGATATTTACCATGAAGTATTGCTGTGTTTGGGAAGCTATTACCGTGTCGAAGTACATAGCAAAATATCTAATGAGGATATGAGCGTAGAGAACAAAAATCAAAACAAGAAAAAAAGAGTAAGAATGATCAGAAAAAAATATGTAGAAAAGAACAAGCGATTCGAAGCTAATAAATCCTCTGTATCTTGAAATAAATGTAGAAAGATATATTCTGATGATAGGAAAATTTCCATTTGTGAATTCCCCATTTTCAAGTCATTTTTGGTTAATAAAATAGACTTGATACTAAAGCTTTTCTGAATAAAATCAAGCTGATAATTTTTAAAATTTAAATTCAATTAGCCAACGTATAATACGACATTAGTCTCAGATGTAGAGTTCAACCATTTATCAGTTGCATATAACACCCAGTGCTTCTTTGGTAATTTGGTAATGCTTCTGGTAGTTTATAATACACTTGCTTTTGGTAATTTATAAAACACTTTTGGATGTTTTCAGTGTTCCTAGGTCATGAATACAAATATCTCAGACATCGTGGCCAACACCGTAGCTACCAAAATGTTATATCTTGGAAGGATGATGGGATCACCAGCAGCCCAGTAGTCCTTTCTGTGATGACCCTGAAACTAGATTTAAATCCGGGTTTCTCTGTGTGTCTCGCACTCCACAACGCTGTTTTCAAACATCACGTACAGACCTGCAATGTATGAAACTGACTTAGAGGAAGAACCACTCTGGTTGCTGGTGGAGGAGGGGGGAGGTATCTGCATGCCCCTGTGGCTTCTCCCTCCCGCCAGGCCATAGGACCCTAAGGTCCCAGAGAACCCCAGTGTGAAAGCCACCAGTTTAGACAAACCTTGATCCAAGAGAAGGCACAAAATGTTGTATTATATGTTGGCTAATTGAATTTAAATTTTAAAAATTATCAGCTTGATTTTATTCAGAAAAGCTTTAGTATCAAGTCTATTTTATTAACCAAAAGGGAAGAAAGCTTCCCTCTCTTTGTGGTCCCTACCCGTAGGTCCTAGAGTGGAGACCACAGAGCCCGACACTGCCCCCCACCTGAGCATTTTCCAGATGTCAGTGGACATTGGGTTGCATTTGGGCTGACCCGCATATATATTCCAGAAGTTGTGCTTCAGAATAAATCCCCAGCCTTAAATTGTTTAGTTCTTTATGGTCAATTCATTTTTGTCTTTCATTTTTCAACATTAAGTTCCAGGATATTTAGCACACAGTGTTGTATTCGTTTCAGGTATACAATATAGTGAGTCAGCAGTTCTACACATTACTCAGTGCTCATCAGGATAAGCGCACTCCTTTGTCCCCATCACCTGTTTCCCCCAACTCCTGCCCCCCAGCAGTGTGTTCTCTGCAGTTAAAGTGTTGGCTTCTTGGTTTCTCTCTCTCTCTCTCTCTCTCTCTCTCTCTCATTCCTTCCTTTGCTCATTTGTTTCTTAAATTCCACATATGACAAATGTGATCTTTCTTTTTCTCTGGCTGACTTATTTCACTTAGCATAATACCCTCTAGCTCCATCCATGTCATTGCAAATGGCAAGATTTCATTCTTTTTGATGGCTGAGTAATATACTATCGTCCACACAGACCACATCTTCTTTATCCATTCGTCAGTCATTAGACACTTGGACTGCTTCCATGGTTTGGCTCCCGTAAATAATGCTGTAATAAACATCGGAGTGCATGTATCCCTTCAAATTAGTGTTTCTGTATTCTGGGGGTTAATACCTACTAGTGTAGTTACTGGATCCCAGGGTGGTTCTATTTTAACCTTTCGAGGATCCCCCATCTTGTCTTCCAGAGTGGCTGCACCAACGTGTATTCCCACCAACAGTGCATACGGGTTCCCTTTCTCTCCACATCCTTGCCAACACCTGTTTCATCTTTTTCTATTTTTAAAAAAATATCCTTAGCTTCCTGGTTGTTTGGATTGAGAATAAACATGGCTTTATGTCTAAATATGTATCAACTGTAGAGGAACAGAATAAACATCTAAAGAATAATTCCACATCCCTGAGGGGCCAAGATCAAAGGCTAACAGTTGCGGAAGTTTATCCTTGAAGAAAAATGGAGCAAGAAATAAATGAGGGGGAAATTCTATAAGACTCCGAGGAAAAATCCATTAGACCCTTTTACCAATTTCAGAACATTGCCACTATCTATGTGGTGTCCAGGGACATATGCTTCAATATGCCTCTCAGATCCAAACAATAGTCAAAATGTTATATGTCCCCTGAGATTTGAATGTTACTCCTGATTTTGTCTCCCTCACAGATGAAAATAATCCCAAATCTGTAACTGGAAATTCTCAGGTGTGGATTTGTTTCTTGCACATATGAATTGATGGTTAAATTAGATGTGAGAATTTTGAGTCAAGCAGTTTTTATTTTTGTAGCCCCAAGCTGGAATGTTAACAGGGATATAGGGAGACTTGCTACCATCATACAAATGACTAGAGGTATCCAGCTTCTAACCTGCGAGCGCCTCTTTCTCATAGTGCTCAAGGGAGCATCTTTCATGCCTGGTGGGGGTGGGAGGCTCCATTGCCTAGTTGTGTTCTCCTTTCCCTCCTAAATTCTCTGGCATTGTCAGTGAGCAGACATCCTGGGGAGATTGCCCATTGTAGCTTCAGCCAGTGCCTCCTCGGGGTCTTTGTGAAAAAGTCCACAATTTTTTCTGAGAACAGACTCAGAATTTGAAATGAAACGTGCAAGAAGAAATGTCTTATGGGCCATTTTTAAGTGGGGGTCTCATAAAAGTCACCAAGAAAGGCCCTTCTTTGAATCTCCTCAGGATTGTTTGGTTCCAAATTCCCTTGGATGGCATGATTTTTTTTTCTTGTTTTTGTAAACAGCTTTATGAGATCGAATTCATATACCATACGGTTCCCCCAGATAAGATGTACAACTCTGAGGTTTTCAGTCTCTTCACAGAGGTGTACAACCATCAGCAAATCTAGAACTTTTCCTCCCCCTAAGTGGAACCCATGGATGATGGCTGTGATGCCTGCTGACCCTCCAGCAGCCCTAGTAAGCCACAAGTTACTTTCTAGCTCTACAGATTGGCCTATTGTGGGCATTTCCTGTAAGTGGAATCAGTGGTTTTTTGTGACTGGCTTCATTCTCTTACCATAATGTCCCTAAGGTTCATCCAGGCGGCAGCAGGTGTCTCTCTTCGTCGCCAAACATCTCATTGTATGGACACAGCACGTACTGTTTACCCGGTACACAGCTGATAGACATCTAGGTTGTTTCTATTCCTGGCTTCTGTGATTAATGCTGCCACAAGCATTTATGTACAAGTTTTTGGAGCGGATGCATGTTTTCATATCTCCTGGGTATACACCTGAAATGGAATTACTGGGTCGGATTGTAACTCTGTGTTTAAGCTTCTGGGGAACTTCTGGACTGTCTTCCAGAGTGGCTGCCACATTTTATGTCCCTCCCAGCAGTGCTGGTGTGGTCTTCTTACCCACCGACATCTGGTACTCACCTTTTTGGTTACAGCCATCCTAGTGGGTGTGAAGTGGTCTCTCATGGTGGTTGAGTTGTGTTTCCCTACTGACTAGTGGTCTTGGGCATCTTTTTATGTGCCTATCAGTCATGTCTTCTTTGGGGAAATGTCTCTTCAGATCACTTGATCATTTTTACATATTGTGTGATTTTTTAAAAATTACTGAGTTGTAAGAATTATTTATATATTCTAGATATGAGTCCCTTATCAGATACTTTATTTGCAGGTATTTACCCCATTTTATAGATCATCTTCACTTTCTTGATGGTGTCACTTGCAACCATCGAGCCTTCATTTCTGTGTTAGCTGTCATTCTGCCATGGTTTAAGTCACCTTGAAGCTCTTAGGCAGCCAGGTTTCCACTGGGTGTTGTGTTCAGGATATATATGTGCAGAACCAAATTCTCCGTGCTACCTGCTTTTTTCATGTAGTAAAGCAAGGGAGGCAAGGGGTCTCTAACCTGGTTCCCCAATGGTGAACAGGTAGGCATATTTCAAAGAAATCAATTTTGACTCTCTACAAGCACTCAGGTCCATGGGTCTCAAAAGAAATAGTGTACAGATGCCTAAAGTCTAATCTATTTTAATAGTTTGGTGTCTACCATTTTATTTTCAGATGGGCAGGAATTGCTGAAACCACAAACCTGGGTTGTAGCTAGAACAAAAATGTATTGAAGAATATAACATTGGGAGTCCCCCTTGCTCCCATCTACTGGGGGGCGAGGGTGATCTCGGGCTGACTCTGCTTTTCTAGACCCTAACCATGGTTCTGAACCTCCGGTGGGGAATCAGCCCAGAGATCTGGTAACAGGTGGTGATTTGGTGTCTTAAGCTAAGTTCACCTCAACCGGCGAAGTAACTAGCTTTCTGTTTGGGTTGCCATGTCCTGAGCAGCCTAATACCTTTGTATCTGAATCATTAATCGTATGTTTTCGTCTCAGGTCATATCACCCCAGAAAGCAACATTTTGTTTAGTTCTTTTCAATAAAATTTGTATGCTATTTTTATTTTTCTGTCACCTCTGAAACATCCCAGTTGAATGCATAAAGGGGAGTGTGAGAGTTCCTGCACGCACTTCTATTTAAAATGCCACCCCCACATGCCCTTTTACTGTTAGAATCATAGTCGATGTGTTAATTTTGTGCTATAATGTCATATCAAATTTTAAGTGCCTAGATAGAAAAAGCATGATATTATAAGACTTAAATAGGAATATCTCGTAGAGATTTATAAATATAAATCCTGAGTTTCTAATTGGATCAAACCTTAACAAGTGATTTTTAAGTTCCAGGTCAGAACTTTAGGATCGCATATTTAATCTCATCTTTTAGGCTAAGTGATGGAAAGAAAGAAAGGAAAGAGAGTGTCTGGGGGCAGCTATCTTCACTGATGTGGTGAACAAGTGTCCAGAGATCATGCTTGTGGCCTTAGGAACCAGGACCCAAATGCAGATGACTTGTTGCAAGTTACAGCTTCTGTGTGGGCAGGATCCTTAGAGAAAGTCTGATTGAGGCGCTTCCAGGGGAGGCAGGAGTGGCATCACAAATGCAAGCCTGGAAAGCTATCTGGGGTGGAGCAGTGTGTCCTTGATGCCCATGGAGGGAAGAAACGGGGCGCGGGCTCAGAGGCTGGGGCGGGGGGACTCGGCACATGGAGCCCCTAGCTGATGCTCTGGACAGCACAGGCTTACAGTGTTATTTGTTGTCTTGAGTAGTGTGAATAATTACTTTGCTGTAGAAAATTTGTGCTTTGTCGTGGTTTGCTTCCCCGGACCTCAGGTGCAGTGTTCTCTGAGCAGGCTCATGTTATATGTGATCCTCAGGACAAATAGCCCCGTGATGGAAGTACTTTTATTAACTTGGCCTTGCACATGAGGCAAGGCACTGTTAGATTAGGTGACTTGTTGAAGGTCCACGGGCCTAAGCTCCCAGATGCCTCCATCCCAGGCTCATCTCCATCTCCGTGGCTCAGGTGGAAGGGCCTCCGCTCCTCTCTGACCCAGGTCTGCTGTCTAACGCCTGGTGGAATTAGCGCACGACATTGCAGTCACCCCTGTCAGGGAGCCGTGGGCCACTCTGCACAGTAGTAAATGTGATCGTTCCTTTATTTGCTTCCAGCCTTTTTCTATTTTTTTTTCTTTCCTTTCCTTTCTTTTCCTTTCTCTTTCTCCCTTTTTTTTCTCACTCTTTCTTTCTTTTTTTGGTTTTCCAAGCGCTCACTCCAAACCGCCAAATAGGTCATATGAGCAATCCTGTGTCGGGGGGAAAGTTTTAAAAGAAAGTAAGGTGTTTTTCATACTTTTTATTAGTGAACTATGATCTTCCCATTTAAATAAACTTGAAACCTCCACATGCTGATTGTAAAGCAATTATTTCCTAGACCATTTGTTCGGATCACAGCTCCGTGCCAGAGCTGTCGGCAAGGGGAAAGTGTTAGTACACGTGTATTTTAAAATAGTGTTGCTCCTAGTTAAAAACTTCACATCGGAACAGTCTCCCCCTGGAAATGTTGTCACAGAATGTTAGTGAGAATGCAGCTTTATTTTATTAAATCCCTCCTTTTCACCAGTAAATGTTGGCTTTTCATCCCACTTTGCTGGTGACAGTGAGAAGGGGGTGTGTAGGGAAAAGTGCTTAGCTGTCCCTCACCCCTTCCACAGGCAGTGACCCCGTCTCTGCCTCTCACACTGACTGCCACATTGACAGGTGGCTGGGGGCGCTGTCCTCGGCTCCTCCACCATCCTTGACATCACGTCCTGTGTGGTGAGATGAGGGAGTCCATTCACTGGGCCATGTGCATGGGACCCCCAAGGCTCCACCATGTTGAGGATCCTTGGCAATGCCTCTGGACGTCTAACTGCAACCTCAGCTAAGCCTGAACTCACTTGCCATGTTTCGAACGTCACCCTGCCAATTACAGGTGTCGGACGCTGGGAAAATCCATGGATGAAATCCTCCTCGCAACCTCTCAGAAACCCAACTGTCTCACAGTAAAGCTCTCAGTTGTCCTGACTCCAAAATGACACCTGGACAGTTGCCATCCCAATGCCTATCCCATTTCAGAGGCCAGTGAAGCACTGGAGATCCCATGCCTGATACCAGCCCCCTCGTCTGGGGACAATGAGCTGGAGGAGGGAGCCCCCCGCCCCCGCCCCTCAGGATGCATCAAGTTCCTGAACACCCATAGGGAACACAGTGTTTTCTGGAAGTGCCACGGCCCGCATGGGACCAGGACAGGTGCAGTGGATCTCAGCATGGCTTTCCCTGTGCCTCAGCAGCTATAATGTGGGTCCCGTAGAGAGATCTCAGAGACAGTAGTCGCAGGCATGTGGTATGTCCAGTTCTTGATATCCGGCTGCCCTCTTAGACTAAGGGCTGTGTCACCATTTCAGACGGACCTAACACTAACAACCTGTGTAGGTTTCACTGAATGTCTCTGTTTATAAACATCGAGGTTTCTTATCTTCGAACAAACTCACCGAGAAAGCGAAAGCCGGATGAATTCCAAGATGCCCTATGTTGATGCAAAATGAATAAACCTTTTAGAGTTTCGTTTTTTAAAAAAAGGAAGTGAATTTTATTCGGGCCCAAGTGAGGACAGCTGCCCGAGATACACAATCTTCACAAAGAGGAGAGAGCTCGAGAGAGGGAATGCGTAACACAAGGTTGTACGTGTTTTTTGTTACATCAAGACTCACAAATCATCACATTCCAGAAAATTACAAACTTTGCCTTGTGCTTTTAGTATATGCAAGATTGCAGGCTTTGGAGGTGTGAGAACTAAGGGAGATTTTTACTCTTATCTTTAGTGTGAAATGTTTCTTTTAGGTTATTTGCTAACAAAGCAGATATACGATGTGTGCTCAGGGCAGAAACAGAGCCCAGGCTTTGAAGTTTGGTAAAGTCATTCTGACCTTGGGAAGCATTAAAGTATAGCTTCCCTGGGAGCCCAGGGGCAGGGCCCACGGACTTCAAAGGTTGGAGATTGCCTTTATCACCCTGAACAACATCCTTCTCCCTACATTCCACACTCTGGGTAAGCCCCTTGCTCTGCAGATTTGCAGCAAAATGTACTCAGATTTAACCAACAGAAATATTGACTTAATTCCTTTTCCAAGTTCTATTATAAAATATTTCACACGTATATACAAATAAGAACTATTATAACAAATACACATGTCCTCATAATTCAGCTCAAAAAATAAAACATTATCTATACAGGTGAACCCCCATTTACAACTGCCCCATCTCCTTCCAGTCCATCACCCCAAGGTTCCACTTGTCCTGCATTTGATGTCATCATCCCAATTTATCTACTCATGTTCTTTCTGCATATATCCTGACACTATAGAGTATTGTTTGAGGGGGTTGTGTGGATGCAGTCACGTTGAACGTATTCTAACACTGCTCACTCTGTGTTATATGGATGAGATACGTCCATGTTGATCATTTTAGGTTCGTTCCCTATGCTTCTGTATGGGTTGGCTGCCTACCATACATTGAGAGTTCTCCCGTGGACAAGGAGCTGTTGTGTTTTTCTATTTCTGTTATGAGCGATGCCACCCTGGTGACCTGGCACATGGTTCCTTGTGCACGTGGAGAAGGGTGATGCTGCTGGCTTGTGAGATCTATGATCTTCAACTTGACTCAACATCACCAATTCCCCTCCAGATAGATGCACAGGGCACACTCCCCACTCCCCAGCCGGCGACGGCCTGGGTTCCTCATCCTTACCTGCAGCAGGGTCTCGGAGGTGAGGCTTGGGTGGGAAGTGGTATCTCACTGAAGCCCTGACTCACGCTGCTGGGACCCACGTGCCTGGCACTCACTGCCACTGGACGTGTGTACTCCTGCTTGCATGGCTTGTCTGTAGAGCTTTCCTAGTCTCCTTTTCTCTCTTTCTGTTGATTTGTGAGAATTCTTTGCGTATCCTGGATAAATAATTCATCAGTCATGTGTGTTATAAATAGCATCTAGTGTGTGGCCTATCTTTAACCTTTTTATGCAGAAGCTTTTAATTTTCATGTGCCTGAATTTATCAATCTTTTCCTTGCTAGTTTGTGTTTCAGTGATAAGAAGTTGTCTTTACTCTGAAGTCATAAAGCTAATCTGTTTTCATCTAAAACTTTTAGAGTCTTATTGCTAACATTTTGGCCTTTAACTGCTCAAGTGAATTGTTTGAAGTCTGAGATATGAAACTAAATTTCATATTCTCTCTTTTTTAACTAAGATGGCCAGTTTCTTAGCCCAACTTACTGAATTGTCCATGCTTTCTGCACCACCTTCGTGGCTACTCTGTCCCATTGCAAGAGCTCCTAGAAGGATTGGGTCTGTTTCTGTTCCATTCGTCTAACCTGGGCCAAAACATACCCTGTCTTATTTGCTATTGAATTAAAATAAGCCTTGGTATCAAATTCTATGAGTCTTTCCTTACCTTCACATTGTTTTTCTTCAATATCACCTTTACTTTATGCTTCCAAAGCTTTTAGACACAGCTGGTCATTGACACAACTCTAAGCCAACTAGATTCACTTACTTCCAAATTAAGTATGATGTTTTTTGGTTTTGGTTTTTTGGTTTTGTTTTTTGAGAGAGAGACACACAGAAAGGGACAAGTGGTGGGGAGGGGCAGAGAGAGGGAGAGAGAGAGTATCTCAAGCAGACTCCATGCTGAGCACAGAGCCAGGCGCAGAGCTCGGTCTCATGACCCTGAGATCATGACCTGAGCTGAAATCAAGAGTCATATGCTTTACTGAGCCACCCAGGTGCCCCTAAATGTGATGTTTTCCATGGAAATGATTTATAAGCAGTGGAGTGCTATGCAGATTTAAGTTGTGAATATTCACATTGTGCAAGTGTTCTGATTTATGTGGATTAAAGAGCATTTTATGTATTCCATGTATCTACGAGTATGTAACTTGCTTACAAGTAAAGAAATATGGCTTGATTTTTTATTACTTTCTCTCCCTCAAGTCACAGAGCCTGTGGGTGCTCAGTAAATCTTGTCTGTGTGGAATCCTCGGTCAGGCTCAAGGCAGACCTGTTAGACGTTTCTGTTTTTTTTTTCCTAACTCTTCCTTCATGTATCACCATCCTTTTGAGGTGAGGGCAAGATATTTTTGCTTTTTTTTTCTTTTGAGAAGTACTGGACACACAGAGTCTTTAATAAAATAATGCCTCTTTCTGCTAGACAGAAGCAAGACAGATTTCAACAGGAAGAATGTGATAAAAATGACTTCAAGTTTAAAATTTAATCTCCCACTGATTTGATAAGACTGTTTGCTAAATGCACGAGAGTATTCCATTTGCTTTTACCATTGATTTCCACGCATTTGAAATTTCATTTCACTTTGAAAGTCTTTAGGAAGCTTTATGATGTAGTCCTGAAAATGGGGTAAGTTCAGCAACTTTCACGTTACAAGAATTGTCATTTTGTTCTCCCATTTATTCAGCCAGCCTTTGGGCTTGATGCTCTAGTAGGTGCTTGCTCAGAGATCAGTTGGGCATGCTCCCGGCACTCACAGATCTTACATCCATCAGGAGTAACAGATGTCCTCGAATTCCTGAGGCAGTGTGTCAACGAGGAAAAGTTAAATGAACTCAGATAGGAAAAGTCACATCTGACTGGAGTGACTCATTCATTTCTTCATCAAACAAGCCTTTATTGAGTTTCTGCAAGTGCCACGCACTGCCTAGGGGGAACCTCCAGAATGAGGTGGAAGCAAGCAGCCTCTGCCCTTGGAGCCCATGGTTTGCTTGGGAAGACGGACATTAAGCCAGGAATTTTAGGTCCTTGAGCAGACAAAGGAGGAGTAGAGAGTGTGGTGGCACATGGGGCCGAGGGATCTAATGTAACGGGTTAATGGGGGTCTCCCTGGGGGAGATGGCATCTGCTGTGCGTCTTGACAAGTGGGCGGCAGTGGACAGTTGGTGGTAGGAGAGAGGGGCCCAAGCCCAAAGCCAAGGAGTGTGTGGGGAGGGGAAGGAGCAGTGACTTGCTGGATGTGACCTGACCCGCCCAGGAGGACTTGACTGGTCACCTTCCTGTGTCATGGAATACTCATTGTCTTCGTCATCACGATGCCAAACTGCACTTGGGCTAAGACCCATGGTTCGTCTGGCTCCTCTATACTGTAGCTTATTTGTTTTTTGAACTTACGCTCATCTTGTTTTTGTTGGTAAGTTCTGCTGTTCAATCTGTCAGTATCTTTAGAGGCACGCATTCTCTCATCCTGCCTGTCCCTTCAGCTTCAGGAAGCGTCGTGCTTCACTCGGGCGCCAGGGAGAGCGCTGTCTAGCAAAAGGCCGAGGACACACCCGTCAGGAGCCTCCTTCCTGGTTGACGTGGATTAACCACCTTGCTTTGGTGGAATCCATCAGAAAGCTGGTGATCCACCAGTCATTATTTCTCCAAGTCATTCCATGTACCAACGAGAAAACCTTAGTGTCTTTCTGAAGACCAGAGATACGTTTTCTCCCTCATCCACCTGTCTGGTAACCTCCCCCCGAAGAGAAGGAACTCAGCTTACATTTAGTACAACTCTGTGGTTATCGGTGATCCCACCTTCCTAACATGTTCCCCACCCGTGCCCTCAGGTCTCCTCGCCTGTTGTTTCCAGAATCCTTCAGAAACCACCAGGAGTGGGTCTTCCAGGACTGGTGGCTACGCTGTGACCCAGTGGTAAGCCTGGGTGAGTGGTTACAAGCCACAAGTGTGCAGGTCACCTGGGCCACGCCTGTACACCTGCCCCCCAGCCAGCGCCTGAGCTGGACGATGTGTCACCGGGCAATGGTAGACGTGGAGTCCGACAGGGCTGAGTCCAGTCTGCCAGGAAGAGTATAGGGTGGAAGGGAACTCAGAAGGGAGATAGAAGAGAGAAACGCTGGGTGCTCATCCAGAGAAAGCCCTGCTGTTGCCTGGACCGCTGCAGAATCCTGCAGTCAGGACAGGATTTCTCTCCCCTGCTTCCATTCCTCCAAAGAAAACAGGCTTCCTTCTCCTGACGCAAGAGGAAAGAATGTTGTATAAACAGAGACACTTAGAACCAAAATGTTTAGAGCTTTTACCCACACAAACCACCCATGATTTAGTTTGTGATGAGCAGATTCCAGGTTGTTTAACCAAAATTCTTGAAGTTCAAAGGGTCATCTGATTCCAAGTTCTCCATCCAGAACCAGCTTCGAAATCACATTAGCTCAGGACGCCTAGCCTGACTTCCCATTTCTTTGTTGCCCCTGCCTGTCAACATTGTTGAGAATCCAGTCTTAATTTTGCAAACCATTTCATCCATCTCTAAGCATCTCTATGTTGTTCCTGTAAGAGCATAGATGCCTGTGAGAAAATTACAACATGGTCCGTCTGCCCCGTGGTCATTTGTAGGGACCCTTCCCTGCACACAGGGCCGAGGAGGAGGAGGAGGACAAGGACAAGGATGATCCTCAGCAGCCAAGCTGCAGGGGGCAGGGATCAGCAAACACAGCTCCTCCACCTGGTTTGGCCCGAGATGCCTTCATCTCCCCCTTCTCTCCCTCTCCCTCCTGAGAAGTGTCTTGTTTACTTTCTGCCTGTGAGGTGAGGAATAAGGGGAGATAATAGCCACAATTATGGTTGTCAAGCGCCCATGTAAAAGCGAACCGGGGCCCCACTGCTGCTGGAGATGTCTCCGGGACCTCGCCCGAACCCATTTACATGGGAACAGAGTGGAACATTTTAATAGAGGAAGACAAATACCATTTGCACAAAAGCTCTGCCTGCTGCATGATTGCAGTGGTTCGATGAGGAGCAGCCACGTGCTCCAGATCCATCGAGAGGAGCGGGTGATGCCGCCAGGGACGAGCAGCGCCCGCAGCACACGGGCTAGCCTCGGCTCTGGACACCTGCCTCTCCTCCCCTGCCCTGGAGCCATGCCCCCGGGGGGCATTTCTTGACCCTTTCTGACTCCCAATTTGTTTTTGGTTTTTGTTTTTGTTTTTTCTGTCTCCCAATTTGAAAGCAGCATTTCCATGCTACTGATTAAATCCAGAGAAAAGGAAATGAAAATTTTGGTTATGCCTTCCTCATCTGTTTGAGCTACAGGCTTGCACATCGGCAAGATTGCCGCAGTTCCTCTCCAAGACCACTGGCATTTTCACATGACTTCCCCTCATGTACTGAATATCTCTGTGCACCATCGTCCCCCTCGGTGTTCTGTCCAGAGGATGAGAAATTCTTTCTTCTCTCCCTGTCACTGTCCCCTTGGCCCAGCAGCCCATGTGTGTCCCCCACCCACTGGACACTCCAGGATGCTGTCTCTTCAGCATCTCCTTGCCGGGCTCCGGGGCCTTGCTGGAAGCATCCAGCTTACCCCATGGTCTCAGCCGCTGCTTGGTTGATTGGTCGGTCTCCTGCATTCAGCACCCCCTCCCTTCTCAGACAGGGCATATCCACCTGCTGATGTCATCCTCTTCCACTTCAGCCCAACCCGCACCTTCCAGAATGGCAGGTAGCCCCTGGCCTTTGAACGCCTCACTTCCCTTAGCATGTGTCTGAGGCCCACTTCTCGGACCCCTGCCTTGCCCGCCGTGGGCACGCCGTCTTGCTTCCTGTCCTTCCTCCCTGAGCCCTCACTCTGTCTACTTTCCACCCGCTCGTCCTTCCCTCGGTGAGCGTGGGCAGGCTCGTGTGTGGCTGTGGTCTTGCTCGCAATGTCTGTGCACCATCATCCAGCCTTCTCTGGGGCTTCACCCAGCACCACAGGGAGAATTTCCACATTCCCCCAAAGTCTCCCCTTCCTCCTTTACGTCTCGGTCTGTATGTGGCCTGGCCCTTCCCCTGGTCGGAGGAAAAGTCTGCGTCGGGAATCCTGCACACTTCTCTCCTATCCCCAGATCCAGGTGTGCTCACCCAGTCTTCACCAAGAAACCTGCATCTCCCCGCTCCCCACCTTCCCTCTCTGGTCCTCTCCTTGTGACCTTCCCCATGGCCTGCAACCCCAGCCTTGAGGTTTCTCTGCTTTCCAAACCATCCTGCACACCAATTCCAGAGTCGTGACCCTGGCATCCTGGTCAGTTCACAAATTCTAAACCCATTGAAAAGCCTTTCCCTGTAAGGTCAGATGTGGTTACTGTTGAAGGATTTCTGTAGCCAGGTCCTGGTCTGTACTTGCAGGCTTATCTTTTTTTTTTTTTTTTTTTTAAGATTTTATTTATTTATTCAAGGGAGACAGACAGAGAGAGAGAGAGAGAGGCAGAGACACAGGCAGAGGGAGAAGCAGGCTCCATGCCGGGAGCCCAATGCAGGACTGGATTCCAGGACTGAGCCGAAGGCAGAGGCTCAACCACTGAGCCACCCAGGTGCCCTGTAGGCTTATCTTTTTAAAGCATTCTAAAATTGATTGAATAGCATTCCCATAAATTCTACAAGAAAGCCCACTTCTGGAGATCTCGATCTGCAATTGGCTTGGATTAATTTGTCTCATCAGACCGGCCAATTAGGGATCCTGTTTGTTGATTTGGCAATGATCAACTGAAGGGAATTCCCTCCACTTAGTGGTGAGTTCTTCTTCCTTCCTATGGATCTTTCTACCTGCCCTGGTCAGTTAGCAGGTCACATGGTACAGAATGGCTCTCCAGATGGTGCCCTGGAGCACGTGGGGCAGGTTTTCCCAAGAACACAATGTCCTAGAAGTGTGGGTCTCACTGTGGTGAGTCAGACACACAGGTTTTTGTGCAGTAATTAGGATGACTAGAGGTTATTAATGATACAAATACGTGCCTGCAAATCAATGGCAAAGAAGAGCCAGCGTCCTATATATTCAGTGAGGGAGAGGGGTGTGCAGCACACCCAGCTGGGGAGCGAAGTCCAGGGCACGGGCCCATCTGGGCATACCTGGCATGTGACCTGCCTCCCCCGGCAGCTTGCCTGCAGCTGAACCCAAGGTTTCTGGAATTATGAGAGAGCATCACAGAGCTGTAGAGTAGATAGTCCGTCTCAGCCAACCTCTTCATGTCCTGGTGAGCAAGCCTGGACCAAGGACTTTGTCTGAGCTCATAGAAGTCGTCAAACTTAAAGCCAATGCCTGAATCCCAGACCCAATGGCCAGATTTCCCTCCATTATATTATTTTGCCCTTTTCAGGCAAAATAATTGGTTCTGTCGGTGAAGCATCTGCCTTCAGCTCAGGTCATGATCCCAGGGTCCTGAGATCCAGTCCTGCATTGGGCTCCCTGCTCAGTGGGGAGCCTGCTTCTCCCTCTGCCTCTGCCTGCCACTCCCCATGCTTGTGTTCTCTCTGTCAAACAAAATTTTTAAAATCTTTAAAAATAGAATTATGAGGAGAATAAATAAAAGTTAAAAAAAAACTAAAATAATCTGAAATCTCCTCCTCCAAAGCAACAACTGTCTAATTTCTGCTGTGGCTGCTCTGGTCCTGCCCCATGTATACATATGAGCAGCTGTTAAAAAATGTAATCACATTCTGGAAACTGCTTCACAATCTGCTTTTGTCTCTTACCAGTATATTTTCAGCATTTTTTTCTATGTCATTAAACAGCCCACATACTAAAAAATAATGGCCATACATCAAAAAGAGGCTTTATTTTTCTTTTTTTAAACATTAAATGCATTTCTATTTTTAAAAATATTTTATTTATTTATTTGACGGGGAGGTGTGTCACAAGCAGGGGGAGGGGCAAAGGGAGAGAGAGAAGCAGACTCCCACAGAGCAGGGAGCCCCATGTGGGGCTTGACCCCAGGACCCCGGGATCATTACCTGAGCTGAAAGCAGACGCTCAGCCAACTGAACCATCCAGGTCCCTACTTCTATTTTTATATTATTAAAAACACTATGATGAACAGTTGTGACCATGAATTGTCCATGCATCTTTTATTTTCTTAGGATAAATTCTGAGCAGTGGAACCGTGAGGTCAATTGTACCAATAAAAGCTGTTCCACACATTTACCACAGTATTTTCTGAGATTTTTACCTTCCTGTTCTCTCAGAATCCTCATGTCCTATTTTATTACTTGTAGTAATTTGACATGTTAAAAATGATAAATTGTCTGTTTTTAAGTACCAGCAAGTCTGAAACTTGTTCATACACTTATTATTATTCATCAGTGTTAATCTCTGTTTGGTTCTTTGCCGCTTTTATTTGAGCCATTTGTCTTTTTCTTATTAATTTGTAAGAACTCAAAATAATAATTTGTAAGAACTCTTTACATATTAAGAATGCCAGCAACTTGCCTTTGCAATTTTTTTTTTAGCCAGTTTGCCTTTTTCCTTTTTGTATGGAACGTTTTGATATAGGTAAGTTTCAAAGTTTAATGCAGCCAAATTTATAAATCATCTCCACCGTGACTTCATTTGCTTTTGTACCTAGAGGAGAAAGATCTGCATCTCTCTGGGATTCAGAGACGCTCATCTGTAGTTGATCTGGTTACACGGTAATTTCACACTCGGTACTTCATCACTGTGACTCCAGATGACTGTGTCGAGTTGCAGCAGCATCTTTATTGGAAACAGCTGCTCAGCCACAGTTTTAAAAGCTACTTTTTGTCCTTTGCTTTTTCCAAATAGCCTCAGATTTACTTTACTTTCTACTCTAATCTGTTCCCTACCAGTCTACCCTCCTGCTCTTTCCTTCTCTTCCTGCACTAGGATAGCCTTCTTTAAACTACTTCCCTTCCAAAGGCTTCAATTTTTTTTTTTTCAGGATCCAAAACTACACTTTGGGATGTGATTGGAATTAAAATAAACCCATCAGTTATCCAGGAAAATTAGCTGTTAAGGCCCCCTGAGTTCTCCTCTGAGCTCCCGTCTGTCTGTCTGTCCTAGGCCGTGATCCGCAGCTCTGCCCTCGGGCCCCCAGCCCTGTGCCTCTCATCTGATTGCCCTTCCGCTCCGGGACTTTTTCATACGGCCCGTACGAGTGATCAGCTCAGATTCCGAATGCCTAAAATATCTTTGTTTTGCCCTCTTGTGTGATTAATATTGCAGCTAGATGTTGACTTGGAGGCTCAAAATACTTTTCCCTCAGGATTTCGTGCAGATGCTGTTTTTGCTCTCGGGTATGTAATGATCCTTTGTTACTGGTTCATACTTATGAATAAATGAATATAATTAGGTTAGGGTGCTGATATGGCCTCTCCTCTCAACCAACCTATTCTTTCAATAAGGAAGGACATGTCCAAGGGCAGTGTTTCTGTAGAAGGCAAGGCCAGGCAGCAGGTGGGGCGGGGGCTCCCCAGGTAGCCAGGTAGGACAGCCTCCTTCCCTTGAAGGCAGCTGCTCGGGTGGAGTCCCCTCCCACTGCGCCACCTGTAGGCCATCCCTCACCCCCTCCCTCCTTCCTTTCTGTGCCTCTCTCCACTCCAAATCCCATGTAGTGACAGACGCTACAGCAAGTTGTGATTTGCTTCCCTCTTTATCAGGCGTTATAGGGGAGTGTTCAGAAACATTGACTCTGGGTCCTGGGTTCAGATTCTAGCTCCTCACTTACAGTAAGTTACTTCAGTTCCCTTGTAGAAAGTTGTGTTCATTGGCTGGAACCTGTAAAGCCCAGGGTGTGGGACCAGGCACAGCACAGGCCTGCTGGGGGTCAGCCGCTACAGGGAGTGTGCCACGGCCACACACCACATTCCTTCTTTCCCTGGGGAGCACTTTTCTGGCCTCTGGGGGAAGCCACACTGCCGTGATGCTTTCTCTGTGGGGCCAGGAAAGTATCCTGTGGATCTCCCCGTGGCATGTGCTTGCTCCTTGTGATGGTCGTTGGGAAACAGCTCCCGGGGGGATCCCTGGGTGGCTCAGCGGTTTAGTGCCTTCGGCCCAGGGCGTGATCCTGGAGTCCTAGGATCAAGTCCCACATTGGGCTCCCTGTGTGGAGCCTGCTTCTCCCTCTGCCTGTGTCTCTGCCTCTCTCTCCCTGTGTCTCTCATGAATAAATAAATAAAATCTTAAAAAAAAAAAGAAAGAAAGAAAGAAAGAAAGAAAGAAAGAAAGAAAGAAAGAAAGAAAAGAAAAGAAAAGAAAAGAAACAGCTCCCGTCCTGCTGATTTGTGACATCCGCTTCCCCAACCAGCTGGTCCCATCGTTTTTCCGCCTTGCAGGATTTCAGCACACCTTTCAGTCCTCCCTGCATCCTGGCTGGTTGTGCAGCAGGGCGGTGGGGTCATTGTTTATTAAACAAATCTTCCATAGTTTCCTCTTTGCTCTCTGAGCTCAGAGCTATTTCTGGGTCACAGATGCCGTCTGTTCCTTGCAGGTACGAAGGATTCACTGTCGTGTGGGTTCAGCTCACTTTGGGTTTGGTTATTATAACTGTGCTTAGTGGCCTTAATTGTATGATATAGGCCAACCCAGAAGTGGTCATGACGGGTCACTGTGGGTTCTGGAGTCCTGGTGATGGTTAGCGATGGCTCGCGTTTGCTTCATGTGAGATTAGTGTCCTGTGGCCGCTGTAACCAGCTACTGCAGACCCAGGGCTTACGGCAGAAATCTGCATCCTCTGAGTCTGCAGGCAGGAGTCTGACATCAGGGTGTCCACGAGGCTGTGCTGTCTTCAGAGCCCATGGCGGGGGGTCTTTCCTCACCCCCTCCACCTGCTAGGGGCTCCAGCCATTCCTGGGCTTGTTCCCTCTGACCTCTGTCTCACCATTCCAGGGTGCCATCACCTGTGTGCTATCTTCCCATGACCTTCTTACAAGGACACCAGCACATTGGATTAGGGCCACCCTACTACTGCATGACCTCACATTACATTTGCAATGACCCCATTTCCAAATAAGCTTTCCTCCACCTCTTGACATCACTCAGAGTGGCCTTCTGCACTCTGTGGAAGAAGAAGACATGGTTGGTGTCTCTGCCAAGCCCTGACACTGGCTTTCTTTCTACAGTCTCCATGTATTAAAGATTAAAGTGGTCAGTCTCAGGTGCTCCATGCCCTGGAACAGGGTCTTCTCTTTTCCAGATCTGAGGGAATTTGGGGTCACATCCAGGGATCTGTAAGATAATCTTAAACTGATGGGTTTTCCTGCTGGATACCTTGATGGCATTCCTACCAGTGTTGGGAGGTCCTTGCCCCTCCAAGTCCATTGGCGTGGAAGCAGGTAACTCACTCTTCTGATCTCATTTCCCACTCTTTCCAAGCATGATACAGAAAGTAAAAACAACCGAAACAACAACCAAGAAAAGAAGCCTGCTCTAATCACAAAGGCTTGGTCTTTGCTGCTCGATGATGCTGGCTTGCTCCAGCCACAGTCTTTGGCCTGAGCTGCTCTGGCCCACCTTGAACGCCCTGCCCTCTCCCCACCACAATCTTTGAATTCCCTAAAGTGCCCCCACAGCCTCCTGGAAGCGTGCCCTTCTTAGGCCAGCCCCACTCCTCCTCTGACCACTGTAGCTCTCATTGTCCCCTGCATCCCACGCAGCATGTCCCAGGCCTTGGGTGTCTCGTTGGGGGAATATATGACCTCATCTCTCCCGTAGACTACAAGTTTCCCTCCACTCTAGTCACATTAGGACAGTTTAGTGTACACTGTATACAAACTAAGGGAGTTAGACATTTTGAAACTGTCTCTAACAGATACAGTTTGGGCGTAAACATTCCGTGAAGGTCCTTCGAGACCGCGATCACATGCTCCGCCTTAACCAAGAGATGCTGGGGGCGCAAGTGACATGTCCCTCCAGCACAGCACTACTTGTCACCCCCTTTCTGCTGAAGCCAGGATTAAAAGCTGAAACTGCAGGGTTTCCAGTCGCATAATGTACCTTTAGGCACTTACGTTCCCTGACTTTAAAAAAAGAAAAAAAGAAAAGGCTAGACCAAAATACTAAAGACAGAAGGGCATTGTTAATGCAGCTTTTCCATAAAACTTGAGTCATTTCAACTGATTTCTAGAGGAAAGGCGCAGCCCCTGTGTCAGGAAGAGAGTGGCTCTGTATCTACCCCCCGGAGGCCAGGTCATCGGGCCGGCGAGTCAAGTGGCTGAGTTTTCAGTTCCAGGGTGAGTCGGTCCTGGTAATAATTTAGAACATGTGTTCCCAAAACCACATACTTGGCCGGGTAGCTCCACAGACTCCTGCCGCCCATCCTTTTCCTTTCTTCATGTGAAAATGAGCAGAGGCAGGCAGGAGAGCCCAGAAGGGCCTGGGATGCGCTCCGTTCTTGCTGAGAGGTCAGGCTGACTTCTTTCCACACTGGCTGTTAAACGTAATGGACTTTCGCCAGTGGTGGGAGGCGACTGGCCCCATGGCCAGTATTTTCAGTTTGGTCTGACCATCTGTTTCCAGAAAGCCTGAGCCTGGGCACCCACCCCCCTTTTTTTTAAGCGCCTAGCTTTTGAAAAAGTGGTGACAACTCGAGATCCCGGGAGGTACGTTACTAATTTCAGCTATGATTCATCAAAGGCTTAGAGCTTTTTTCCTCTTGTTCTGCAGAAGGCCCACTCCCTGGCCACCCACCACCTAGATTCCCTGAACCACCCACGCCTCCCCCTCTCAACGTGGAGGCAGGCCTGAGAAAGCTATTGTAATTCCTTTCCCAGTGACTTGAGCGGAGCGCCAGGAGTCACCCCGCGATTCTGTAGATGGTCCCCAGCAGTCACGTTGACAGCAAACCAAGCACGTTTCCCAGCCCCGGGCTGAATGTGTGTAGCTTTGTTTTTATGAGGGTGTGGGTACCTCTCCTGCCCTCCCGGGGCCCGGCCCCCATCACCAGGGCTGCAGTGGAAAGCCCAGGCTCCGGGATATTCCTCAATCACCCCAGCAGCAGAGTTGACAGTTGTGGGAATGGAGATCTCAGGATCCAGTCTGCCGGTGACTGTTTTTCTGTAGGAATATGAACTACATGCATGCAGAGCTGCGGGTCCCCAGATGGAAAACCGCTCGCATGCTAAGCACAGCAGCCTGGCCGGACAAGAGGAAGGAGACATGCAGAACTTCCCTGGAGCTGAGAGCATCTCGGCTGTGTGTAGGGTCCACAGCTCTCAGCCTCTGCAGAGGAGGCCAGTGACTTGCTCTTTCTGCCCTCATTTTTCTGACCAGCTACCATGCAGCAAGGCTTATAGATGACAATTGGAATATTTCTTTATTCCAATATTTATTTTTTTTACCTAATCCACAAAACTATCTTACTGTAAATATTATCATCCACATCGTCCTGGAGAGGAGGAAAGTTCGAGGGAGGCTAGCCAGTTTACTCAAGTTCCCATGGCCAATAGATGGTAGAGGTGAAGGTCTTTAGCTCAGACCATTTGATCTGGAGACTAGGTTTCATCCAGAGTGAAAACACCTCTGGGTCCTGGTCCCAGGACTCACACACACGTATATGTACACGGGTACATGCACATATGATGTTTCCATAAGTAGATTTGATTAGGCTGCACCCTGAGTGTGGGGCAGACTTTTGGAGGTCTCTGTCCCTCTTTCCAAACCTCATCCCAAAAGCAGCCTCAGGTGGAGCATGAGTGGTTGGTGCTAGGACCTGACTTTTCCAGCAGGGGCACTCATTGGACTTAGGGTGGTTTAAATTGGGGAGTAAAATGAAAGTACCTCCTCTTTCTTTAGAAGTCCAGATTAGTTCATGGGATTAACATCCTTTAACCACCGTGAATGAGTGGAGAGTCAGCAGGCAGAGGGTTTTCGGACTCACTCCTCAGGACACTCAGACAGGACAGGGAGTGGGCTCTTCCCAACACTGCAGCATTTGTGAAGTTGTGCCACACATGACACCATCACCACCATTCAAGGCAGGAGACTGTCAGACAGTTGAAAATTCCGGTATGACCAAACCTCCGGTTTTAGCATCTCAAGATTTTTTTTTTCCAGAGATTCAGGCCTTCTTATATATTACATTCATTTATGATGATTTGCTTTCTTGGTCCCCTTCTACAGAAGCACAAACTTTTCCAAGGAGGATATTATAGTATTGTGTCCAATTTTCAGGAATAATCATGATTATATTTATGACAGTAACCGGTTGAGGGTCCCTCTACCCGGAGCCGCAGAACGAGTGTTCTGCATGTGTCTCACGGTTACCAGCCCAGGCAGGGTCATCCCATAGTACACGCAGGGGAGAATGAAGTCGAATAAGCTGCCCGACATCATGATTAGAGTTGATTTTGGTGATGCATCCCCTTGCTTCTTCGGGGCTTTGCCTCGGGCCAGTGCTGCGTGCAGGCTTCAGGGTCAGGCTGACCCAGCGGCTCTCGGGGGCTCCAGACTTTGTTGGTGTTTTAGTGCAGCAAGCTGGTGAAAGGCAAATTCATTTCTTGCTCCGGCATCTGTCCAATGTCAGTGCTCCTGGACAGAGGCCAGTTTTCTTCCACATGGTGAGCTGGGTTCCGGCCTGCACCCACCCCAGAGCCTGGACGCCCCTGTACTCTGGTTGCAGGGAGAGGGACTGGAGGGGTCAGTGGCTGCCTAAAGGTACACCACTGCTCTCCTTCCATTGGCCAGAGCCAGGCACGTGACCTTCCCTGACACAAGGGATGCTGGGAAATGTAGTCCCGGCTGGGGTGGCCAGGGGAGCATCTCTGTTCACGGGGGTCCTAAGGCTATTTGACTCCATGTGTAACTGATTTACACTAAATCTGGCGTGACTTCAGAATAACCCTCGGTAATTCTGTGGAGTGGTTCCGTAGGCCTTATTAAGAAAACCTTTTGATAGCATCGCTGGTTCTCTTGAACGTTAGAAAACCCGCCTGGGCAGGTGCATGCAGTTATAGATAAATTTCAGAATTAGGCTCTGTGCTTAGATGGACAGCTGGCCGCAGTGGAGGCCTGTAACCAAGTCCACACAGGTGGGTGAGCAATGCTCAGCTCCTCACCGCCCAAAGGAGAACATCCCAAGTAAGCAGCTCAAGGGAATGACATCCTGGGTGGAGGGGGGGGTCCTTGATTTCCAGGCCCCCGTTTGCTCACCACCCTCTCCCTGCCCCCAGTGCTGTAGCTGTCAGGACACCCCAGGCAATCAGAGAAATGTGTTGCCTATGATCTTGCCTCAGAGCCTCAGCTCTCAGCCCCCCTTGGTTGCCCACACTGGTCCCCATGAGTGCACCTGGCGCCCGAGGGCGGCCCTGGGCCCACAAGCCTGCAGGTTTCCCCGCCTCAGTTGCCGTGGTAGAGATGTGCTGTGTGCTCTCCAGGCACTGTGATGCGCCACCCCTTCCGATGCTCCTAAAATACCCCCAGATCCCATGTGTGTGGTCGTTGTGGTCCCCCTAAGCCCCTCACGCCCCCTACACCTTTCCGGGTTTCTGCACCAATATCACCTTTCTAATAGATCATTCATGATCTGCTCAGTGAGAAAGGAATCCTATTGGAATAATTTCTGTGTTCACAGCTCTTCAAAGCATTTATTTACGGAAAACTTGGCAGGGCAGCACAGCTCTCTTGTCTCATGTAAACTTTCAGCTGGAATATTATAAAATAAGATGGATCACCACCCATCTTCTTGGGTATGAAGGTGAACAAACGGGCACAGTATATGACACAGTGTGTCCCTCACACACCGGAGATCAGTGTAACATCCACCCAGCGCCCAGGCGTTTTTTGTTTACAGACCGTGTTTCTTGGCACAACTCTATAACCTGGCCATAAAAATGTACATTTTTATTGGCACTTAATTGGAGTATCTCTGTCACTGCTGGGTGAGCTTACGCAGGTACTACAAATAGAACTAACGTATTGACTGCCTTTCACGGTGAGCTGTCACCACCAGTAACAGAGCCTGTACGTTTATGAAAGCAAAATGCTGTAGAAAAATATGAAAACCACCAGATTTGCACATTTCTTCTTGTGCATTCACCGCTTTGCATGGTGCTTCTTGGGTAGAGATGAGCCTGACAAAACATCCACACTGTCCCAGGAAAGAAAGCCCAGAATCTTGTGATATTTGCTGCCTCTCTTGACTATCAGAGCTTTGAATAAGCATCTCAAAGGAATGTGATGGGTTTAAGTATTTTTTTTTTGGACATATTGCAAATCAACTCATGTAAATGTTTCTCAGGAGCATCTCTGTTGCCCTGTCTGGGTGGTGGAGGGAGGCTATGTAGGCAGGCTTGCCCACGTGTCCATGCCGCCCCAACCTTGCTAAGGAAAATGTGCAGGACACTCAGGCCTTTCATAACCAGCTTCTAACAACTGGTTTTCCCCTCTGCGCTCTTTGAACTTGTACAAGGATCTCATGAGATGTTTAGTCACTAAGCTATGCAGGAGACCAAGCGGAAGGAGTCATTTTTGAAGGGCAGAGGTGACAATGTGACCGTCTTGCCAAGATGTGGGTGTGTGGCCCCTGGTGACGGACGCTGGACATCAGGACCACAGATGAGGGCTGGGTGCTTTCTAGACAATCATGATTTTAGTGCTTTTAGCCCACAAACAGCAATTTGGAAGTTTCCAGGAACTAATTATGTGTAATATAAACATGAAACTTTGAAAAACATGCAAATTTAGAATAAAATTTATCAAATTGCTTTATCTTAATTAGAACTGATGTTAAAACAACCATTTTGTTTTTCCAAGTTAAGTGTCGGTATGTCCTGTAATTCTGTTTTCCCCTAGTGATTTTTCTTTTATAAATAAAAAAAGTCAATGAATTTCAAAGTAGGAGAAAACACAGAGGATAAAAATATACTGAGGCATTTTTCCTAAACCTTCAAATTATTATCCACCCCAAATTAACAAAAAAAAATATTTAAGTTTTAAAACCAGCTTATTATTACATTGCTGTATTTTATGGCTTTTCCTATTATTCAAGAAGTGTTTTTCCTCCCCTGTAACTTGGATGCCTAATGGCATCCCTTACATAAGAGCCTCTAAAAGCTCTTCTCAAATATTCCGGCTTCCTCAGTTAAGATGGAAATCACATCTAATGTTTTTAATAATGGATATTTTATTACCATCTGCATATTTTTTAGCACTTTTTTCCATAGAGAATATATAAATGCCTTTCACATTTTATGTTTATGTTATGCAATGAATATGGTAAAAATAAAATGCATACTACAAAACTTGCACTAAAAAATAACTCCCACTGATCCATAGAAGTTGTGAAATACAGTTTGTTCTGGGGAGAGGACTGCATACGCGTCGACACCCGCTTAGCGAGGGCCCTGGCAACGGGCTGCTGGACCAGTCCATACAATGGCTTAGGGGATGGTGGTTTCAAAGCCTTTCACTCTCCCTTGAAGTTTGATTTTGTTGAATGAAGTTTGCACCCCCAGGGGCACCTGGGTGGTTCAGTGGGTTAGGTGTCTACCTTCAGCTTGGCTCATGACCCCAGAATCCTGGGATCAAGCGCCACATCGGGCTCCCTGCTCAGTGGGGAGTCTGCTTCTCCCTCTGCCCTGCTTGGGTGCTCTTGCTCTCTCTTTTTCATAAATAAATAAAATCTTTAGAAAAAAGCACAAAGCCCGCACCCCCAGAAGCCAACCCAATAGATCCAGATAACCTTTGGAGGCACTGAACGTGCATCCTCCTGCGTCCTGTGTGCTGTGCACACATCTGCCGCATGTGCTTTCATCTGGGCCGCACCTGCTCAGCTGAGATTCGGGTGACAATTTCTAGGGGCTTTCGTGCGCATCTGGCAGGGTTGGGGGTGCTTCAAATAGAAAGGAAGAGTTCGCAGTGACGCCCCCGACGCCCCACCATCGAGAAGCGGGCCTCGACTGTGGCCTGACATCTGCTGTGTCTGTTCTGGGGTGTGTGGGAATAACTGAATCCCACCCTGGGGGTGAGAAATGCTGAGAGGGGACATCCACCGCCTCTTCAGGGCAGGGACGATGGAGCATCTGGGGCGGAGTCCGGGTGGAGATAGTCCTGGGGGCGCATCGGGTGGGGCACAGGACAGCAAAGTTTTAGTAATGAGCAAAGGAGGGAACTCCAAATGTGGACTGGTGTTTGAGTGGGTTTTCAAATCGAGAATGTAGGCAGTGTGTACACCCAAGTAAGAGAGCTTTCGTTGCTCTGAAAGTTTGCTGTCTGCACTCCTTCTCCCCAGCAGACTTCCCATCCTCACCCAGTCCTGGGGGGCTGGGGGGAGGGGGCATTGGGACAGGGACCTGGGTGGAAGGCACCTGCCTTGACCCTGCCATCTATCTTGGTGGGAAATCACTGGGGAATGAGGTGGAGAGCATGGGGAAGAGCGGGCCACAGGAGATGTCATGACAAAACAAATCATAAGCCGTTATGGTCCAGAGTTTAACTTCACTGTTTCATATTTTTAAATCTTTTCTCTGGTGCCTGAATTTTGCATTCACGGCTTTGAGTGGCAGTACCTGTTGCTGCTGGAGTCCGTTTTCAGCATCCAGAGATGCTAGTGCAGAAGCAGCCCCAGGGTACACACAAGGTGGGGGGGGGGGCGGGGGTTAAAGTACTTGCTCTGACTTAATTTGTTAGTTTAAAATCTTTCTTATCTCGGAGCTCCTCCTCCTCATTCTCAGTGTTTTACTAAGAATCTTACCTTTTACAGTGATAAAAGTTTTATAAAGTCTACTCTTTAGGTATTTTGCTACTTCAGAAAGTCCTGCTTTTCGAGCCTCCTGATGAATGATCACAGTTTTCCAGAAATTATTTGTATGGTTCCTGTTTCCATTTCACCCTTGTACTTGTACAAAGTTTCATGTACTGCACTCCTGCGCTCGGCCCTGGCAGGTGTAGCATGGAAGGAGCGAGGATCTCCCTGCCCTGATAACCTGCCCAGGTAGCAGAGATCCGTAACAACCTGTCACCATGCCTCAGGGTTTCTGGATTGTGGTGACTAAAAATGGTTTTATTTGGAATTTATTAGAACTGAATACCTTTTGCCTTTGAATTCTTTAAGGTGTTTTTTTTTAATTCTCTTTAATATTATTTCAAAATTGGGAATGTCCCAGACTGCTTCCCTTCCCAGCTTGTTGATTCTGGAGTGGAACACACCATCTCAGGCTCTGCAGGAGAACTTCAGTATTTACCCAAGGACCAGGGGTCCTAGAAGGCCACTAGACCAGGACGGTCAATCAGCAGCCCCGCGGTGTCCATGTAACAAAAACTCTTGTGGGTTTTACAGAGACAGGCTCTCTCCGGATCAGCCAACCACACAGGTGACGCAGGGGCGCCTGGGCACCTTCCCTGCAGGAAATTTATTCCTGGCTTTTCTGTTGTCCCACGTTTGAACAGTGAGCACTCCGTGTCAGCAGCAGGATGCTGCACGCGGTGTGCTGTCCTGAAGCAAAACAGGAGAAGGGCCCCTGCCAGCTTGTCACTCTCCTTTGCCACCCATCCGGGTCCTCGGTGCTGCAGAGTGGCATTCTCCCCACATACATGGACCTTGCAGTTCAAAAGGAAGAAACCAGAGTCAGGTGGCGCCCATCCAGCACAGAGTGACTCCCATAAAAGGCGATGAGCAGCTGGGCTCTGCAGGATGGCCTTATGTCCTAAATGGACTGTGTGTCTGGGGCTGCCCACACCCCACAGAGGGAGGGGCACTTGCACGGGTTTCCTGGGACTCAAGCTGTGCCCCGGGGACAGAGGGGGCTGTCCATGCAGAGGTGGCCTGTCCCTTCCTGCCACCCCCATGGCCTCAGTCCCCTGACCCCTGGGGGCAATGGCAAGACCCAAAGAAGTGATTTGAGGGGCATCGGGGGCAGGGTAGCTCTGGCCTGGCACCCCTTGTGAGAGTGGGGTGCCCCAGTGTGAGCACTGCTGCCCCCCTAGACCTTGGGGACGGGAGGGACAAGAGCACTAGGTCCTGGTTCACACCCTGTGTCCCCTGCATGAAACCACCCAGTGGCATGAGGGGCCAGGCAATGAGCTGCGACCCAGGGGCCAGCCCCCCGGGTGCCAGGAAGGGAGCTGTTTGACTTGTGATCCATGAGGATCACTCAGAACCCCCAGAGAACTGCTCGGAGGAAGGAGCCGAGGTCATTCTTGCCACCTGTGCGTTTCTGTGAAAGCTTCAACGGTGGTCCCCCCTGTGCTCAGGATGCAGGCCAGGTGACCAGCACCAGCCTTCCGTTTGTGAGGGAAGCATCCCCCTTCCCGTCGGTAATGTTTCAATTAATTTCTGTTTCATAACATTTTGGATCTTTTCTTAATATAAAGTTTGTTTATATATGTGTCAGAAATTTGAAATACTTTTTTTCTCTTCACCAATATTTAATAACTCATATGTGGAAGGTGTGACACAGGAATGCAGACAACTATCAGCAAAGCTAGAAGCCCTCCTACATCCCACAACTCAGACCCAGATATTCAATACTAGGGGACATTTTCATTCTCCCTCAATTTGTTATAAGTCTGAACATAGAATTTTGTGTCCAGGGGCACCTGGTTGGCTCAGCGGTTTAGCGCCCGCCTTCGGCCCAGGTTGTGATCCTGGGGTCCTGGGATCGAGTCCTGCATCGGGCTCCCTGCATGGAGCCTGCTTCTCCCTCTGCCTGCGTCTCTGCCTCTCTCTCTGTGTCTCTCATAAATAAATAAATAAAATCTTAAAAAAAAAAAAAAAAGAATTTTGTGTCCGTAAGAAAACCAGAACCAGAATATTACAGTCTAAGGGTGTCTGCTCGTCATCAGGTATCATCGCGAATGAATTTTCTTGTAGGTAGAACATCTACTGGTGTCTGGGTGTCTTCAGTTTGCCCAAACAGTGCAGAGTGGTTCAGGGGTTTTTCCTAGTGGTTTTCACTCTAAATAATGCTACAATGGCATCCTTACCCACAAATATGTGATTATTTCCAAAAACCCTGAAAGCAAAGTCTGCTGTTTCCCAATCAAGGGTTCTGGTGCAGAGGCGCCCCGTGGCTCTCCAGTGCGAGTGTTGAATGCGCGGACCGGCTCGTGGCCAGCAGGCGGTCGCCCCACTTCAGTCTGGAAAACACGGGACGTCTTTATTTTCAGCATCTCGGCTAAATAGACATGCGAGGAAAGTGTCTCCTCTCTTTATGTCTGTGATAGCTGGTGAGACTACTTTAAAAAGTGCATTTGTTGGATTTTTAGCATCCTCACGTGCAGACTCTGAGTCCTTGGACTACTTTTTCCTTTGAGTGCCAGCACACAGACACACACACACACACACACACACACACACACACACACACACACTTTTGTTTTGGTTCCAAATTTTTTCCCAGCTTGTCACTGGCCTTTTAGCATTGTTTATGAGCTTGTAGAATTTTTTATGTCATTAAATGCTTCTCTTTCTGCTCTGCCATTGCTTTTAGACTTCCTTCTTTCCTCATCTGCAAACAGTGATGTCTTTGCTCATGTCTTCCCTAATTTTTCATCCTGGGTGTGTATGTATTCAGCTCTAGACTATCTGGAAGGTGTTTGGGTATCTGGTGTCATCTGGAGGTGAACTGGCTGTGCCGGCCCTGTGCGGTTGTCACTGCTGCAGACTCACCAAACAGTTTCGTGCCCCAAAGAGCAAACCCATTAGAATGCTTTTTATTTTCCCCACATTTCTGTGGTATTCATTATTATTTCATAAATAGTTTAGATAAATTTATTATTTTTAAATCCCTAAACAAAGCCCTTATAATCTGCATTCAAACTAAGTTAATTGACCGTTATGTGGGAAAGAATGAGCAATACCCAGTCTTACCAGTTTGTCTTTCTACTCGCTCAGGTGTACTTTGTGTCCCTGCCACGTCTTAGTCTACTATCTAAATACCCTTTAGTTATTTTTAATATTTTATTGCTTTTTTTAATGTAATCTGGCTTCCCCGTTGCATCCCCTCTCTTGCTAATTTTGATTTGTGAGAATGAATTGTGTGTTTTGTTTTGCATCCAAACCCTCTATCGTTAAATCGAATATATTTATTTTGGTTTATGTTCTCAGTGCGCTAAATATACACGCGTACAGCCTCAGAGCTACATTTGTAGTTCTAATTTCTATTTCTGTGCTTATTGCATTTTCTAGACATTCCAGGGGAGTATCAAGTAGTGATGGAAATTATGTCTGTCTTTGTAAGTTCTGTAGTTTGGGGGGATTTTTTGTTTTTGTTTTTGCAGATGGGATACGAAAAATGAAAATTAAACATTGTCATTGGTGACATTAATTTCTGACCGTGGAAGAGGTATAGCTGTCAAGATAACTTCCTGTCGTGTAGGCAGGCAGGAAGGACACTGAATGACTCTTTTGTCCTCTTATCGACAGGGCAGGGACTGCCCGTGCTGAAATGCTCAGGCCCTGCCTTTGTGAAGCGGCTGTCCCCCAGGGCTCTGGCGCCTTTGCACTGAGCCTCGCTGAGGGTCCACCCACGGTTGTGTCCCTAGGAGTTGGCCCAGCACAGAGCAAAGGAGTCAAGTAGGTGTCAAACGAACAAGACATGGAGGCTTAGGCTTGCACAGCACGTAACATGTTTTCATGTCATCCTGTCACTGAGCACCTGATTTCCTGAACTTTCTTCCAAGGGGTAACTGTCTAACCAATACTTATATCATGACCTTTAGGACCCCCCAAAGTAAGGAAAATTTGAAAATCTCTTCTGTTGAATCCCGTCATTCTGGGTGCATCGTTAAGTGGTAAGAGTGCAAACAAGACTTTCCTACCAGGGATGGAGAATTCAGATATAAGCAGCATCTCGCACCCAGCAGCTGTGTGGGACGAAGCAAAGATGCTCTTCAAGGAAATAGCATCAACTCAGCACTGGGAGATGTGCCGTTTCCAAGGGGATGTCTCTTCAGGGACATTTTACCCATCTTTCCTTTCCCGAATCACAGCCCCAGAGGGTGAGGTAGAGGCCTTTGTCCAGATGACAGTCCACGAGGCATGTTCCATGTAAGTCCATGGAGCTGCCACTGTGTGGCCAGGTGGCCTCAGGAAGGCCCGCAGGCAGCTCTGAAGGGGACACCCATGGAAGGGCTCAGGAAGGCCTCACAGACCACCCAGAGCTGATGCAGCTGGTGGAAGGGTGGTCCATGCAGCTCTTTCCACGGGAAGGGACATCACATACCAGGAGACAAGATATAGAAAGGACGAGAAACTTGGTGGGCAGCCCTATAGCTGAGGCTGTGACATCCACAGACTCCTCACACCTGCAGAGAAGGGACGTCACTATTAGAGGGAAATAGCCACGTAGGACAAGAAGAGCTTCTCTGACCAAAACCAGCCCGTGCTTCTCAGATGGCGCTTCTGGGACCTGTGGCTGGAGGATGGTGCCGGCCCTCGGGGAGAAACCCAGAGAAAATAACTCTGTGTGATCTCTTATTTCTAGTAAACTTGCATTGATCTTACTTACAGACTTTCCTGGGTGTTTTTCCCCCTCCAATGAATTCCTTTCCTAGTAAATCCAGAATTTAATGTTTTGGCATACGTTTATTAAAATTTAATTTTTTAATACACTTTTTAACATACATTATTTGTAAATGAGGCTGGGACGCATACTTATCCGAAATCGCAAAACCAGGAAGAAGCAGAGTTTAAGACTGAAATGCCAGATTTTCTGATTTGAATTCTTGTCTTTGCACAAAACACACTTTTTATTTACTTGCTTGTTTTCTAGTATCTTGAATTTTGCCACAAAAGTTCAGCACCTCCTCTCAGAGAAGGGTTTGAGGTCTGTGTGGTGGTCAATAATCAGTAATGACCGTGACCCTCTTAGCTCAGATGTCCTCACCTCGGGGTTCTATGAATGGGTTTCTGCAACTCCCAACTGTCTAAAACGCATCCTGGGCATACGTGCACTCGCGTAGTTTCCTGGGAAGAAGATGCCACGATTTCCTCATGTTCTCAAGGATTTCCAACCCTTCAGAGAAGTTGTTGCATGCGACCTAGTTCCCTTTGGGATCACCAAGAGCAGGGGGCAGTAGTGATGGGGGGACTCTGGGACCAGTAGGTGGGGGCTCCCTGGGCAGCAGAGTCTGACCTCCAGCCTCCCAGACCCAAGAGGTGGCCCTGCCCCTGGGCTCCCCGGCAGGTGCCTGTGCTGGCATGGATGCTGCAGTGGGGCTCAAGCCACCTTGGTGGTTGCGCTTCCCCACATGGGTTAGTTTCAGATGAAGACACGGGAATTAAGTATCCCTCAGCCATTATTTTCGCAGATCCTTGGGAAACTGAAGTTGGGCACAGATTCCTGGAGGGGGTTCACCTCTTGTGTACCACTGATCTGAGAGCTTCAGGAATCCCCTGGGTTCCCTCTGTGCACACAGGCCAGGCCAGCCCAGACCCAGGGCACACCCCGGTCACAGTGTACCCCCCCACCTCCAGCCCGGGCTCTGTTCAGCGACCGCGCATGCCGTCCTTTGTGGCTGCAGCCCTGACCACTGCTCATCTGGCACTCTCTGTGTCAAGCTATTTTCCTGGTCAAAAATCCTCTTCTTGGATGACTAGTTCTATTAACATACCAGCATTTCTCCATAGCTAATCGGTCCAAGTGGACTCTCTTGTATTAAATGAGAGTCCTGGGAAATGGACCAAAATTAGTCACCTTTTCCTTATTTCCCTGCTGGGTGTTTGCTCATCTCTTAGACAGTTTTCCTTCTGGTTTTTTGAGTCACTGGCATGGATCTTCGGGTGGCAGGCCCCTTGTTAATCATTCGTACCCAGGGCCATGAGGCTGAGATTACATCCAGACGTGAGGCGCCGGAGGGCGGTGGCCGAGGACCCAGCAGGATCTGGAGTGTGGTTCTCCAATCCTGCTGTAGAAAAAAAACATCAGATTTGCCACTGTGGATGTGGCCGGAGTCAACCCAATGTAAGAATTTGTTTTTAGAGGCAGCAAAAAAGGTGTTAGGTAAAGGAGCGTTCAGAGGACCCCTGATGGTTTAATAATTTACCCCAGTAGCATTAACTCACCGGACCCATTCTGGAAGCTCCCAACTCTTGAGACTAATCAGTTCCTTCGTTTACATTTGCCATCTGTTAGATGAAGAGGACTTTTCTCCTGTGGGTCACTGAAATCAGCGGGATAACCCACTGGCTCAGTCTGCTGTTGTAAGGAGCGTGAGTTCTCTCCTGCCCCTACACCACCTCCGCTGGGCTGAGTGACCTTGGCCTGGCCCTCCGCGTCACTGGGCCTGACTGCGTGCAGGAGTGCAGAGGGAGTGTGCACATAGGAGGCAGTCATACCCTCTCCCTCCAGCCTCCAAGAGAGGGAGCCCTGCTGACAGGCCTGGTAGCCCAAAGGGAGCAAGACTCCTTTTCTTGAAAGGCTTGTGAGGTTCCAGACAGGGTTGGGCAACACTCAGAACTGACGAGACTGGATGCAAGTGAGGATGTAGGGCAGGAGGTAGAGAGCTGCCCAGAGAATGCCATGGTCACCACCAGTGCCCTGCCTCACCTGAGATCCCTGAGACATGCAGAGACAGAACCACTGGCGGTATCTGGAGGCGGCATCTCTGTGGCCACAGTGTAGCTGCCAAGGTGTGGAGGCCGTGGCAGCCCTGGTTTCCTCCATCAGCAGGCGAGGGGGAGCAGGACTGCATGGGAGGAAGACCGAGCAGGGCTGAGCCCTGGGCGCTGGCGCTCGTCAGGCTGGTATGTGTGCTCACGTGAGGGTCCCTCCAGAGATGCCAACAAACAGCCTGAGAACACTTCCAGGGAGAATGTTCTGGAAATGACGCTGATGGAGGCTTTGTCCAGTGTAATACAATGATGAAAAGGAAGGTGGCCTTATCTACAGTAACAGGTGGTGATAAGGCTTAGGACATTGGGTTCCAGGAGCAAAAGAATAAGTCTGTTCTGATCCATGCACCCCCGGATGTTGTTGTAAGTTGTCACATATCTCAGACATGGGTTGCAGGTTAATTCCCAAATTCTAGTCTGGATTTATGTGAAAACCTTCCCAATTTTTATCCGTCTCCCAAGCACCCAAGTTTCGTGTGTCTCTCTTGGGAGGGAGTCAGGAGAACAGCATGGCAGTTTTACACTGAGACAGGGAAATGTCCCTCCTGGTGACATCCTTCCTGGCATCCTGGCCACAGGGCCTCACAGATGAGGTCCCCGAAGCAGTCCCAGAGGGGTCTAGATCCATTTGGCATCCTGAGTCCTCGAAGAGAGCTCAGAGGACGCCACCTGAAGGGACACTGTCTGTGGGCTCAGCTTCTCAGGGCTCAGGTTCTCTCGAGGCTGTGGTACCAGCGGCCCGATCTGGTGCTGGACCCCCGGGGGGATCACTGGCTCACGGCATCATCTGTTGATTGAACTTTAAACCAGTTCTGGGCCTGGCTGTTCCCGCCTGCAAGATGCCAGCACAGCTGAGAAGCGTAAGGCGGGGAGTGCTCAGGGAGGGCCCGGGACCTGCTGGAGGACCAAGGTCACGCAGGGAAGCCCTCCCAAAAGGCAGCAGGGCAGGATCCCCACTGGTGTTGCTGAGAGTGGCTGCCAGGTGTCTGGATCCTGGGGACCAAGGAGCTTTGCCAAGTTAGACACACATCACATGCCTCCTGAGGAAGCACAAGGCAAAAGGGAGCATCAGGACTTTAGTTTTAAAGGCGGTTCCTTCTCGTTGTCTTGTCATGTCAGGGACTGTCTTCCAGCGTAAACAGCGAACTTCTCCTCCCCGGTTGGAAGTTAAGGACTTAGAATCCTTTGTACAGAGGAGAGCCAGGAATCCCTGAGCAGGTGGCCAAGCCCCTGGGACAGCACCTGCTCTTCTCAGATCCCTCAGACCTGCAGGGACCGTCTTAGGACTTTTAAGCTTTTATAAGAGACCCCCGTGCACCTACAGTCACTGCACCAGAATGAACTGGCTTCTCTTAAGCACGTCTTCATTGTTTCAGATAGTTACACTATAGAACACGAAGTTTAGCTTATTAGTGAGATTATTCTAGAACACTAATTTCCTGGTTTTCTTTTTCTTTTTTATTTTTTAAAAGATTTTATTTATTTATTCATGATAGACAGAGAGAGAGAGAGAGAGAGAGAGAGAGAGAGGCAGAGATACAGGCAGAGGGAGAAGCAGGCTCCATGCCAGGAGCCTGACGTGGTACTCGATCCCGGGACTCCAGGATCGGTGCCTGGCAGGCACCAAACCACTGAGCCACCCAGGGACCCCCTGGTTTTCTTTTTATTTTTATTTTTTATTTTTTTTTTAAAGATTTTACTTACTTATTCATGAGAGACACAGAGAGAGAAGCAGAGACATAGACAGAGGGAGAAGCAGGCTCCCTGTAAGGAGCCTGATGCAGGACTCGATCCCAGAACCCTAGGATTAGGCCCCGAGCTGAAGGCAGATGCTCAACCACTGAGCCACCCAGGCGTCCCCAGGCTTGGTGGTTTATTTATTTATTTTTTTTTAAATTTTTTATTCATCTATGATAGTCACAGAGAGAGAGAGAGGCAGAGACACAGGCAGAGGGAGAAGCAGGCTCCACGCACCGGGAGCCTGACGTGGGATTCGATCCCGGGTCTCCAGGATCGCGCCCTGGGCCAAAGGCAGGTGCCAAACCGCTGCGCCACCCAGGGATCCCCTGGTTTTCTTTTTAATGTTGGGGTTTGACTTCAGGAGTTTTGGAGATGAATAAAATCTATTCCATGGTTACACAGGAGGCATTTCCTGTTTCTTAAAGCTCATAATATTGAAGTCCTGATGGTTAAGGAGGCTCTGCTCACCTCACATGCACTTCAAGCAGGATTTAACCAGCAAAAGGGTGAATTATCCCCAAAGCAGCTATTGCCCACTTTATCCAGGACCCTTTGTCTACCTACTTTGTTCCCTCCTTTTAGCCTTTTAATAGGTGGCCTATTAAGTCATCAAAATGATCATCTTTGAAAACATCTTCAGGGTCCACACATGGACGGCCCAGAGTTGGAAAGGGGATCACATATCCTAAAGCCTCTCCCTTGTTCCTGTCACTTAGGTCTGTTGAGACAGGAGCGGGCCCCTCAGGGCTGCTGGGGTAGGCGGCCCCTGAAGGGGAAGGAAGGGCAATCCTTGGCCACGGCGAAGGGATGCTCTAGTGACCATGTTGAGCAGGTGACTTTGAGAACGTGCAAGACTTTCCTGAGTGGAACATTCTGGAGCCTCATTTCCATCTAGCTAGACTGTCATCTGTGTGTCAGGGAAATGCCTGTTTTTAATGGTGTCACGGTGAGAACTCCCACAACAGACAGGAAGTATTCAAAACACTTCAAAGATTTTATTTTTTTATTTTTATTCATGAGAGACACAGAGAGAGAGGCAGAGACATAGGCAGAGGAAAAAGCAGATTCCCTGTGGGAAGCCTGTTGTGGGACTTGATCCCAGCACCCCGGGGTCAGGGCCTGAGCCGAAGGCAGACACTCAACCAATGAGCCACCCAGGTGCTCCAAACAATGGTTTTTATTTTTTAGTTTTCTTAAAGTAGGCTCCACACTGGGCGGGGCTTGAACTCACAACCCTGAGATCAAGACCTGAGCTGAGATCAAGAGTTGGATGCTTAACTGACTGAGCCACCCAGATGCCCTCAAAACACTTCATATTGAAGAACAGAGATGAGGGAGGCACTGCAAAAGCAGGCCTCAAAAGGAAAAAGTCATCTAGCAATTTGTCAACTCTTGTGTTCCTTTCCTTCAGAAGCTCTTTAAAATTGGAGGCCTACACGCCGCCTGCTGGGGCCGTGGCCATGTCTCTGCTGATCCCTGAGAAGTTCTAGCACATTTTGCAAGTACTCAATATCGATGGGCAGTGGAAAACAACTTTTGCCATCCCTGCTAAGGGCACAGGGCAAAGGTACGCTCACGTGGCGTTGAGGAAAGCAGACCCGTCTCACCAGGGGGGCAGGAGAGCTCACCGAGAATGAGGCAATACCTGTGGTCATGAGTACACGGAATCCAAGCTGATACACCATTCCAGGTTGGGTTTTAAACAGACCAAAGATGTGATGGATGGAAAGGATAGCCAGGTCCTGGCCAGTGGTCTAGACAACAAACTCCGTGAAGACCTGGAGCTTTGGAAGAAGATTCAGGCACAGAGGGCCGAGGGCCATGCCACTTCTGGGATTTTGTATCCAAGATCACATCTTGGGTGCGTCCAAGCAGAAATAGATCTGTAGGACCTGTTAATAGTTTACATGCCTATAAAAAAATAAAATACAATAAATCTGGAGATGGTATGGAAACAGGAAAGGGAATGTGTGGGACACACAGCAGTTGCCTCACGTCAGACAGGGGACAGGATAGACAGAAGCAGCCTGTAGGCACCAGCGCTTTGCTGGGTGTGCTGTGGGCCCTCTCGGTCCCGCTCCCTGCGAGCTGAGCCCAGGGACCAGGCGGAAGCACGGCCGTCCCATCCCCCAGGGCCTCCACCCTGGAGAAGATCCTCCCATTCCCACTGTAAGACCTGCTGAACACCCATGAGGAAGACAAAAATGCTCAGGCGGGATGTTACTGGCTCAAGCCAATGGAGTATATTTGAACCCAAAGTGCTGGGGAAAGTCGCGTGGTGTTTACTGAACAGCTGTGTCTTGCTGTCACTTGCACAGGATTTTAGCTACACAGGGGGAAATTCTAGGACTGAGAACTCCCTCAACTCATTTCAAAATTGGGTTTGGTGAGTTACTGGTTTATTTTTGTAAGATCCAGGGCTGCTTCATTTGGTGGACCCCGAGCACACCTGCCCTGTGTGTGTGTTTGTGTGTGTGTGTGTGTGTGTGTGTGTGTGCGTAGACTCGAAGTGCAGTTGCTGGCAGGGTCATGGCGTGGGAGTCTCCTTGGCTGGACGTCAGAGTTCCATCACGGGTCAACTTTGCCCTGATTGGAGCTTATACCTGGTGGCTGGCTGGCTCTCCTGTCCCAGGGGCAGGTGTGACCTCTGAGGACCACAGCGAAGGAGACAGTGTCCCCACTGCCTCTGCCTCCTCATCTGATGAAGCCTGGTGACTCAGACCATGCTCCTTGTCTCGGACCCATCCTTCCGCCTCCCTGGAACAGTGTGCACCCTCAGATCAATGAAACAAACCCCGTGGGATTTTTATTCCTTCGGTAGCTCCTGGCCCTGTAGCTAATCGTGTGCTTCCACACTCACCACTTATGTTGTCCCACTCCGCTTTGCAGAGCTGCCTTGCAGTCTGGGAATATGGTGGTCACCAGGCTTGAAACAGAAGTGGAAATTTGCACAAACTCGTGAAAACTTGCAGCACTCTTACTTGGGGAGAGAGCCAGTTGTAATTTCCCGGGTAACCGTTATTTGGAAGGTTTGAAGGATAATAAGAAAAGCATGTCTGTCTGGGGGAAGGAGCGGCTGGAAGCCCCACTTAGAACTGTATCGGATGCCCCCACGGTGGCAGCTCCGGGAACTGCCCTGGATCATCCCATACGGT
This sequence comes from Vulpes vulpes, assembly GCF_048418805.1. Lineage (NCBI taxonomy): Eukaryota > Metazoa > Chordata > Mammalia > Carnivora > Canidae > Vulpes > Vulpes vulpes. Next base: position 67,220,919 of record NC_132780.1, read on the forward strand.
CCCTCAATGCCACACACACACACACACACACACACACACACACACACACACACACGGCTTGGTGCAATTTCAGCCACGGCTCCGGGGCAGCCTGCTGGCGGGAGCTCACCCTGAGACACACACACAGTCAGTTCCCACGAAGACTTTGACCTAACCCTGTGTATTTTGCAGTGGAGCTCAGTTCTGGGTGAGAGCCAAGAATACATGCAAATCTCAGGGGGATTTGCACTAATGTTCCAAAGCTGTCATTCTGGGAAAGAAGAGCAATTTGGAAACATTGAAAAACAGACAAAAGTAGACTGGTTTTCTTTTTGAAAATATAATTGCCGCAGAAGTTGGCCAAGTCCTTTTAGAGCAGTACCCTGCGTTTGGCTCAGTAATAGTGGCAGCAACAGTGAGATGAGCCAGGCGTGGGACGGTGGGACCGTTGCGTCAGGGCGGGCCATGGCAGAGACAGGTGGGTACTGTGCCCCGGGAGCTCTCCCCAGGCGCCTTCCTACTCTCCCGGGACCTTGCTGCTCACCGGCTTCACCAGTGGTTACCACTCAGTTCCAATGAATCCTGTTCCTTCTAAGCATCTCCTTGTATCAAGGAGTTTAAACAGAAACAAAAGGAGTGTGAATAAACATGAGTAAGTGGCCAGGATCCTTGATACCTGCAGCCTACGTGCTCTACTGGGAGGATTTAATCCAGCAATATGATGTTAGTGTGCGCCTAGACTAATGATTGTGGGGCCGTTTGGATTTTAGGCTGTTTGCAGAGCCTAGTAGATCTCATGACCTGGTTTGACCTCAGCATTAGATGGAGCCTCTGAGCACCTGCGGCCGCTGCCACAACCAAAGTGCAGGGATTATGCGTCGTGGTTGGTCCGTCCCTGCTATACCCCTCAATGAAGAGCTAGTTCTCTCTGTGTATAGGAAATGATACAACTCTCACGCCTCGATTCAGAAGAATAACCTCAACCAACAGAGTTTTCTAAATGAGTTTTCCTATCATTTTTCTGGGGTAAGCAGTTAGCTTTTTGGCATCTGACTACCAGAGCTTCAGAAAAGTTTTAGGGTTTTCTCCATCCTCAGGTCGATGACAAAGTATGTGATCTAGAAAGGCAGCAAGATAAAGCCTGAAATTATTGAACGTGGTGGAAGCATTTTGGTGAAACCCCAAGCTAGGATAGGCTTTTTAACACTTATAATATGATTTATTTGAATTTAGAAAGTCTATATAACATAAGGAATGATTCCACATGTGCAGAAAGTTCCCGAGCCCATGTGTGACGCCCTAATAATTAGGATCGACACTCGTCAGGTTGGCGTGGTCGTGCTGTACATGTGGTTTGCAGACTGATGCTTGGAGCAGAGCATCCTGCAGAAAGCCAAATGGGAGGGCGTTTGCTACGCTTCCTAAAACCACCCGGGAGAGATTTGTTTATTCCTGTACAAACACTTATTGAGTAAATACTATCTATCAGGCACTTTGCTAGGTAGGAGGGTACCACCAACAATAAACAGGTGTTTGCACAAGGTGCCCGGCCACTGGAGGAGTCAGCTGAGAATGTGTTCACCTGCACGGAACCTCTGATTTCTCTGAGAAGCGTTTGCCAGGCCCCTGGGCTTCTTTCAAATAGCATCACAGGTCACTGGGTGACCAGGAACTTTAGGCAGGTGAAGTCTGTCTATTGAGGGGTTGAATTTTAATTGTCCAGATTCCTCGGCTGGCCCTACGATGGATCGTTAGACTCGCTCTTGGCTTTTTGTGAACTCTAGTGCAGTGCTGATAGCAGCGAGCTGTTCTGTGTAGGAGACCACGGAAACGGATGTGCGGTGAAAACCAACCCAGTTTGTCACCTTGATTGAGATACTTCATCTGTGCTCATGACTGTTGGCAATCTGTCACTTATAGTTTATAATTGGCAAAAACTAATGCTTGCATAAGTCTCAAGTTAGCTTAATTCCCTTTGGTTTCATTGTTTTGGGCCAGGTTCTCTCAATTCCAGGCTCAGGGTGAGGGGCAATGGGGTGTGGGTGTGCCAGTGGGGCACTCAAAAACTGTAAGCTATATCTGTTTGGCTTTCTAGCAGAATGCTTCATAATCATTTAAAATGTCAGCTAAGATGGTCTAAAAACCAAAAGAGGGATGGTCATTTAGCTAACTTCTTTAAAGCAGGTTTTTGTCCAAAAGTTTAATCTTTTCAACAGTTTTGGAAACCGATAAAAAGTAATCTGCACATTGCCACTGAAATTATTTACACTTCATTGTGAAGCTCGTGATTGTTTTCTGTCTGGACTCTACCTATAAGAATCATTGGAATCGGAAAATATAGTGTGTAGAGCAGACCAGCTACATGAACCGGGTTCTGAAACTCTGATCAATGAATCAGCAGTCTTCTCTAAGGATGTTTGGGATGATCTACTTTTGGCCAGAAACTACAAAAATAGCCAGGACCAGAGTATTGGCAGAAATGGTGCTCCTCCATTGCCCCAAGTACCGAATCTTGCTTTGGCCTCGTATTGGGGGACGCCACCCGGGTGGAACCGTCCCTCAGAGATGCAGGGATGGTTAATCCAACATTCACACACACACTACAAAACCGACCCTGCTTGATTTTGCTTGAATTACTAGCCATGACACTTCGGGAAAAAAATGTAAACTCTTCATATTTATATCTACAAACCTATTTAGGACAAATTTATCTCACTCAACTTGGTTGTTTAATTAGCTATAGCAGACATTCATCTCTAATCTCACTTTTAAACCAGCTTTTTTTTGTTGGTTTCCAGTAAATTCATACCACTCTCCCCCAAATACCTGGTGTCCCAGGGAAATGATCTGTTAACCCACTGGCCATCTGCCAGGCGGGAAAGTGTGTGTTGGTCTCTGTATTGTACACATTTGTGTTTACCATCTGCACCCTGATTGGAAATTTTGTGTTAATCTACAAGATGAATCCTGCATGTTTGAGTATAAAAATCTTAATAGCTTTAAAAATATTGAGCCTTTCTTTTCAACCAAATGGCAAGTTAATTCTTTGCATCCAGAAATGGTAACCAAAGTACTTAATGCTGGCTTCTGTCCTTTTGTTTTCTTACAGCAAGATTTTATTTGCTTAATTAGTTCATAGTTAATTTTGCCTAAAGTTCCCATAGTGTTTCAGAGTTGCTGGATAGGAGAGCAGTGGGTGGATGTGGGAATCTCATGTAGACAGTAAGATGACTTTACTATTTTTAAATTTCCTTCTATAGAAGCTTGGGTCTTCTTGATCATTTTTAAATTTCTTTATAATGAAATTTAAAAAGCAATAGGAAGAAAATTAATCCTTTATATTCCTCCAATACTGCCACCATTAATATTTCAAATTATTGCCCATAAATATTTTTCCTACGTATTTTTTAAATGTCATGGTAACCATTATGTACGTAAAATTTATGGACTGCCTCCTTTCATTTACAATCTTATAATCAGGTTCTTTCAGCATTGCCAAATGGACTTCAGAATCACTTTAAAAAATTTTTTTAAATTCTGAAGTAATTATAGAGTTGCAGGAAGTTGCAAAAACTAGTACAGAACTCTTATCTGCCCCCTTTTTTTTGGAGAACTGGCGTATTTATTTTCATTTTTTAAAATAATTTGAATATAGTTGCACACATAAGAGCTGGTGCTTTGGTTTTTTTTAATAAATTAATTTTTTATTGGTGTTCAATTTACCAACATACAGAATAACACCCAGTGCTCATCCCGTCAAGTGTCCCCCTCAGTGCCCGCCACCCATTCACCCCCACTCCCCGCCCTCCTCCCCTTCCACCACCCCTAGTTCGTTTCCCAGAGTTAGGAGTCTTTATGTTCTGTTTCCCTTTCTGATATTTCCTACCCATTTCTTCTCCCTTCCCTTCAATTCCCTTTCACTATTTTTTATATTCCCCAAATGAATGAGACCATAAAATGTTTGTCCTTCTCCGATCGACTTATTTCACTCAGCATAATACCCTCCAGTTCCATACACGTTGAAGCAAATGGTGGGTATTTGTCATTTCTAATGGCTGAGGAATATTCCATTGTATACATAAACCACATCTTCTTTATCCATTCATCTTTCGATGGACACTGAGGCTCCTTCCACAGTTTGGCTATTGTGGACATTGCTGCTAGAAACATCGGGGTGCAGGTGTCCTGGCTTTTCATTGCATCTATATCTTTGGGGTAAATCCCCAGCAGTGCAATTGCTGGGTCGTAGGGCAGGTCTATTTTTAACTCTTTGAGGAACCTCCACACAGTTTTCCAGAGTGGCTGCACCAGTTCACATTCCCACCAACAGTGTAAGAGGGTTCCCTTTTCTCCGCATCCTCTCCAACATTTGTTGTTTCTTATCTGCCCTTTACCCAATTTCCCCTGCTGGTAAGATCTTTTATAACAATACTGCAACCTTTAAACTAGGAATTTGGCATTGGGTGACATCAACAGACTTTATTCAAACGTCACCACTTTTATATGTACATGTGTGTAGTTCTATTCAATTTTGTCACATCTGTAGATTCATGTAACCACCGCCACCACAATCAAGACACAGAATTGTCTCATCTCCACGAAGATCCCCCTACAGCCCTTTTGTGGACACACGTACACCATCCCCTACCTCTGGAAACCACTAATATGTTCTTTTTCTCTATAATTTTGTCATTTCAAGAATGACATGCAAACGAAACCATATAAATACAATCTTTGGAGACTGACTTTCTTTACTCAGCATAACTCTCTGGTGATTCATTCGAGTTGTGCATATCAATAATGTGTTCTGTTGTGTTGCTGTGGGATGACCGATCTCAGCTTGCTTAGCCATTTACCCCTCTAAGGACATCTGGGTTCTTTCCAGTCTGGGTGTTGCAAATAGAGGTTTTTGTATGAACATAGTCTTCATTCCTCTGGGATTAATGTCCAAGAATGCCACTGTTGGCTGCTACAGTAAGTGCAGGTTTAATTTTGTAAGAAACTACCAGACTGTTTCCAGTGGCCGTACCACCTTACATCCCCACCAGCCGTGTGTGAGAGATCCAGTTTCTCTGCACTCTTGCCAGCATTTGATGTTATCACTGTTTGTTTTTTATATTAGTCATTGATAGGTAGGTAGTGATATCTTATTGCAGTTTTACATTTCTCTGATGGCTAAAGATGTTGAATATATTTCCATGTGGCCCTTTGCCATCCATCTGTATATCTTCTTTTGTGAAACGCCCGTTTATCTCCTTTGCCTATTTTTTAATTGGACTGTTTGTTTTCTTTACCTGTTGAGTTTTGGGAATTCTTTATGTTGTAGACAGAGGCCTTTGTTGGACGAGTGCTTTGCAAATGTTTTCTCCTAGTCTGTAGCATCTCTATTCATCTTCTTCACAGACTCTTTGAGAGCAAAAGTTTTAAATTTTGATTAAGTGCAATTTATCAATTTTCCCTTGTAGGGATCACACTTTTGGTGTCATGTCTAAAAATGTTCCCCCTTGCTGTAGGTCCTGAAGCTTTTCTACTAAACATTTTATAGCTTTATGTTTTACGCTCGCATCCCTGATCCATTTTCACTTACTTGTTGCATAAGATATGGGATTTAGGTCACCTTGCCTTTTTTCTTTCTTCCTTTGGAGGTCCACTGCTTCAGCATTATTTGTTGAAAAGACTCTCCTTCCTTCATCGAATTAACTTTTCTTCTTTAAAAAAAAATATTTTATTTATTTATTCATGAGAGACACACAGAGAGAGGCAGAGACATAGGCAGAGGGAGAAGCAGGCTCCCCGCAGGGAGCCCGATGTGGAACTGGATCCCAGGACCCCGGGATTACGACCCGAGCCAAAGGCAGATGCTCAACCACTGAGTCACCCAGATATCCCTCTAATTAACTTTTCATCATTGTCCAAGAGCAGTTGGGTGTAACTGGATGGGTCTATTCTAGGGTTCCCCCTTCTGTTCCACTGGCCCCTGAGTCTGCCCCACCCCCAGTACCACACTCGCTTGATTACTTCTGCTACGTTGTGAGCCTTCACGTGGGTTCAGTGATTCCTCCCACTTGGTTACTCTTTTTCAAAATTGTTTTTAGCTATTGCCAGTTTTTTGCATTTGCATTTCCATTTTAGAATAAGCTTGTCTATACCTATGGAAAGCCTTGCTCAGATTCTGATAAGAATTGCATTATACTTGCAGATCCATTTTTGGAGGATTAAACAGTTCACTGTGTTCAGTCTTCTGATCTATGGACAGGGCATATCTCTCTATTTAGCTCTTTGATTTCTTTCCATAGCATTCTGTAGTTTAAGGGCTACACATTTTGGAAGTTTTTACCTGAGTGTGCCATTCTGGGAGCAATTGTAAATGGCACAATCACTTTTAATGCCTGCGTAAAATTCCATGTGGTGGTTGTGTCATTGTTTACTTAATGCTCATGTATTTGCTGGACATTTAAATTGTTTCCCATTTCTTAATTCTTATGTAAAAAAAAAAAACTATTGTAGCAAACAACTTGCTATGTTAACATTTTATTTATAGAGCCTGAAAACTGAGATTCCTGGGTCATAAGGTACGAATGTGTGTGCCTCCGGAGAGACCATGGAATTTGTGTGTAGAATAAAAGAAGTCTGCACCCAAGACCAGTGCTTTTCTATTCATGGACCTTTCTTTTCTGTTCACATTACTTTCTGTAGAACATGGATTTAGTGGCTCTTCAGATCATTTCTTGCATTGTGGCTGATTACTTTCTATCACAATAGAATTCTGTACAGGGCACAATTATTGCTTACCCCAAAACATGGCCTCATCCCAGGTACTTGCCCACGTGGTCAATGGTACTGCTGTTATTTTCCCGAAACAAGTGGCCTTTTAAGATCCTTTGGCAAATTATTCCCATCTGAATGTGAATAATGTTATCAATTTGAATAATTCATTCCTATCTGCTCCCTAGAGATTCTTCTCTGCCTGCCCAAACAGTCAGAGCCAGCACCTCCCTCCTGCCGGGATGGGTGCTCTCTGCATGTCTACTTTCAGAGGAAGGGCTGGGAACATAGACATTCCAGGATGAGGCTTTTCTAATCAGAGCAATCAATTTTAATAACTATTGCCACATATTCTTGGACCATTACAAAAACCTGTTACTTAAGGAACATTTTCTTTGTGGAAACCAAATTACCTTTCTGTACCCAGGTTTGCTTAAAAACACGCCGTCAGGTCATCCCCATACTCCTTCCTCTGCCCGCTCCAGGGAGAAGGTGCTGCACTGGTCTATGGCCCCAAGCCACACACATTCTGATGGACGTCTAAGCTATTGAACTAATACAGCCCATAGTTTTGGTCCACCAGCTCGTTATTCGCCCTTGACTCACTTTGTAGGACTGGTTTGCCAGTGAGTGCTAGAGAATCTGTAGTGTATAGTTTGTGCCTTTGCCTTAAATGTTCCCAAGGACAAATTTACAGTGATGATCTTCTGTGTGTATTAAGAAAGACACAAACAATCCATGTAGACTTTGATTGGTTAACATTATCTTGGAGAATATTCTTTGCCCTTTTGAGGGTTTGAACCTACCATTTGACCAGGAGCTTTGAATCTAAGTTCTCAGTAGGTGGTAAGTTCTCCTTAATGGTTCTGGAGAACTGTGGTTCCATGCCTCAGATTTTCTTTTGATGAGAAAAAACGGTGGAACCCCCATAATGACAATCATAGATTTTTCTCCTGCCTCTAACTGTGTATCTGGCCATGGGACTGTCTCATTTACTAGAGAAGGAATGAGAGTGGGCTACCATCAGTCGCATCCTGAGCAGGGTTAGCGCCCAGGTGTGAGCAGGGGATCCAGGCTTTTCACTGACCGTAGTTACAGAGGACTTGAAACAGAAACAGCCTCATGTGAACCCAACAGTCCTGCCCACACAGAGTTGCCAACTACTCGCTGATTCAGCATTTCCTTATTCTGCTCAGTCAGGAACATGTTTGTTTGTATGTTTGGTTGTTTTAAAAGATTTATTTACTTTAGAGTGAGATTGAGCATGCAAGCAGGGGTGAGGGGCAGAGGGAGAGAGAATCTCAAGCAGACTCCCCGCTGAGCAGTGAGCCTAACACAGGGCTCTATCCCACAACCCTGAGATCATGAGCCAAAATCAAGAGTCAAACACTTAACCACCAGATGCCCCAGGAACATCTATTTCTGACAACTTGCTCTGATAGAGGTATTTACCAAACATTTACAAAATGTTGATTTGGGGGGAAAAAGTAAAACTGGCATATCAAGTCAGAGATATATAAATAATTGGGGCCGCCTGGCTGGCTCCATCAGAAGAGCACATGACTCTTGATCTGGGAGTCCTGAGTTCGAGCCCCATGTCAGGTGTAGAGATTACTAAAAATAAATAAATAAACTTTAAAAAATAAAAAAGAAATATATAAATAATTCCATCTTGGAGAAGGTGATATACATAGGCATGAAGTTTTCTCTTTGCTGGAAAGAAAGAATGGAGCTGATCCCAGTAGATCTCACTGGGATATGACCGTAACTGCATTAATTACACTGATCACCTGGGTTACATCATGTGGGTTTTTCATTTGAGATTTTAAAGCCTCTTATCTCTCAGTACATCCTCTCTCATCCTATGCATCTCAAACCCAAAGTGAAAAATGTTTTGAGGAAGAGAAACAGTGTAGCAATAATGGTCTATTGGGAGAGCCCCTGGTGTGCAGCCTGGTGCTCTATCACCCTCTGTGGGTTTTTACTTAGCACTATGTTTTTTTTTTTTTTAATTTTTATTTATTTATGATAGTCACAGAGAGAGAGAGAGGCAGAGACACAGGCAGAGGGAGAAGCAGGCTCCATGCACCGGGAGCCTGACGTGGGATTCGATCCCGGGTCTCCAGGATCGCGCCCTGGGCCAAAGACAGGCGCTAAACCGCTGCGCCACCCAGGGATCCCCAGCACTATGTTTAAAGTTGTGGTAAGGGATAAGGTCCTCCAGCCCCTTTGCACACACATCCTGCTGCCCCAGAGCTCATGGCATCCCCGCAGAGAGCTGTCCGTTCCTTGAGGAAACATCCCTGCGGCTGGACCTAGTGGCACACACTTTCCATACACACCGAGTTATGAGGCTCTTTGTAGACTCCTCGGTGCCTCTGAATAAATCCATGGATAGCGACTTTATCGTCTGTCATTAGAGATGACTTGTTAGAAAACACATCACAGAAGGCAAGTTCCAAGATGAGGTGGGAAGGGCCCAGGAGCCAGGTGTACAGCCTG